>NC_046158.1:119223672-119588672 GCF_011064425.1 Rattus rattus | reverse complement strand
GAAATGAATAATAGAAAGAATGGGACCTGGCTGTCCCCTCCCAACAAAAAGGCGGGACAAAGTGCCCTGCCTGTTTGCATTACGAAATCCCAGTGTTTAGGAAAGAGTCAGGGGGATGGTGATTTTGAGATTACATAGTATATCTCTGTCTCAAACTGAGCCATATTGATGTAGCTCAATGGTAAAGCACTTGCTTAGCACATACAAAAGCCTGGGATGGATTTAATTCCCAGTGCCACAATTAGCTGGTAATTGTAGACTAGACATGATCTTGTGGGGAGGCATCCTGGAACTATGGCAGTCAGTCCTAGACAAACAACAGAAAGGCAGAATCTATTCCTCTTTGAAAATTCCAAATCTTGGACCTCCACATCAAACCAGATGCACTCAAACTAATAGAAGAAAAAGTGGGGAAGCATCTCGAACATATGGGCACTGGAGAAAATTTCCTGAACAAAACACCAATGGCTTATGCTCTAAGATCAAGAATCGACAAGTGGGATCTCATAAAACTGCAAAGCTTCTGTAAGCCAAAGGACACTGTGGTTAGGCAAAACGGCAACCAACAGATTGGGAAAAGATCTTTACCAATCCTACAACAGATAGAGGGCTTATATCCAAAATATACAAAGAACTCAAGAAGTTAGACCGCAGGGAGACAAATAACCCTATTAAAAAATGGAGTTCAGAGCTAAACAAAGAATTCACAGCTCAGGAATGCCAAATGACTGAGAAACACCTAAAGAAATGTTCAACATCTTTAGTCATAGGGAAATGCAAATCAAAACAACCCTGAGATTTCACCTCACACCTGTGAAAATGACTAAGATCAAAAACTCAGGTAACAGCAAATGCTGTCGAAGATGTGGAGAAAGAGGAATACTCCTCCATTGTTGGTGAGATTGCAGACTGGTACAACCATTCTGGAAATCAGTCTGGAGGTTCCTCGGAAAATTGGACACTGAATTACCTGAGGACCCAGCTATCCCTCTCTTGGGCATATACCCAAAAGATGCCCCAAGATATAACAAAGACACATGCTCCACTATGTTCATAGTAGCCTTATTTATAATAGCCAGAAGCTGGAAAGAACCCAGATGCCCTTCAACAGAGGAATGGATACAGAAAATGTGGTACATCTACACAATGGAATATTATTCAACTATCAAAAACAATGACTTTATGAAATTCATAGGCAAATGGATGGAACTGGAAAATATCATCCTGAGTGAGGTAACCCAATCACAGAAAAACACACATAGTATGCACTCATTGATAAGTGGCTATTAGTACAAATGCTTGAATTGCCCTAGTTGCACAGAACACATGAAACTCAAGAGGGATGACCAAAATGTGAATGCTTCACTCCTTCTTTAAAAGGGGAACAAGAACACCCTTGGCAGGGAATAGGGAGGCAAAGTTTAGAAGAGAGGCAGAAGGAACACCCATTCAGAGCCTGCCCCACATGTGGCCCATACATATACAGCCACCAAACTATATAAGATGTATGAAGCAAAGAAGTGCAGGCTGACAGGAACCAGATGTAGATCTCTCCTGAGAGACATAGCCAGAATACAGCAAATACATAGGCGAATGCCAGCAGCAAACTACTCAACTGAGAATGGGAAGGAATTCTCCGTTGAAGGAATCAGAGAAAGGACTAGAAGAGCTTGAAAGGGCTTGAGACCCCATATGAACAACAATGCCAACCAACCAGAGCTTCCAGGGACTAAGCCACTACCCAAAGACTGACCCTGGGCTCCAACCTCATAGGTAGCAATGAATAGCTTAGTAAGAGCACCAGTGGAAGGGGAAGCCCTTGGTCCTGCCAAGACTGAACACCTAGTGAACGTGATTGTTGCGGGGAGAGTGGTAATGGGGAGAGGATGGGGAGGGGCACACCCATATAGAAGGGGAAGGGGAGGGGTTGGGGGGATGTTGGCCCGGAAACCAGGAAGGAGAATAACAATCAAAATGTAAATAAGAAATACTCAAGTTAATAAAGATAAAAAAGAAAAGAAAAGAAAATCCCAAATCTCTGAATAGAATGCAAAAATTTAGAGAGTTTGAAAACACAGCTTATTATGATCTGGTCTGAAACTCTTCAACTCTCTTCTATCAAGCATCTGTTTATTGTTCTACGTACTGTGTGCATGTATGTTGCTAGTTATTGTACACAATGAGATTGTGACAAATTCTTTCTCCAAATTATAGGCTAGTGAATGGAGATTAAGAAAAGCTCTGTAACTCTTCCAGTTTCACAAGAAGGAAAGAGGGAGCTGGTCTCCCTAAGGGAAGTTGAATTAGCAGCTCATTAAAAGATAGAGGGAAAAATACCCCTGCAATACTTAGACCTCAGGTTAATTGCCCCGAAGGGTGTTAATGAGGAAAGTGTAAAATCAAACCCTAAAGCATCATCTAAAGATTTAATTCCTCTCACTAAAATGTGCACTGTGCAAATGAGTACAAAACAGGGAATTTCCAGTGTAGCCCAGCTAAGAGAAAGGACAGTCCCCACTAGGGAAGAGAGCAGTAAAGTCCTAGGAGATCCTGGTTCCTGACATTTCATGCTCAGCCTGTAACATGAGAATGTCAAGAGATAAGAAGCTACTAGGTGTTCCTGTCATGCCCAGGGACACTCTAGACTTGGTCTGATAGGGTAAAAACACTCTTAGAAGGTCCTAAGTATCTGTTCACTTAACACTGAGAAGGAATCCTTCTCTTGGGTACAAACAACATGGAAAAACCCAGTCCTGAGAGCAAATCTTCCATCAGCGTCAGAGCCTTTATGCCAGACTATTCCTTTGCCCAGGCTATCCTGATGCAGTCCCTGTCTCAAGAATGGAAGAAGAGACAGCTGCAGAAATGCATCCGTAGGTCGAGTGCCTGACTCGTTGAACAAACGAAAACAGAAAACCAAATTTGGATTTGCTCATTCCCATTATGGGAATGCCAAGCAAAAACTCTTGTACTGTTATGATAGCACGTTCTGTCTTTATACTTAGCACACCTGTATATTCATATCTGAGATGCAGAAAGGTGGAGAGAATAGTTACTGTGTAAAGTGACAGGGGAGTAATTTCATTTCTCCAGCCCACCTCCTTGTTTTCTCACATCCCAGGATAAGGATGACATAGTTTGAAACAGCACTGAACCTTTTGGGTTGTTCATAGCTACATTCCAAACTCATTCTTTCATTCATTCATATTCTTATATATAAATGGAGAACAGTCTTTCCATTAAAAATATAGATAATATTAGGGCTAAAAAGAGAGCTCAGAGGTTAAAAACATTGGCAGCTTTTCCAGAGGACTCAGGTTTGATTCCCAGTACCCTCGTGGTGGCTTACAACCATCAGTAACTCCAGTCCTAGGAGATATGATTCTCTCCTCTGGATTCTACGTGTACCAGGCAGACATGTGGGACACAGACAACACATTCATATATATAAAGTAATAAAAAATTAAAATATATGATGATCTACAAGTAGACATCAGAGGGACAGATTTACCTGTTAAGAAACTGTGGTGATGTCTAAGCTTGGTCCTTCACTAATAACCTCTCTCTGACAGAAAGGTTGAAGATCAACTACTGTCTACAGCAAGTTACCTGCGAGCCCTGGGGAAGCATTTAGACACTCTTTCCCAGCATCTACCTCAGCAACCAGTGTCAGAACGACGCCAGGTGCCCTGCCTATTTTGTCTGTCTGTCCATGTTAACCAGTTTCTCCTACATTTTTTTCCTCCTAGGAATTGCAGCCCAGCTCTTAATCTTTCCAGCTAGAAACAACTTCCCTGGTCCTGGATTAGGCTTCTAAGTATCTCTTTTATGACTTTAGGATTTCCTAATAAGATATCCATGGTGCCAACCCTGTTCATGGAATTACGAACATCTACAAAGACTTGTTTCATACATGTTGCTGCCTCTTGACACTAGACTGAGCTGAGCAAGGAATGCCCCGCTAGGTTCCTTTCCCTGGACTCTGCTGGTATCCTTCTCATTCCAGTAGGCTACGGGGTTTCTTAGCAGCAGGTGAGGTGAAAAAAGGTCCCAAGGGGATCTACACCTCAAGCCAGGTTCTCCTCCTGGTGTCTATCCTTTATCCCAGATATTTGTCTTTATGAACGCTTAGTTATTTTTCTCATCGATGTGACAAAGCATAAGGAATTTAAGGAAGGGAGTATTTGGGGCATGGTTCACGGATATAGTTCACACTGGCAAAGAAGTTATGCATCGGGACTGTGGGTCACCTGGTCGTGGAATCAGGAAGCTGAGAGAGGAATGCTAATGATCAGTTTGCTTTCAGCACAGGAGCCCCGCCCATGTAATGGCTCCACCCATATTCAGGGCAGGTCTTCGCTCCCTGGTTGAATCTTTCCCTAAGTGCCCTCAAAGACACACCCAGAAGTGTTTTCACTGCATCCGTCTGACAAGACTATCACATGTCCACCCTTGTCAGTTCTCACCCAGGAGCACCACTTTTAAAGCAGAACATTCTACCCCTGCTCCCTAAAGTCTCCGGTTCATCTCATAATGAAAAGTTCATTGTTACAGCTCTCCAAAGTCATTAACTGCTCAAAAAAACCAAACTCCAGTCTCTTCTGAAACTCAACAATAACTCTTAGCGATGAGCCACTGTAAAACACAAAAACCAAGCTGCATGTGGCATGCAGTAGCATGTTATAAATATGTCATTCCAAGAGGGAGAAATGGAGACGTATCTTGAAAAAAAATCAGATCAAAGCACGGCTGGAACCCAACAGAGCAAACAACAAATCCTGCATGCAGCAAATGTTGGTAACCCAGCATTTGGGGGTTCTGTTTGAGTGATGTATGTTCCAGTGGGATTGGGCAGCCCCGCCTTTCCTGCCTTGCCGCCTGCAGCAGACAGAGACTCTTTTGACTTGGCTTCACTTCATGCCAACTTTCCTCAGTGGACATTTCACATTCACAGCATCTCCTATATCCTGGGGGCTTTATCTGCCCAGCTTCATTCGTTGACCTCTTAGCTTCCTTATAAGGAATCTGACCCCTATCCTCTCTCCCTAGCCTTAGAAAAGCCTCCATGTTTCCTTCCCTTTCATCTTTTATGCCTGCAAAAGCAGTATGTCTCGAGCAACAGTACCAAGTTCGCTGCTGGTTTTAGATATAGACTGGTCCTCTTGGAACACAGAGTGGCTTCTGTGTGCTGCCCCCAGGGAAATGCTTCCATAGCCAGTTATTTTCTAGCAAGGAATCCCTTTAGTGGCATCCTCAGTTAAAGCACTCTCATTTCTTAATCACAGATTTTATTACATTTTTATTAACTGCGTGTGCCGTAGCATAAGCGTAGAGGTCAGTTCTCTCCACTGTGTGGGTCTTGTGGATTGAACTCAGGTCATAAAGTTTAACAGTACAGATGAACTATCACTGTTCACCTAAGTAAGAGCACCAAGAAGTAGTCATTACCACAGCCTATATGCTATCCTGACAGAAAATTTTACTAACCAAACAAACTAGTTTATCATTATTTTTAATTCAGTGTCATCCAAGTAAAGAACATGAGCAAAGTGAAGCCAAAATAAGCATAATTGCTCTCTAATGTGTAACATTCAGCATCCTGGTCTTCTACACTCCCTCCAGGATGGCCCGTTAAGCTCTGCTTATTGAGTTTCTCTAGCACATATTTCTAAACTCTTCCACATTCCTCCCATAAACCAGTTCTAAAAGACCCTAAGCGTAATCAGGTTTATTACGTCAACGGCCTCACATGGTTAGGTACATGTTTTCTGTATTTTATTTACATGTTTACATGTACTTTGTTCATCGCTGTGGGAAAATATATTTCAAAACAACTTAAAGAAGGCTTTGATTTGGGGTCGAAGCTTGAGGTTGCACCATGTCAGGGAAGTCAGACAGCAGGACCAGGAGACAACCAGCCACACTGTGTCCATAGTCAGAAGGCAAAGAGATAAATGGCGATCAACGTTCAGTTTGCTCTTTTCCTTCTCTTTAGTCCAGAACCCTAGCCTATGGGATGATACTGCCCACAGTCAGGAACAGGATTGGCCTTCACCCTTTAGTTAAACCTTTCTGAAAACACTATCAGCAGAAACGCCCAGAGATATGTTTCCATGGTGATTCTAAATCTAGCAAGTTGAAAATCAAGATTAGGTCATCACAGTGACCTTGGAAACCTCTTCCCAGTTTTTTTTTTTTTTTCTTTCCAGAATCTTAGTTTCCTTTCACTATGATTGATTGATTTCTTGACATTCTGACTTCTAGTTTGTTCCACTGGAATTCAAATGCCTAGCTGGATGTCTCTCTGCCTGGGGCTCTTTTTCCTTAACCTATTCTACTCAAGTCTTTGCCAACTCTCTTAGCATCAGTATAGGAAACATCTCTTAGCATCAGTATAGGTTGTTCATAAGATTATGTCTCTTGGTTAATTGGAATCGAAAACTTCTCTCTCTCTCTCTCTCTCTCTCTCTCTCTCTCTCTCTGTGTGTGTGTGTGTGTGTGTGTGTGTGTGTGTGTGTGTGTGTATTCCTGTAACTGATCCAAGATTATAAATTATGGTTAATACTTTTTGGTCTTGCCACCACCACCAAAAAAAAAAAAGTTATAAAAGTAAGAACAAGTCTCTGCTTGAGTTGTGTTAGAATTTCTGCTTCTACTAGTAATACAGATCACGTGACTTCTAACAGGAAATGCAGTGCAAGGCAATCCTATGTTTTAACCACTAAAATTTCACACCACTTACCACCTAAATACAGAACAGTTATTATGTTCTTAAGTTTTGGTCAACGTGATCATCCTAACAGTGATGGCTAAATGAGACCCTACACCAAGCAAGGATCATCTCACAGTGGCCTCATCACGTAGGCACCACAACCATCCCAGGGTTGTGGCCTAAGAAGGAACAGAGAAGTCAGCTTGAAACGTTCCAACCAGTAGTAGAGCAGGACTTGACTCCAAGCACTTAGAGTCTAAAGCCCCACCCACTAGAAGTTTATTTGTATTGTTATCTTTCTAAACAGCCTGGCTTTGCTATGTTGAAGAATTAGTTCTACATTTGAAGATTATTTTTAAATATAAATTTATTAACATTCTTATGATATAGGTTTCCTAGATGTGACATTTCAATTACTATAATTCTTGTATCCTTTGATTTTTTTTTATAAAACAAATGCTTATTAAAAATGGAATAGATCACTATAGGATGTCTTTAATTTCTCACTTGAGTTGGTATATAGCCTGGACACATAGTATATATTACATAAATATCTCCTTTTTAGTGACTTTATAATTTGTCAAAAGTATTTGAAATTTAAATGTTCGATTGGAGGTGAAAAAAGTTGTAGGTCTAGAGATGTAATGATTTCACCAAAGCTGCATCATTTCTAGTAGAGACGGCTGCAGTTCTCCTGCTGGAAAGGCATTGTGTGAAGGGGCGAGCAGAAACTTTCATTTTTGATAATCAACTCCCTTACTTTACATTCTCTAAACAGAGCCTACACATTCTTCACCAGAGCAGCCGACATGGGAAATTTGAAAGCTATGGAAAAAATGGCTGACGCTTTGCTATTTGGAAGTTTCGGCATGCAAAACATAACAGCAGCTATCCAGTTATACGAGTCCTTGGCTAAAGAAGGATCATACAAAGCCCAAAATGTAAGTTTTGAAAGACAATGAGACTTTTTAAATAGCTACATCCACAATTAACACAGACAGATACATGAATGGGGAAAATAAATAGTCCTCACGCCCCACTGCACGGACCCAGAGCTATGGCCACCGAGAACACACTGAAATGGTGTCCCTTGGGAGTAAAGCAGGAAGTGAGGATAAATTGTTCCGTTCATAGGAGCAATGCTGTTCTCTAATCTATCTTCCCATCTATCCATGTGTATGCTTTGACATAAGACCTCTGAACCCGAATATCGTTAAACTATATATAGAACCTGTTCATCTTTACAGAGAAACGAAATCTGTTCTTAAAGTAATGTTTGCCTGACTTTCAATTTCGAATCTTTTATAGGCTAGGTGAATTTCTTTTTCTATCTTAATAAATGTGTTTTACTTTATGTCAAGAATAAAATAATCAACTTACAGAAAATCAGAAAACTGGGGCTCAGGATGTACCTCAGTAGCTAGTGTGCGTTCCTGGCGTGAGTGAGCCTTGAGTTTGAGCTCTAGCATCTGGTGGAGCGGGGCTTGGTGGTACAGGCCGTAACTCCAGCACTCAGGAGGCAGAGGCAGGAGAATCAGAGTTTAAGGTCATTCTTTGGCTACCTAGCAAGAGAGAGGTGGAAGGCAGGAAGAGAATAAAAAGTCAAAGGCCTTCAGGAGCCAGTCCCCCTGGTCCAGATATTATGGGGGCCACCAGGTATTTTTCATTCGACTTCCTGTTCAGTGAGGCTCTCTTTGTAGACCAACCTAATTACCATGCAACCACACCCATCATTTTGTCTCTGTTACTTAATACACAGCTAAAGTGTGCTTTTACATTACTATAGTGCTCTATTAAGAGGTTTAATCTGTCTTACAAACAAAATCCATGGCCATTAACAAAAAAAAGTAAAAATATAAGAATTCAGAACATATGAAAACAAAAGTAAAGTTACCAAAAAGGTTTGAGACCTTTTTTGTCATCAGCCAGTATAGTAGGGGAACTGGGCACACAGTCAGATTAAGTTTGAATACACTATTGTGCTTGCCTAGTGGATAAGCTACTTACTGAACAAAATCCTTTCCCTTCTTCTGCATGAGAATCTGACCTTTGGTTCACACTCTAATTCTGTTTCCCAGGTAACCTGATAAGAATAAAATTTTAACTATGTTTCTACCTAGCATGACTTATGATGAAAATGGCCTCTGACTGGCAAACTGCTTTTGGAGAGGGAGAAACTATATAATGAACTATTGAACCTGATGGTGGTAAATCTTTTGATGGGAAAGCTGTGACTGTGCTCTTAGAGTCGTTCTGTGGGGAATGAAGCATTTACACCAAGGTGGCGTTCACATCCTTCCCATGTAGGCGGCATCTTGCATCTGAGTCCCCTTCTGAGGTATCTGGGATGACAGCTCCTATAAGATCGTGTACCTGCCAAGGAAGGCTCGATGCTTACCCACTGGGCCACCGTGGTTCATTTGCCCCCTGCTCTCCAATAAGACCGGTAGCAAAAGAGGTTCAGGGCGATCCTGTGGATCTGTACGCTTAGTTGAGCCAGAGGAAGTTGAACCAAATCCCCCTGACGAATAGGGCAGTGTTCCTAAATCGTTCCTATAAAGTTAAGATAATTATAAAACACTGGGTCTTATGTCTTGCTCAACAGTCTCTGACGTTTAGCAAAGTGTCTGAGACCCCCAAAAAATGCAAAATTGAATGAATTGTTAGTTAATTGGTCATGGATGGCTTAATTGAGTCTTTGTAGGGCATTTCTTTTTATTCATGGAATTATAAAAAGGAAAGAAGTGGATAGATAAGGGGGTGATAGTGACTTTGGGAAGACATAGATTCAGTTAAACAGAAGGAAGCTATAAAAATTATTGTCCCCACCTTTATCCTTCTAGAACTTTTATAACTATATAGGGTATTTTTAAGTAAATGAGACCATATGTATTTGCTGCAACCTAGCGAGCTTTTCATTCATTAAATATCATGGATGTTTTTCCTATGTGAATACATACAGATCAGCATCATCATTTTAAAGATTCAGAATCATATGGTCCTAATTTATGGTAGAGGATATTGTGTTTAGCTCCACAGGTTTTTTTTCTTGCAATTATATATGTTAAAAAAAAACCCAATGGACAGATCTGTGAATGATAATAAAATATAAGAATTGTTAAATCTCTAGAGTTTGATTGGCCAAACTATAAAGCTCTGGATGTCACCATCATTTGTACCACCTTTCTTCCCTTATTTTCATAATTTCGTTTCCTATTTTCAATGCATAAATTAAGTCACCAGACTACCCTCTGTTTGAAGTGCTCGCCGTTGGCCTTAATCAGAAGACAATTTTCTATGGCAAGCCTAGTAGCGAAGAGACAGCTCTAAGCTGTTACCACTGGCTGTGAACTGTCATGAGCACCTTTTTATAGAGAAGCAGGCACGGATGGGAGACTCTAGGAAATGCAGTCACAGGCTGCACAGTGCCACAGTTAGATAGAAAACAGGGAGTTCCCAGGTCATGTGTTGCCCTGACTTCTGCATGCTTTTCCATCTTGAATTCATTTTTGATATTCCTGAAGAAGTTATGTCTCCAAACCTTAGCTTCCCCAAACCTATGAAGGAGGCTGGTAAATAGTGTGCAAGCTTTACAAAGCAGCTGGAAGAAGTGGACAGAACCTGAGAGAATCCTTAGCAAATGCTGAAGAACACTGAGGCACACTGGCAAGGGACAGCGTTCACTTCAACAGCTGTCTTTTGGGTCAGCCAGTCCTTGTTTTATACATTAATTTCCTCATATGTAAAAATGGGGTTACCTGTCCTGTATATGTGTGTATGGTCTCTCAAGGAAGACCAGAAGAGAGAATGTGTGTGAACAAACTTAACCTAAAAGACACTGGCATTGACGTGATATGCAAATTTCAGTCACACAGTCAAAATACGGCATGTTTAATATTGTTGTGTAAAGTCTTCTACTAAAACCCATTTCTACCTTCTCTGACATCCTGGACTCCTTTTTTCTTTACTCTGACTCCTTATGGCCTGGGAAACTTCATTTGCACATGGAGGAGCAGGAACTCTCCAGTACTATATCTGGATTTGATGCTGAACTAGGACTGTCAACCTTGTGGGCGTGGCAACCCCTAGTTTCTTTCTTTCTGGTTTTTGTTGCTGTTGCTGTTGTTTGTTTCCTTTTACAAAGAGCATGTAGTTGAAGAGACTTTGTGCCAAAGTAGTTTGGTGGCCAGCTAATTGCAGGGACCAGATAACTCTTCAATAGGACTGTTCTGGTGCCTCTATTTTGGCATGCTGCTTGAGCTAGCCTGATCTAAGAACACTGTCTGCATTGTTGGAAATGTTTCCAGAAGCTAGGAGGACACTGTCACACAGGAGTGCACCTAAAGAACTGGAAAATGGGATCAAATAATAACATTATTATATATGATATCATATATATAATACATATATATAGACAGAGAGAATATGTAAAGTGTGTGTGTGTGTGTGTGTGTGTGTGTGTGTGTGTGTACAGAGACAATGAATAATGGATACTTATGATACGTATGTCTCAGGGAAAACAAAAACAATCAGAAATTCTGAAAAATAAAGTGGAAAATGTCAGAAACTTCAGAAAGAGCCAAATTTTTAAAATCCAAATAAACTGAAGGGAGACCTTCCAAAGGCAGCAACAGTAACTAAGTGTAAAGACAGCACACTGCAATGCTTTAAAAAGACTCAGTACCTTCCAGATGATAAGAACTGCATGGCGTGGTCTCCATGAAACTGGCTCAAGCAGTTGCTTGCCCGTATGGCCTGAAACCTGAGTTTGATTGCCCCACCCACTGGGTGAAATGATTATAACTGATTTCCAGGAGTTGTTCTCTGAATGCCACATTCATATTATCGCTCACACACACACACACACACACACACACACACACACACAGAGAGAGAGAGAGAGAGAGAGAGAGAGAGAGAGAGAGAGAGAGAGGAGAGACAAATATAAAAAGAATAAAGTTATTGGAACTTAAATGTATACACTTTGCTGGCTATACAATTTAAAAACAATTTTACTACAGATTTAAGAAAATCCCTTCCAGCATATAAAAATAACTCCAATGGATGTATAAAAGAAGAAGACGTGCGTGACGTGACACTTTACCGGGTTTTTGTGACTTGAAAATAATTATATCTCAATGGCAAAGTCTCCACACATTCTTCATTTATCTCAAATTTGAGGTGCTGAAGCGTTTCCTGGAAGGACTATAGTCATTAGCACCACGCAATGGCTGAACAGATCATCTCTAGTATCCATCCAGTAATCACTTTGATGCTGCCAGGCTTCTGTTGGGTGTTTTGGACGTTAATGGCCTTATATTAATAGTGTCTGAGTTACTCATTAGAAGTGATTCACACTTTGCTTTGACGGGTGATTCGAGCCAAAAGTAATGATCACAAAGCTTCCCAGCTTTGTGCAGTAATTAGAGGGAAATTACTTAATCTTTTTCCTCCTTTAACAATTTCTTAGAAAAAGGAAACAGAGGAATATTTTATTTTTAAATTGTTACTGCCAACCCCCACGCAATTTACCTTCAAATAAGATGAAATATACATCGCACTAAAACCTTCGCAGTAAACCTCGGGGTCTACAAACCCGGTGTTAAATGGCATAAGCAAAATGGCAGAACTCGGAATCCAGCCTTCTGAGCAATCCAGTATGCAGAATTTGACCTTCAAAACTGCTAAAGTGTCACAGATGTTACCGCTCTTCTTTCAACTCACAATATGTTTCTTTCCAGAATTAAGATGTAACCATTTTACAATTCATCCAGTTTTATTCTTATCTTAAAAAAAGGAATGGGGGTGGGGGACTACTAAAAGCTGACGATCGTTGTTAGGTGCCAATGCCCAAGCGTGAAGGAAAGGACAGTATACACAGTCCTTAGAGTGACAGCCCTTGATGTCCTGTCACGGTGTGAACAGCATAAAAATAATAAAAATGAGATGAATGTAAAGCCTTTCATTGTTATTCCCCTGCTGCAGAGTGAGGAAGCATGACCCTGTTCGATCACACATGGTGGTACCACCGTGTTCCAGACCTTACATTTTCAGTGAGTTTGACAGAGAGAGACAGCCCCCTCCCCATCACAGAGTGAACATTTAATGCCAACTTCTCTTCACAACCTCACCAACTTACATAGTTCTCCCAAAGGATCGGACCAACGTGTTTGCTGGGCTCTGCACAAAATGATGCTCTCTCAGTAGCCCGAATGATACCTTCCCTTTAAAAGTCAGCATGGTCGTTCACTGTCAAAGTTTCAGCACAATTGAACCAGATTCTAAATTGAGCAGGATCGAGAATTGCCAGGAGTTCCAAGAAAAACCTTTTTTAAACATCTAAAACGGGCTAGTGGTGTCCTTAAAAAAGAGCCCATTTAGCCATTTCAAATACATGTTGCCAGATGTAGAGGAGTTCCAGGGCCTCCCATTTGCAAGGAGTGTTTCTTATGCACCTTCTTTTAAAAAAAAAAAAATTTAAAAAGCTCTCGAAGCCTAAAGAGTACATGAAGATTTACACGGTCAGAGGCTTTCATCAGCAGGCAGGTTATGTAAAGGACACAAGTTAGACTAATGTGTTAGAACTGCTGTGCTTTTGAGGGAAAAGTAACAACTTCTAGAGCCAACTTCCTAACCTCAAATGCAACACGGAACTGGGGATACAGGACTAGGGATAGGGCTCAGCTGGTAGAATGCTTGCTCTGTAAAGATGAGGACCTGGGTTCTAGCTCCAGACCCACATAAAGGGCCAGGGCTGATGAGTGTAGAGCTCCCTGGTCAACACTAGGGAGGCCAAGATGGTACGGAATCCCTATAGCTTGTTGGTCAGCTATCTCAGTACAGCTTAGCCTACTAGGTTACAGGCCAGTAAGTGACTCTGCCTCAAAACAACAACAACAACAACAATAACAACAACAACAGCACACACACAAAAATAACAACAACAACAAAAGCACACACACAAAATAACAACAACAACAAAAGCACACACACAAAAATAACAACAACAAAAGCACACACACAAAAATAACAACAACAACAAAAGCACACACACAAAAATAACAACAACAACAAAAGCACACACACAAAAATAACAACAACAACAACAACAAAAAAGCCAGAGGATGGTGCATGAGGAACTATGTGCCTCCACATATACACATGTGCACATATATGTGCACAATTAAATAAACAAGAAGTAGCCAAGTTCTTTATCCTTGAAATGATAGAATTATTCATTTTCTCATGTGATTAAATTATTGGATCTTGATGCATCTTGACATGTTTGACATTTGACAGCATTCTTATAAACTGTGGGGGAAAAAAAACTTAATTATGAGCTTAGATACTTAGGATGAGGGGGGTCTAACAGTGACAGCAGACTAGGAACTGACAAAAGGAGACTAAAGACTACCATAGTGGCTCAATCAGAGCCAAGAAGGGCTCACACAGACAGCTGCTAGAAGGAAGGAATCTGAAAGCGCCGATAAAAATTGAAAATCTCCCAAACTGAAGACACTTAAGTTTGCATCACCTTCCAAACACTATAGCTTACCAACACAAACATCGCAAAGTGGACCAACCTTGGGACCACATTTTCCCAGGAACCGCAGCTCGCTGACTCTGGCCAGCATCCTGAGAGTATAGTATCCCATGCCAGCAGTCCAGGACATGACAAAATCCAGACTTGAAACACAATTTCTACAGAGCATACATTGCTTTCACACCGTCACAAATGTGAAAAAGCATAGGTCAAACCATCTGGGAGCTGCGTATGCGGGCTTCGAATCGCACTTCCGGCTTGGTGCGTCACACCGATGCACCGATTTAACTCGTTTCTGTGGTTTCTATAAAAGCTTTTGGATGGCATACTGTGTCTGCGGCAGATGGGGGCTGGGGCTCTCAATACCTCCCCAGCTTGCTCTGTGATCAGACTTTTCCTCTTTATTCGGTGTATTTTGACTTAAATATCTTGTTATATCAATTCTATTTTATTTTTGAATTGTGACTGAAAATGCTCAAATCACAGATAGGGAAACAGCTCAGTATTAGAGCACCTGTTAAGCTCATTCGAGGTCCTGGGCTCGAGTCCCATAACACAGAAAAGGAAAAAGGATACAGGCTTAAAAGGTTAACACATCAAAGGAAATTATATTTACAACAAAGGAAAACATTTATCGACTACAAGTTTATACCTTTTTTAATTTGCTTGCTTTTGTTTTTGTTTTATTGTTGTTGCTTGTTTTTGTCTTTGTTTTTGAGACAGGGTCTTTCTATGTAGCCCAGGATGGCCTGATGCCATGAACCTCCTGCCTCAGCCTCCTGGGGTACAGATGTGCACCACCATGCCTGACGTCAATGTTTTATTACTAAACTTTACTCTAAAGCAAAGTAAGAGTTATCAGAGATTCATGTATATCATAGAATCCTCCCAATATTGTAATATTTCCAAAGTTCTCATAACTGTAACAAAAACACTTTGTTATGGAATTGTAAATAAACCAACAGTGTAAATTATTATTAAAAAACATATATAAAATATCCCTTGGAGAGATGGCTCAGTGGTTGGTTCGTTGCTCTTGCAGAGGACCAGGATTCGATTCCCGGAACCCACATGGCGGTTCACAGACATCTATAACTCCAGTTTCAGGGAATCCAATGGCCCTTTTCTGACCTCCGAGGGCACCAGGCACACACGGGGTGCACATAGCTACATGCAGATAAAGCAATCACACATCAATAAATAGATCCAAAAATAGATAGATCGATAACAATTATGAAACAAATCGATTGACTGAGTTTTGTGTTCTCTCTCGCCTTCAGGCATTGGGATTTTTATCTTCTTATGGAATAGGAATGGAATATGACCAAGCCAAGGTAAAAGAACGCTATTTTTTTTCCTGGAACAAAATTAATTAATTTATTTAAAAGGATACAATCCATTCTTAAAGAGGTTCACTGCACCAGGGTATTAAAAGTACTCACTGACCAGAGAAACTTAGCAATCTGCCACAAACTTCTTAAAACCTTAAATGCCGGGTTCTTTGCCAAAGGTATGTAGTGTCTACTTGATAGGATTTTAAGATGAGCAATGTGGCGTACCATCCACCATGCCTCTGTCCCACTCCCTACTCCCTGGTAACCCCCAAAATGAAAGCCATCTTAACAGAGCAGATTGAAACTTGAGACATACTTGGGAGTGAGTTGTTCTCGGGTCATTATTGGGGTAGGAATGAAAAAACAAAACAAAACAAAAAAAAAAACAACAAAAAAAAAAGCTTGGTTTGAGTTCCGAACTTAGGAAACCAATGTGTTGTATTTCTTGTTCCTTAGGCACTGATATATTATACCTTTGGAAGTGCTGGAGGGAGCATGATGTCCCAGATGATTCTGGTTTGTAAATTAAATATTCTTAGACCAAAATATGTGTAACTACAGCATTCTCTGAATATTAACGCCTAGGCACTCTTGCTTTCTAGGGGTACAGATACTTGTCAGGAATTAATGTTCTGCAAAATTGTGAAGTTGCCCTAAATCATTACAAGAAAGTGGCAGATTATAGTGAGTAATTCTCATAATTCTTTTGGGGAGAATAGAGTGGTGTTTGTTTCTTTGATGTTTATCTTGTTTGTTTGTTTGTTTGTTTGTTTTTCTCTTTGTTTTGTGAGACAAGGTCTCATTGTATATAGCTTTGCCTGGCCTGGAACTTCCTATGTAAACCAGGCAGGCATCAAACTCAGAGATCTGCCTGCCTGTGCTTCCCAAGTTCTGGGATTGAAGGTGTGTGCCACCACACCCAGCTCTCATAATTCACTTTGCTGTAAACGGATCTGAAGCTTACCTCAGTGATAGAGTACTTGCCTAGCATGTACAAAAATGTGGGTTCTGTTCAATCACCCAGCATTAGAAATAAAACAGACTTTTACCAAGCAGTTTTTAAAATAATAACACCAGGCAGGAATGGGATATGACTTGCCTGCTAAAGGGCTTGTTGTACAAGCACGATGACATGAGTTCAAGCCCTAAATCCACATTTTAAAAAAGAGCAGGGCACGGTCAGCCCTGGAGAAGCAGAGACAGGCTGATCCCTGGGCTTACTGGGTAGCTACCCTACTTACTCAGTGAGTTCTAGGCCAGCCATAGGCCTTGAATCAAAATCAGGATGAATAGACTTAAAGGAAGAAACCTAAGGTTGACTCCTGGCCTCCATACTCATATACATGTGGACACACAGAGGTACACACACACACACAGACACCCATGCATGCACACACCCACATGCTTGTCTGCACTTATCAATCAATACCAGTTGATAAACATTTATAAAAATAGGAAAGGTATATATTACTAACATCTAATTAATACAATATTTTAATGTCATCTAGAGTTTGGGCAACCTTAATTATTTTTATCCCTTTTTTTAAAGATTTATTTCTAAACATTTCTGTTTTACTTATTGTTATAATCTTTGTTCCTTTTTTTCCAAGACAGGTTCTCACTACGTAGCTCTGGCTTTCCTGGAACTCACTATGTAGACCAGGCTAGCCTCAAACTCACAGATCCATCTACCTCTGCCTCCTAAGTTCAGGGATCATGTGTGCACTGCTATGCCCTGCTATAATGTTTGTTTCTTAAACTGATAAATATCAAGCAAATTCCCTTAAGTCTAACCTATGTAATGTTGGATGGTTTGCTAAAAGTGCCCAGTGTGGCCATGGTGGTATGGGCCTGTAATCCTTGCACTCGGGACAGGGAACCAGAAGAAGGTCACTTCAAATTTGAAGCCAGCCAGAGCTAAATAAAGAAATCCCATCTCAAAAAAGAAATACATGAAAATGGAAAAAAAAAATATCCTAGCGAAACAAATAGAAGACACACACAGGAGGATCACTCCACGGTACAAACTGTCATTGTTCTACCATGAAATTCCTGTCTACGGAAACAGAGCATGGGGCAGTCTGCGTTCTTGGGGACTCATCTGAGTTGTGTGTCTCATTGCATCTCGCAAAATTACTCAGAGCAATGACACACGGTTCTAGCTAGAAGTGGGTCTAGTCATTAACTTCTACCTTCAGAATAAGGATCTACACAGTGTCCCAGACATCTGGGACAAGGAGTGGCTTGAAAAAAGTCACTTTTGGCTTTCAGAGGCTATTTATGACAGGATCATATCATATGTTCAATGATAACAGAATTGCTACATATATATTTCTTTTCTATTTTTTTCTACATTTTTTACTTGTTTTTTACATATAGATTTCAAACTGCATGTTTCGTTAGGAATATTCAAGCACATGTATCTTTGTACTTAGTCTCAGTATCTACAGGGAATAACTGAGTAGCCCTTACTCTTACATTGCAGTGCCCATGTCAGCACAGAGGGGGTCGTCAGGTGTCCCTTTAAAACCTCTGCTCTCGCCCCTCGCCTATATCCTCATGAGAGTCTACGCTAATGATATGTATATGAGTTTCAAAAGCAAGTTCAGACCTTCTCCCACCTTCTTTTTAATATCCGAAAGAACAAAACACAGCAGGCTCTATTTCCCATGGAGCCTCCCTGTCAGCCGTCCAGATGCCTGCACAATGTAAGCGGAACGAGTCTAACAGAGTCCCTCCAAGTTGACTGTTACTGCTTGCAGCCCGAGTATTCTATCTTCTGGTCTGTTTCTGTCCACAGTTGCTGACAAATTGGAAAAAAGTGAAGGTATTCCCGTGGAAAAAGTGAGGCTAACCGAGAGACCTGAGAATCTGAGTTCCAACAGTGAGATTTTGGATTGGGACATATACCAATACTATAAGTTTTTGGCAGAAAGAGGAGATGTTCAGATACAAGTAATGTACACAGAAAAGGCCGCATTCTTAGAACATGCCAATTGCCAGAGAGCTGGCTCCTTCTGAGTGCCGGGAGGATTGACAGTACCCTCCCTTGAATGTGAACGGGAAGAGACGCCCTCTCCTCTCTGTCCCACTCCCTTTTTGTCTGCTAGCCACCTGCAGCTTTGGGGGGTCTTATTGAAGAGGTAGTTGCCACAGGGATAGCAAGATGATGGTGATGGGGAGTGGGGAGTTTGCATTTCTTCCTGGAAATCTCACTTGTTAAAAACCTAGGTTTCCATTATGGGAAAATAGTTCCTCCAGTGTTTGTATTAAAGTGGATGAACTTCTGAGTATCCAGAGTGGGAAGAGGACAGCACCTATGTGATTTTAGTGAGACAGACCATGGCCCCATCATCTATGAGCCTGGTTGTCACCACACTCTTGCCAGTGGCTTTCGGCCCCTAAGGAAGCTACATGCCTAGTAGCAACTGACTGTCCAATAACAGACACAGAGTAAAATAAGACTGAAATGTTTCCCCACCTCTTCCAAAGCAAGCCAGTAGCACCAGACCGAAACAACACACTATAGTAAAATCAACAACTAAATGCTGTTTTGTTCAAACTAATACTGCTGCTAAAACCATTTTCAAATATCATCATTTCTAGGTATCTCTTGGACAATTGCATCTAATTGGGAGAAAAGGTCTAGATCAAGATTACAGTGTAAGTTGATCCCAAACTTCAGTCCTATAGAGGAGACCAACAGTGATGAGGGAAGCTGAGGGGCAAGGGAAAGCGGAAGAGGGGGAGGTGGGCAGGCTCTGGGGAGCTACTGCTGCTGCTTTGGTCAGAGCTGCATCCTTGCTTGTGAGAGAAAGCAGCATTCACTAACATTTTCCTAACCTATCTTCAAGCCCAAACCAACTTCTGAGGGGCAACGAAGCCAAGGAGTACCCCATGTGCAGCCCCTGAACATGTCCTACCATCTGTATTCTGTTTGTCAGGCTGCAGTTGAGAACGGAGAGCAGCCCTACACCCTGGCCTTGAACTTTCTTCTTCCCCAAAGGCCAGGTGCAGAAGGTCCCCACCCCATGGGAGATTTCTGCTAAGCAGTCCAAGGACCTAACTTATCCAGATCACGGGAGATTTGGCTAGAGCAGAAATGCTTTTTTACTATAATTTAAATTAAGCATCTCTGTGATGTTGTAAATCATTTAATCATTATGCTTCATCTTACCTTATTATGGTGAAGGTAAGGGCCTAATTAACCCTCCAAATGCATAGCAGAGGAAAAGAATAAATAAACTTAACCCACACAGTTCCTTCCTCAGTAGGATGCCAACATCACAGGCTAAATTCTTGCTTAGATTCTAGTTGTGGTTTCAAGATGCCAATCACCACAGACCTGGGAAACAATTCTTACTAAATAATTAGGTTGCATTTTATAGGAGCCACGTGCTCATTTTCTCAAAAGAATGCAAATTCTGTCTCAACATATAAACACAACAGCCTAAGGATTAAAATCACCCCTTTCTAAGGTGGTTACATTGAAAGGGGGGATCTGTTGCTAGTTTCTGTTTCACTTAGTCTTGTTATTTTATGTGTGTCTTTACTGCTGTATTCTCTCCTTTATATGAGAGATGGTACACATTAAATAAATGTCAGTTAACTCCATAAAGTAAGTAGCTATTTACATAAGCATATGCATCCCAGGATAGCAGAAATGAAGGTTTCTGGGGCCTTTAAACCGAACTGTAAGCACTGATTTAGCTCCTTAGATGAGAGTTCTGTATTCATAAGATTACTCTAATGTCCGATTTTAGCTTACAATAAATGTTAGTCATAGGGTACATACTGTAACATTTTCTCATTTGTTATAAACAGAAACTTTGATTGGCTTAAAGATGACAACATCCTTTTACAGAATCCCCCAAACACACCACACACACACACACACACACACACACACCACACATGCACACACACCACATGCACACACACACACACCACATGCACACACACACACAAACACACGCACAAACACGCACACACACATACACCACACATGCACACACACACACACACACACACACACACACACATACACTCATACACGCACCCATGCACACACAAGTAGTGTCAGCCACACAACATGAACACTTAAGGGGCTGGAGCCACCCCAAGTCAGGTGACATTCAAGCCCTCTGGGGTGACAGGAAAGGATCCCAAGACTATAGTGGCAACAGCCAGGAGTCAGGCACCATGAGGACCCATCGTGGATTCTCCAGCAACATTGTTGTAGTAGATTTTCTTGGATGTGTTTTATAGATGAAAACCCTGGTCTGGAGAGAGAAAGCAAATTGCTTCAAGTGCCACAGCTGGAAAGCAGCCGTAACGGGGAAGCAGACTTCCAGGGCTGGTGCACTGGCTCAGCCTCGAAGAGCACGTGTTGCTCTTACAGAGGACCCAGGTTCAATTCCCATCACCCACATGATGGCTCACAGCTGTCTGTAACTGCAGTTTCAAAGGCTCTGACACTCTCTTCTGGCCTCCTCCTGTGCATGGTACACAGCTATACATCAAGCAAAATACTCATACACATAAACTAAAACTAAAACTTCAAAACTGAGGGAGGAAAACTTGAATGCAGGAATTCAGCATTGAACAAACCTATGTTATTTTTAGTAAATAGAAATTATTTTTACACTACTCCCTCAATATGGTCTCTAAAATCTGCCTCTCCATTTTCAGAGCAAGAATACAAAAGGGCATGATCACTCAAGTTCCTTCATCTCTGACTTTATTTTTTTTAAAAAAAAAAAGACTTATTTAATATAAATGAGTACACTGTAGCTGTCTTAGACACAGCAGAAGAGGGCATCAGACCTCATTTCAGATGGTTGTGAGCCACCATATGGGTGCTGGGATTTGAACTCAGGACCTCTGGAAGAGCAGTCAGTGCTCTTAACCACTGATCCATTTCTCCAGCCCACATCTATGACTTGCTGATCATTGCCTTTGGACTCATTTTTCCCACCCAGAGACTCCAAATGGGTTTAATTCCAGAACCCTGCCATCAGTCAGGCACTCTCTGGACAAGTTCAGGCTAAGCCTCTCTACTTCTGAGCCTAATGAGCCTAAATGTGTGTGCAAGTTCATCCACAGCTCTGAGATCTCAAGCCTGATTGGTTACACTCAATTAGCCATGGCGGAGGTGAGGGGGTGGGGGTGGGGAATGAAAAGGACGCAAAGACCCAAGAGGCTGCTTCTGCAGCTTCTCCCATATTTGACCTCTTATTCTTCAAGTCTCGCCCCTTGGAGAGGATTTTCTTGATAACACCAGTGCTCACACTCCTAGATCACTTATTTCCCTCATAAGATGTATAACTCCCTTCACCCTGCTGGTCTTTATTGCTGTCCGTGCCCGCCATAGAAGATCTTTGTGTTTTTCTTAATCACTAGTTTGTCTTCTACTCAGAATAGTGTCTGGTATCTATGAAGCACTCGATAAATATATATTGAATGGATGGATGCTAATAGCTTACACATTGGATGATGCCTCTCAGCCTGAACTCCACCATGTCAGCCAGTCTGATGTTTCAGTCCACTGAAGAAATGATTACAGCAAAGCCCATTTTAAATGGGATGCTCCAGTTTGCTGATCAGCAAACTGCAAATGAAAATACCCAGGAATAGCTATCCTGCCTTTCCCCATCACTGCTTGCTTTTTTGATTGAATTAATTTCTCAGCATTTCTTATCACAGGGAACAATTTGGCCTCTCCCTGACCAACTTTATAATTATTAAAAATTGTATATGTGCAATTCCTGATTGCATTATCTTGAATTTTCCCACACACGAATTTTAATTTCATTTGCATTCTTAAAACTATAAAAGCTCAGAATGAATTGCATTAGGAAAACAGGGTGCTTGGATGCATTATTATTAAAGTGGATGCTGCATAATTAAATTAAAAGTGGTAGAGGAATAATATCAACCCTAAGGCAACTGCTACTCAATATAGAGAAAGGGCTAATGTCCCATTTCAGGAGGATCTACAGAGCCCTGGATAAAAGAAATACTCAGAATTGTTGTCAGAATAAAGCATTTCCTTCACATTTCATTCTAGAGAAAATGTTGCAAACTGATTAAACTAGGGATTTTCTTAGAGCCAATGAAAAGACACATTTATAAGAGAGAAAAAGAGAGAGAGACAGAGACAAAAAGACAGGCAGAGACTGAATGACAGAGACAGAGTTAAAAATAAAATAATGAAACTTTACCTAACATAATGTTCAGGATATGCCATCTATCATAATAGCATGATACCATTAGCTGTGAGACAAACCATTATTTTATCTTCTACTGAGAATGAAAATAGCTGTCAATATAACTTTAAGCTATAATCTGCCATTGGCAGTAAGACCCCATCCTGATTAGAATGTACATTGTAGAATGGGTGATTGGTAAGTGCTCAGTAATTTTCTTGGAGATCTGTAGCCCAAGCTGGCCTCAAAGTCACTCCGCAGCTGAGGATGACTGAACTTCTGATTCTCATACTTCCACCTCCTGAGTGCTGGGCTTACAAGGATGTGTACCACACCCCGTTTATGTGGTGCTGGGGGTGGAATCCAAGACCTTGTGCATTGTAAGCAGCCACTCTACCAACATCTTTGACTCTGCTCAATAAATATTTAAAGGGTGCACGGATGATTGGGTAGATAATTATTCTGGTTTATTTGTTTGTTTGTTGTTTGTTGCACAATCTCAAGTAGCCAAGGCTGGCCTCAAAATCATTATGCAATTGAGAATGACCTTAAACTTATGATTACCCTGCCTCTACCTCCCAAGGGCAGGGATATCAGACAGGCACCACCTCACACAGTTTATGCAGTGCTATGTCAAACCAGAGTTTTGTGCATGCTAGACAAGCACAAGCATTCAACAAACAGAACTACATCTCCAAACCATCAACGTTCTTGAGAGCACTGACTTGGCTTTATGTGGCAGTTTCTTGTGGTGTCAAATACATTTTCCTGGCCAGCCATGCATAGCCAGGTGTGGTGGTGCATGACTTTGATCCCAGCAGTTGGGAGGCAGAGGCAGGCAGATAGATGTCTGAGTTCAGGGCCAGCCTGGCCTACAGATGGTGTCCCAGGACAGCTAGGGCTACACAAAGAAACCCTGTCTTGAAAACTAAAACAAAAATAAAAACAAAAACATTTTTACACAATACCAGTAACCATATCAGAACCAGTAAGTTT
Source organism: Rattus rattus (assembly GCF_011064425.1). Taxonomy (NCBI): domain Eukaryota; kingdom Metazoa; phylum Chordata; class Mammalia; order Rodentia; family Muridae; genus Rattus; species Rattus rattus. The sequence continues at coordinate 119,564,879 of NC_046158.1, read as the reverse complement.
AAAGAGGAAGAATGAAGAACTGAAATTCCAAATAGGCAAAGACAGCGAAGTAAAGAAAATCACGATACTGGAGTAGAGTAAGACACAGTGGGGTGATGTAAGCCACTACATTGGAGGAGAGGAAGCTAAGACATTGGAGTAAAGCAAGCCACAAGAGTGGAATAGAGTGAGCCACACACTGGAGTATAGTAAGGCATCACACTGCAGTAGAGTAACCCATATCACTAAGTGGTGTGTGAGACGCTGCCAAGCCCCTGGAATCTTATGGAACGTTGGTCAAGGGATGGGGAACTCTAGAACCTTCATTTGCTTCTGAGTAGATTATTTCCTTTTAAAAGTTCAAATTATCTTTCTCCCAGAATGAAACCTTCCCCCAGAACTCTACTGCAGATTAATTGAGAGCCAAACTTCTAAACTGGACTTTGAAATGATTTTAGGACCGTAATATTTAGGTCAAGATGTCCCGTAAAGATTAAAGTCCAGGTCCCCTGTTTTAAAGATTCATAAATATTCATTCATTCCTCTTAAAAATATTTTCTGTGTGCTTAATATATGGAAGACACTATGCAACGGAGAACACTGAAGGAGACAAACAGATAAGCTGGTAGATAAATAATATTATAGGCACAGGACAGGGTACCTGGAGAACACAACAGAGGAGAATCTAGATGAGGATCTTATTTGGGTGCATGCTTAGCCCTGGCCACAGAGTCTATGACAATACTAACCTGAATGTATCCAGTTTCACCAAGTCTCAGTGTTTGGATAAGAAAAGCATTGATACAAAATGTCCTTTTTTCAGTACCAGTTTTTTTTTTAATTTGGCAAACCATACATAGTTTTAAGTTTCTCCTATCTAACTAATGCTTATATTAGTCCAGAGATTTTAGTTTCAAGATTTCCCAATGTTTGTAAATCTCTAATAATCTTTATTTTTGGAGACAATTAAATCCAGGTATTTTACAAGCCCTAGATTTTGAGTATCCTACTCTGGCCACGTTGAAACACTAATTTCTTAGACAGCTTGGACATTGCCAAGGGAATGAAGACTCCCTTACTCTTGACACTTCCCTGGTTTCTGATGGCATCAATATAGTGAAGTTTCTGTCACTTTGGTCTTCCCATTCAGACCATGGAGACAGAGTTCCAAGGACATAGAAACTGTATTTAGTCTGCTTGTGAAAGTCTAATGCTGGTTGCATGATTTTAGGTGTCATTAAATGAAATCAGATATTAATATAGTCCTTCCTTATAATGACAGTACAAAAATTTAGAAAGAAAAGTCATATAAACATCTGTTAGGAAACAGTACGATCTATAATCTTCTCCCATTCTCTATCTATTTAATTATTTGGAGGCATTCTTTTTAGCTCCTCACCTACTCAGTGCTATTGACATATTTCATTTTCTCTCAGCACCATTGTCAGGGGACAAGTGTAGGAATCACGTTTTGTTTTAAAATATTGTTATTTATTCTTTGATTTTCGATTATTTTTATCCCTTGATAGTGACTATGAATTCACACAGCTATTCGGTGTGTGTTCACCATACCTACCTCTCACTCCCCACTTACTCTACCTCCCCCTAACACATCTCCCTCTCTCATCCCATTCTCTTCATGTAGGTATATTTTGATACAGATATAAATTCTTCTATAAATAAATTAAGTCCTGTTCATGGTACCTTCATGCACATGGGTGTGGAGCCAACCATTAGAGTATCAGCAACATACTAGAGGCCAAACCCTCACAGAAACTTGAGTCTACATTCCCAAGCACCTTCAACTGCCAATAACTCCTCAGTTAGGGATGAGGCCTTATAAGGCTGTCTCCATCCTTGATGTAAAGGCTTGATCTTATCCAGATCTTGGACCAGGAACCACAGCTGCTGTGAATTCATACATGAAACAGCTTTGTCACATTTGGAACACAGCATTTCTTCTTATCCTTGGGCTCATACATTCTTTCCTCTCTTCAATGATGTTCCTTGACCCAGTGGGAGTAGGGGAAATAGGATACATATTCAGTTTAGGACTGAGTATTCACCATAACTTATTCTCAAGTCTGACCAATCATGAGTCTCTGTTTTAACTGTCACTCACTGCACAAAGAAACTTCTCTGATCAAGGTTAGCAGCCACACCAATCAATGGATATATAAACATAAGAGTTTAGAAGACAGTTTGATAACATAAGCACTTAGCAAAATGAAAGTAACAGGTCCTCTCTTAGGGCCTATGCACTCCCTAGCTGTCGGCTTTGGGTCAGTTTAGTAGTATCAGCCCTGAGTTTTCTCCTGTAGATCTGTCCTTAAATTCAACCAGAAACGTAGTAGCCAGTCCCAACAGTCATGGCACTATCCCACAGATGGGAACGTCTTCCTTGGCAGAGCAGCATGATAGCATCCAGGATCAACAACAGACAAAGTCATCGGTGTCTTTTTTCACCTGGTGGGCTGCATAACACCTTCTAGAAATAAGAAATCTAAGGAGCATGATTTTGTTCATTACAAATGACTTGTGATGGCTAATGTACCAATAGGCATGTAGCAGATGTTAACCAAGTTTTCTGAAGATGAAAGGAACGATGATGCAAAAGAGCCCAGCAGAGGTGCATCTGTAATTAGGTCCACAGGGAGGACGACTTAGCAATAGAGAGTACCTTTCAAACAAGCTCTCGGCATTTTGCAGCCCACTTTCATATAAAAGAGGCGTCCATATTTTCCCCTAAACATTGTCTTCTCTTTGGGAGGAAGCAGATCACCCATTAGCCATCACCCATTAATTTAGTCAAGTCCTTGTGAAGGACAGATGCATTGTGTTCAAATATGACACTGAAAACGTGTCTTCAAGTATCATTTCTGAGGTCGGTCACTTTTATTTCTCAGGAATTTTCTAGAAAGCCAAGATGAGGCCTGGAGAGTGGAGCAATAAGAGATAAGATTATTCTAGAATGTTTAATCTTACTACTTAGAGAAAGCAGAGGTTTTACTGGTCCCCTTCATTTTGATTCAGAAGAAACTATTTTAAGCTCTACACAAAAACATGGTGTCAGCAAGAAGCTGGGTGTGTCTGGCATTATTCTGCCTTATGAGCATGAGGATTCTGCCAACTGTAGTACAAGCTGGCTCGAAACAAGTGCATAGAAGTCTATTCTTCCAAATAAGGACTATTTAAATCTGTAGCTGAGTTTCATCTTTCCTGACAAAGCCACTTACCCATCTAGCTTTTCCAAATGTGAGAAGAAAAGTACCTTTACATTAATACATATATATACATATATATATATATATATATATGTTCATCCTGTTTCAGAATACATTTGCACATAAACATGCGTTCTCACTCTTCGGGTTTATGGTAGAAATAACATTGGAAGAGTGCCTTGAACAAAATGGTTATTTCGCGGATATTTTTGAATGCACGTTGAATGACTAAAATCTAGTACAAAAAGTCATTTTGTAGAATGTATTTGTGACTGGCAGTAATACTGTTCCTTTTCTCTCCAGAAGGCGTTATACTACTTTCTAAAGGCAGCAAAAGCTGGGAGTGCAAATGCCATGGCATTTATAGGAAAGGTGCATGCTTCTACTTTATCAGTACTTGTTATTTCTTTAAAAGTTAAGAAATGTGGGGACTGGGGAAATGTCTCAATTTATAAAGTGTCTGCTGTCAAGCATGAGGACCTGCTCCAGCACATGCGTGAACGCACACACGTGTGTGCGCGCACACATGCACACACACACACACACACACACACACACACACACACACACACACACACACCTCCTCCAGAAAAACCTATCTTTTTATTCAGGTCTGTAACCCCAGGTAAAGACAGGCAGATCTTCAGAGCTCACTGGCCAGCTAGTCTAGCTAAATCAGTGAGTCACAGATTTAGTAAGAAACCCTGCCTATAAATATAAGGTAGACGGACCAGTGAGGTCACTCAGCAAGTGAGACATTTGCTAGGAAATACTGGCGAACTGAATTCAATCATTGGAAACCACATGATGGTGGAAGGAAAGAACCAATTCAACAGGACTGTCCTGTTGTGTCATGCTTGCTGGCAATACTCTCCCAACACCCATGTACACAGACAGACAGACAGACAGACAGACAGACAGACACAGACATGCATGCACTCGCGCACACACACACCCTCTCTAAGGATTGATTGAATGCAGGATAAGGTGTGACAACACTTACAGAATTCATTTATGGCAGCAGCTAAGAGGCACTTAGGCTGGAGACGGTGGCTGGTACTCTAAAGGTAAGAGGAAGAAGCCGATTAGAACATCAGCCTTTATCTGAGGCACTCACAAAACCTGGAAATACACCTGGCCTGGAGTCCTCTGCAGAGAATAACTATGAGTCCATGAGCTTCCCTTAGGCCCAAGAGTAACAGGCTAGCTGTCATCCGAGAACGTACAAGCCCTGGCCCAGTCAGGTGTCTTTCCTCTACCCCGGAATGAGAAACAGTTCTACCGCAACCAAAATCAAAATCAGTCCTTATGGACCATTTGATGGGATATTCTCTCCCATTAAAGAGACCACTCCCTCCACTCCCCGGGGCTCCTTTGCCTCCCTACAGCCAATTTGCTTCAGTTACCATGGGAATGTGTACCCTGCTTCCAGAACTGTCACATACTGTAATTTAGATTCGAGGAATAGGAGAAAACACAAATAGGGTTCATTTCTTTGTTCTGAGGCGCTCTCTCTCTCTCTATCTCTATCTCTCTCTCTCTCTCTTTCTCTCTCTCTCTGTGTGTGTGTGTGTGTGTGTGTGTGTGTGTGTGTGTGTAGGTGAGTTTCTTCTGCTTTCTTACTTGAAGTAAAACTAAAATAACGTGTGCTACTTTTAAATGGAAAATTCAGTGTAGTTATTATATTCTCAATACGGTAACAATCATTAGGGCTACTTAGTTTTAAAACATTTGCCTCACTCTTAAGCGATTTTGCTATTTACATCCTCTTTTTCATCTGTAGATGTATTTAGAGGGGAACGCTGCTGCACCACAAAATAATGCCACTGCCTTCAAATACTTCTCCATGGCGGCCAGCAAGGTATACCCTCAGCCCACTGCCATAATCATGTAAAGTAAGTGGCTTCTAGTTCAAACAGACCCAAGAATCGATGCCCAAGAATTGACTTCAAAGTCCTAAGCCCTTATGAGAAGTATGTAAAGTGAGGACAGGACCATTCTAAGGGGTGGGGGAGGGGAAGGCTTTTATGTAGATGTGAGGGAGAGTACAGCTAGAGGTATCTACAAGAGTCCAGAGCAGGGAGAGAAGGTAGTGCCTTAAACACGGCCAGCAGACTGAACTGAACCGTGAGAGAAGGGTGGGGGCAGTGAGAGAGGGAGGATCAAGAGAGAGAACAAAGAGAAGACCAATAAAGGAAGACAAAAGAGGGCCATGGAGGAAATCAGAGGGTCTTGTGGGAATTAGAATCTGGGGAAGGGAAAGCCCGTGAGCTGGAGAAGTCGAGGGCAGGGGTCTCAGTGAGAAAAGCTGAGAGGAGCCAAGACAGCAGCAGAGACACTGTAACAGAGATTTTCGAAGTTTCCAGAGCCTGGAAGCCAGAGTATGTTTTGGTAACAGTTACTCGCTTGTCAGTTTCTTTTGGATGTCACAGTAACTCTAGAAAGAACCTTTGTGTCTGAGGGGAGTACATCATCAGCCATAAAGCATTGAGCTCGAGGTGGAGGAAGACGGCCTGTCTCCCATCTGTTTGGTAAATGAAGAGGCCAGTGATTGGTGCCACCCCTGCTGGAGCCAGCAGGAAGCCAGACAGACGTGCAGCTTCCCTCTGCCATGATGGGCAGATGAAGCCACGACTTGAGAAGAGAAAATAAAGTGGTAGGGGAGGAGAGGACACTTTAATCACTAGCTGCAATAAGTTTAAGACAGATAAGGTCGGTATCCAGGTTTCCAGCACAGTTTATCTAAAGCCTGGAGCCTCGGCAGCCCAGACAGAAGGCGGCCAGGGTGGTACCCAAGGAAAGGAGGTGAAGACGTGACTCTGGCTTGAGAGTCATTCCTACAGCTTACTCCCAGCATGGCCAAGGATGAATTATGTGACTTTTAATGCCTCGCTTTCCCTATCAGTGAGCTGGGAATATAAGATTTCCTTAATGCTTTAATATTAAGGAAATTTAACACTAAGGCCCTGCCTGGCGTAAAACAGTTACTGGGAATCAACTGTTGTCTTTTGTAGTCTGGATGCACAGCCAAGGCAGAATGGCTTCCAGCTATGAGGAAATACAGAAAGGGCGACAGTTGTATAGCATGTTCCATATGCATGCATTCCACTGACTACAGTTCCCAAAACTGTAACTAGATACATACAGACGTTTTCTTGCCATTTCTGATTCTCTGAACCATATAATGACCATGTATGTCACCTTGAGACTGTATTTGTTATATTACATAGAGATGATTCAAAATATAGGGACTATGCATAGGCTATATGCAATGCTATGTGATCAAGGGGGTGAGGTTCATCATGTAAGGACTTTGGTATACTTGGAGGTCCTAAAGCCCGCTCTCTGCACCCCACACCTAGGAACTGGGGACATGCATGTTATGCCTTCTGCTGCTGAAATCTTTGCCTTGCTGGGCATGGGAGAACACAGCTTTAGTCCTAGCCCTGAGGAAGCAGAGGCAGGCAGATCACTATGTGCTCAAGTTATACAGGGCTACATGATGAGACCCAGTCTCAAAGAAAACAACAAACAAACAAACCCAACAAGAACATATCTTTGCTATAGGCTCAGTGAAGCTGGTATTTATCAGGTCAAACTTAGTATACTATCTTTTCTACGCAAGAAATGACCTCATCTGCACTGGCTTATTTTGTGTCAACTTGACACAAGCTAGAGTCATCAGAAAGAAAGAAGCCTCAGTCGAGGAAATGCCTCCATGAGATCCAACTCTAAATTGCCTCCTCAATTAATGATCAGTGGGGGAAGGCCCAGTCCATTGTGAGTGGTGCCATCCCTGGGCTGGCAGTCCTGGGTTCTATAAGAAAGCAGGCTGGGCAAATCAGGGGAAGCAGGCCAGTAAGCAGCCCCCTCCATAGCCTCTGCATCAGCTCCTGCCTCCAGGCTTCCACAATGTGGAAATATAAGCCAAATAACCCCTTTTCTCCCCAACTTGCTTTTGGTCATAGTATTTTGTCACAATAGAACCCCAAGCTAAGACATCATCTAACACGCATTAACCTAGTCTAGGAAAATGTCCTGATTAACTCTCTGGCACCCACAGTAGGAAGCATTTTTTTATCTGTCATATGATTTTATTCTGTCAACAGGCAACCAAGATACATTTGGATCAAGAATTGTTTCAATTGTTCTCCAGTTTCACAAGCTGTGCTCCGTAGGAGCAGCCTATTTAGAAAGGAAAAACAGCCTGAGGCTAACGAGCTTGTGGTTAAATTACTGAGAGGCTAGTCCTCGGCACCTCTTGCTTGTAATGTGTATGAAATTGTTGCTCAGAGAGACAGTTGTCTGGAATACTGTTAAATTAGACAGACAGGGATTGGGGTGAGGTGGGATGAGAAGGAGGTGACAGAGGACAATCCCTTGTAATCTGGCAAATAATGCTGATTTGCTATCCCAAAAGAATAATGCGGGAAATCTGGGTGTGCAGATTAACTCTGCTCCCCAGGTACTTGAGGGTTGTGACTAGCAGTGACCTAGGCTAGTTATATTCTAACCTTAGCTTTTCTTCTTTTTAAAGGAAGTCTGACACTGCACTTAAAACAATTCTCAATGGTGTTGGGTGGGCACAGCCACATACTCCGTGGCCATTGCCTGAACAACTTGTTAGATCTCTCATACGCACTTCTGTTTTGCAACTTAAAAATAAAATACTGTTCTTAGGGTTGAACTATAGCTTAGCCAGCAGATTGCTTGCCTGGTGTGGTGCACAAAATCGTGGGTTTACTCTTTAGCACTACATAAACCAAGTGGATCCTAGCACTCCATAGGTGGAGGCAGGGGGGATCAGGAGCTACATACATATCAAGTTCAAGGCTAACCTGGTCAGTCTGTCTCCAAAATTGTGTGTGTGTGTGTGTGTGTGTGTGTGTGTGTGTGTGTGTGTGTATGTGTGTTTGCATGAGCCTGTGCCTGTGCCTGTGTGTGTGTGCATGTGCGTGTGTGTTTGCTTTAAATTTTATCAGACCCAGGACATAAAAAATAGTTTACATACTCTTTTGTCTTGTTAGCTCACATAGAACACATCAGGCCCAACTCTATCTCCACATACAATTATCACGCTTCCCTTCCTTCCTTTACAGCTCGTTCTAAGTCCTTCTCTTTCTTAGCAGGGAACAATCTTCTTTTCCACCACAAAGTTCCCCACATCCTTTGGCTCACAAAATCCCCCCGCCCCAGCCTTTTTGAATTAGCATCTTACCCTCTACTCTGGGGTTCTAGAACTTTTGGCCCCATGGCTTCTTTTCTACTGCCTGAACTCCATATCCCCTCACCCTGAGGAGGACCAGGTCCCATGTTCCTAAAGTCCATTCAACATTAGATAAATGACCATGTGCTCCCTACATTTGTGTCACTTAACTAGTCAATAACGTGAAGTCCTAACATGGGAGTTGTATATTGGGAAGTTACCTACACACATGCTTTGCTCATCTGAGAAAGTACTTTTAAAAAGCAGTAAATGTCTCATCAAACCACAGACAGTTGGGTCCTTTTCATGGTTCACTTTGTGGTAGCACGTGAGAGACGTACCTCTCTCAAACCTTGCTATACCATGTTACCATGTGACCCATCCGAGGTAGGAAAAAATTAATTTTGGCTTTTCCTTGAAAATGGCAAGAGCTGACTATGCAGAATTACTGTTTTGAGTAGCAACAACTGGAGCAGAGAAGCTAATCTGTTGCTGCTGCCCCTAGACAAGGTAGACACCCTTTGGTTGACCTCACTCTCCTCTACGCTATCACTGGTATAATGGACTTGTCCCAGACAGAACTCAAAGACAGATCAAAGTATGATTCCACCCAAATCCAGCTTGTCAAACCAGTGCATTTATTGACTTATTATAAGAGAGCATGAGTAAGGGTGACTTAGAGCCATGGTTCTCAATCTTCCTAACACCTCGCTCCTTTATGTTTATGTTTCATGTTGTGGTGACCCCCAACTATAAAATTATTTTCATTGGCTACTTCATAACTATAATTTTGATACTGGTATGAGTCATAATATAAATATCCGATATGCAGGATGGTCTTGGGTGACCCCTGTGAAAGTGTTGTTCATGACCCACAGGTGGAGAAACACTGTCTTAGAGGAACACGGGTGACCCCAAAGCAGCCACACCTCTGGAAAGCCTCAGTGCAGCATAGACAATGGCTTCGTGATAGTTTCACACTCTGCACACTCCAGTGAGTCCACAAACCACAGGATGGTGTGCTACTGAAGCTGAATTCCATACACTGGGGAGGACAGTATAAATGGGGGAGCTGAGATCTCAGAGAGTCTGATGACATGAGTAAGCCAGATTATGAGGGTCTCTTGCTAGAAGACACAGTCATTCTGATGATAATAATAATGACTGTCACACTCAAAGGATGCCATCCGGTGACTCCTTCCATCACCGGCACAGAGCATGGGGATGCCAGAGAGGGCAACCCTTGTCTAAAGATTCTTAATATGTGCTCCAGACCTAACGCCATTGAGTTATCCAATAAAAGAAGGAATGTATTTTGCTCTGACCATTATATCCTCTCCTTTCCTCCTTCCTCTCCTTCCCTCCCCTTTCATTTATTCAACATTTAAATGATGCCACCTGAATAGTAGACATATTAGACTTTGCTACATCCATTGCAGTAAATCTTATTTCCAGAACAGAGTAGCCATGATTGCTAGAAATCACATGTAGATGTAAGAGAACAGAGAAGACCCAGGTGTACCTTGGTTACAGAATGTTTGTGTAGTTCATAGCCTTAGGATTAATGCCTAGCACAAAACAAACACGAAGGCCATTTGTGTCACTTGTTTAATATTGATGGACTACCTCAAGGATTTTTTTATACGTCCTTTGAAGTGCACCAGCTCCACGCTGGCAGTCTTGAGCTGGTATTTGAAATATGCCTTCTCCGTTCCTGTGCTTTTCCCTGGTCACCGGGGCATGATCTGGCTGCATGCACAAGAACTAAATTTAGACTGTTAGGAGACACTGGAGAACCTTCTATCAGAATTTAGCTTCCTGAGGAAATTCTGTAAGTCCATAAAACAGATTGACTGACAAATCTGCTGATTGAAAGCCAAGTTGCCAAGCCCTGGCTCCTTACACAGCCACCAGAGAGCAAGACATGATGGGAGTTAAGAAAAAAAGGAACTTTGGTTGGAAAGTTACCAGGGTGTGTGTGTGTGTGTGTGTGTGTGTGTGTGTGTGTGTGTGTGTGTGTGTGTGTATTATATGTGTATGTATGTGTGTATGTATGTATGCATATATATGTGTCTATATGTATGTGTGTGTGTGTGTGTGTTGTGTGCACATGCACACACCCTAACACAAATAAAGGTCAGAGAACAATTTTCAGGAACCTATGGATTCCGTATGTTCCAGGGCTGGAACTCAGGTTGTTCTACTTGCACACCAAACAGTTTTACCCCATGATCCCCCTGGCCTGTGAAGAGGTCATTGAAGGCTCATTCTTCATCCTCGACTAAGACACTAAGTACTGATCTACCAAATCATGCGCTAGCTGAGCATTGCCCTCCCTCTATTGAAAGCACCCCATTTTTAGAGTGTTGATTATAAATGAGAAAAAGAAATGGTAATTTAACATCAGGTAGATGTTGGTGATATTATGAGCTGTTGAATTTAAATAAATACAGACTACATAACAAACATAATATATCATATCGAGAGATAGTAATAAATTATTAGCTGTTAACAGTGGTTGGTGAAATCCAATGACCTGAATTGTTATTTGACCATTGATGTCAACTCCCTTCAGCCAAATTAGGTAACAACTGTCTAAACAGACCTTCCCATTCTAGAAAATGCATCCATCCTTTGAGTCTTGGCTCAAAATCAATAGCATAATACTTTGATTCTCCCAAGTTCCTAGCATGAACCAAGCAGTCAAGTATTCCCATTTAACTGCTCACCACATTCTCAGCTTAGTTTACTCCAGGATTCATGTAGTAAATTAGACCCACCTAACTGGGCTTGGTGCTGCTGGCTTCTAATCCTAACAGTGGGGAGACTGAGATGGGACGATGCTCGAGGTTTGAGCACAGCAGGGGTACTTGGTGAGCCCACTAAAAACAAACAAAAATGAGTTAAAAAGGAAGGACAGAATGAAGGAAAGAAGGAAGGATGGAATGGAGGGGGGAGGGAGGGGGGGGAGGGAGGGAGGAGGAAGGAGGGAGGAGGAGGGAAAGAAAGGTGACTCAGTTACCTCTTCCTTCCTCTGCCCAATGCCTCTTATGGAATCACTAGCAAAGCAAGCACTAAGCGCTGGATGAGAGGCTGAATTAACCATCTGATGCCCATTTCCTTCTTTTCTTTTCTAGTCAGAGGGAGTTATGAAGGTGTGAAAGGGTACTAAACAGGCCAGAATACTTTGCCTTCTGCCTGATTGATGGCCTTGGCCATTTCTTTCTGGGTATATTTGAAATATTTGAAGGTTTTGCAGTAATTTTCCTTATCACCCATGTTTTAAACTCTTCTAGGGCAATGCAATTGGTCTTCACGGACTTGGTCTCCTTTACTTCCATGGAAAAGGTGTTCCTGTGGTACGTTCAATAAGCTTATCATCCCTTCAACATACTGCCAGCATTTGTGGGGTTAAAGTTAACGGTCATGCATTAATGTATAGGAATTCATTTTTATTGCTTAGCTAGTCAAACTAGTACATCTGACAGAGAATTAAGTGATTCAGTAAAATCTTTGCCAAAGAAAAAGGAGCAAACCTGTGACAAGAATAGCAAGTGCAGTTGTCTTTGAGACTCGTGGGGTCAAACTAGCTTTCAAAACAGTAGCCTCCTGAGAATTTTATTGGTAGAGAAATTTATCTTCTTAGCTTAATATGTCTTTTGAGTGACCTTCCCCATCTAACAAAACCAACTATCAATATGGACAAATATAATTTATAGTTGAATAAGATAATTATTTCTTTATAGACTCTAATATAATAATGAAAACGTTATATTTCCGGTGCTGTTTTAACTAGCCTGTAGGACAATGACTGTACTCTTTAGCTGAAAAGTGGCTGTTATCATGAAGTTGTGTATATAGCTTTGAGTAATACAGTGTGATTATCTTGCAGAATTATGGCGAAGCACTTAAATACTTCCAGAAAGCTGCAGAGAAAGGATGGCCAAATGCACAGTTCCACCTAGGCTTCATGTACTACTGTAGGTACCACAAATATGGCTACCTTATTTAGAATGATGTCTGCATTAGTAAGTCATCTCCTCTCATAACAAACGTGAAAGGGTTGGTCTGAGTAGCTTGAAAGGACATGGTGGCATCAGTTTAAAAAGAACTTTAAAGAAACCTAAAGACTTGGTAAGGGAATAGAATCAGGATGTCCACCTTTGGCAAGCTTAACTTTGAGACTCTGGTGGTAGCCAGCATAGACATCCAAAGACACAGGAGAGGACAAAGCCGAGGATACAGACTTGAGACATAAACATATAGGTATAAATTAAAAGTAGTTGAGCTTGCAAAGGAAAAAGAATGTGAGGGGGAAAAAGGTCTGGAAGGGGAGGAGGTGTTGAGAGAGATCCAAAAGGGCGGGAAAGATAGAACTTTTCCGATAGAGTAAATGAATAAGACCGTACATGGTTTTCTGATACTGCAGCACAGAGTCTGGTGATAACAGTAGTAGTGGAGGAGGAGAGGTGAGGGAAGGGCAGAGAGAAGAGCAAGTGAAAGGGAGGAGAGAGAGAAGAGAAGGGAGAGGGGGAATGAGGAGAGGAGGAAGGAGAAGTGATTCGGTATTCTTATTGTCTGGTCAATATGGAGGGTCTTGATATTATTGTATTTATTGAAATGGGTTAGGGTTAGGTTAAGTGAGAAAGCCAAGAACCAAAAGGTTATGTCCAAATGTGTATCTGCAAGAGGAAGAAGGAGCTGAGGGGAACAAAATCCAAGAAGGAATTGTTATAAAAATGATAAGAGACATGATTATATTAGAACTTATTAAAGGAGGTTCTGGGGAAAGTCAGTGGCATTAGAGTCTGATTGATTCTGGGTAGGTCGAGGCTTCATGGTCTTAGTAGACAAGTGGGATTTCCCATTCTGCAGTACTGGAAAGGGGGGGGTGACAGATCAGGCACACAAACTTAGGGTAAGACGGTGAGGAGGGAGGTGGGGGAGGAAAGACTAGGTGGGGTTGTCCTCGAGTATCTCACTGGCAAAAAATATTGCCTTCTTGGAGCAATACCAAGGTTGTTAAAGTAAGGGGCCTCAGACAGTGATGAACATTTGCAGTAATTTCTGTATGGGATTGAAAAGAGGGAGTGGTTAGGACGAATCACAGAGATCTGAACGTGCCCTTGCCAAGTCCTTCATACCAGAGGGAGCCAGGGCAACAGCCAGCTCTATCAAGTAGGTCACATCCAGTCAAGAAGTCTCTCGGTGTTTTCCACTGAGGTCCAGCAAGAGGGCCTGCTTTTTACTGTTTGTGTTTGACGCCTTGTTCTCCTATTTCACTCCCAAGTCTTCAGTGAAGAATCTGTCCGATTCCTCAATAGTACTATCACTACAGAAGAGTAAGAGTAGTGGCTTTGCATGTTCCAGCTCATTTTACTCTCTCAACATATGGATATCCCACAGCTTACAGATGAGCAGGCTGAGTCATATCAAGGCTGCACATCTTATCCAAGACTACACAGTCAGCTGCGATTCAGTTTCAAGCAATCTGCCTCCAGTCTTTTTGCTCTTTTCAAAAATTTTTTTTAAATTTTATTGATTTACTCATCTATTTAGACATAGGGTCTCACTATGTAGTCCGAGTCGGCCTTGGACTGACCACCCCCTTTCCGTAGTCTCCAGAGTGCTATGATTACAGCTGTGTGCACTGTGCCAGGCTAAGCTACTGCTCTTGCTGAATCCCTATGTGGCACTGCTGCTAAAAGCCATGCGACTTTAGAGCTGGAAGGGAATATAAGTCGAATTCAGGGAAAGCCCCCAGCCCCCTCACAAGTGAAGTCCCTAGATGTGAATGACTCAGAAAGAGGGGTAACTGTAGCAAGAGAGCGGGAGCCAAGAATCTCTCCTGCTAAGGGTCTACTGACTCTGTCTAGCATCAAATGGCTCTCCTTATTCCAATCCTGAGCTTAGACAGAGCTGTTCTTCTTGGCCCTGGGATTTGCCTGCTCTGTGTTTGTGGAGGGTTGAGCCCTACATGTGTCTCGTGCGTGCGTGCGTGCGTGCGTGCGTGCGTGCATGTGCGTGCGCGCATGCTCATGTATAACTATAATGGTAAGATCTGAGAGTAGTTCTCATCGTCATGCATTACCTCCCCTCCCATGTCCATGAAACCAAACAGCCCTTTTTTCTTAATTTCCTGAATGGGTAACTCAGCCCCTTCCCCGCAGAGGAGTGACTCTGAAGCAGTTTGTCTCATGCTTTGGTGGTCTTTCCCCATCCTGTTCGGAGTAGTGGGCATCGATGTGACCAGTATATCCATAACATGTTACTTTTAAAAAACGAGTAGCTCAGGGGTTGGGGATTTAGCTCAGTGGTAGAGTGCTTGCCTAGCAAGCGCAAGGCCCTGGGTTCGGTCCCCAGCTCCGAAAAACAAACCAAAAAACAAAAACGAGTAGCTCAAAATGATTTTAATTTTCAGCTGGCTCTGGAGTATGGAAGGATTATAAGCTTGCCTTCAAATATTTTTACTTGGCATCTCAGAGTGGGCAGCCTCTCGCCATTTATTATCTAGCCGAGATGTACGCAACTGGCACCGGAGTGCTGAGATCCTGCAGAACGGCCGTGGAGGTAAACGCGGGTGGCTCTCACTGCTTTTCCATTGGTCACACAGAGTAGGTTGGTGCCTTTGTTTTGTAGCCTTTTATGGCAGTTAGCAGTGAACACCACCATTTGACAGGAGGAAAAACAGTAGTGTCACTTAAACTGGGGGAGAGAGGATAGAAATGGCCCCTTCCTTTCTTGAGTTTGCCTTGATTTCAGTCAAGAAGCTCTGTGTCAGCCTTCAAAGGAATCTCCAGAGCAGTCTGCACTCCTGGTGAGCGGAGTTGCTACTCGGGAGATGAAGGCTGGATTTAGCTTAGAAAACATAGCTAAGAAAACAGGGTTCTCAGGTTTTTGATGATTCGGACGACAACTGAGAAAGTGGGCTGGTTCTTTCAGTCCAAGCCAGTAATTTACTTTTCGAAAGAATGCTTTTAGGACCTTAATGCCCTTCATTGATTTATTAAATACGTCCGCTGCACCAGTATAAATACCTCCACGTTGCAATCTGGTCCCTCTGAAACTCATTTCAAAAGCTGCCAGCTAATAATCTATCTTTAGATTTGTTCCTTTGCCAACTTCCTAATGAATTATGTATGGCTAACCTCTTCTGGTTACATAAGGGCTATTCAGCTAAGATGACATTTGTCCCCATGGAGCTCTGCACACCTCCCTTCCCGTTATGTTCCCCGTACCCTCCAGCACTGACTTCTCTTCCTTCTCCGTGTCACATCTCTGTAGCCTTGTCCATGCCCAGCAACAGTGCTTTTAGCAGAATCAAGGAAGCCCTCCAAACTTGATATCCTTACCCTGTCGAATAGCCTCCAAGCCAGGAAAGTTTATTACACAAATTAAAAGAAGCCTGGGAACGGTTTGCTGAAGACAAAACTACCCTTGCAATCCATGTGCCTATACATGTTTTAATTCTTCGCCCTAAATAACTTTCAAAAGTCAGGCAGTTTTAGAAAAAAAAGTTCTCGCCTGTTTGGCCAGCAGAAGCTGAAGACTCGGTCCACGTGTGTACGTGGGATACAGCTAACTAGCCTGTGTGATTTCTCTCCCCGTCTTCAGCTTTATAAAGGAGTCTGTGAACTAGGCCACTGGGCTGAGAAATTCCTCACAGCCTACTTTGCCTATAAGGATGGGGACGTAGATTCTTCTCTAATTCAGTACGCGTTGCTTGCCGAAATGGGATATGAAGTAGCTCAAAGCAATTCAGCATTCATTTTGGAATCCAGTAAGATAAGATCTTTGCAATTCCCCAACCCTCCATATTCATATAGGCATACCCCATCCTCGTTTAACCCTTTTTAATGGAATGCCTCCCCCACCCCTTTTCTTTTTCTTTTAGAAAAAGCTAAAATTCTGGGGAAAGAGAAGATGTATCCAATGGCACTTCTGCTATGGAACCGAGCCGCCATTCAAGGTATAAATCGGATGGACATAGGCATGGAGTGGGCCCTGTCTATGTCTGTTCATCTGATTTGCTTCCGTTGGTTGTTGGCAACAGAGGCAAAGAGGTCAAGGTGTCAAGCAGTGAGCACTTCAAATTATACTACTGTTAGAGGCCAATCCTGAGAATTTGTTTTCTTCATTATTTTCCAAATCCCTTAGTTTAGCAAGCCCTAAGAATTCCTCTGTCTCCATGGTACCAGAACTGTTGTTTGAAACATGATGATGGCAATCAAACAGCTTTCTTGGCCTAGCTCTAGTCATTCATTTGCTGGACTATTTACTGAGCTAATCTAAGATGTGACCTGTGTATGAGAAGGTAGGCAAAATTAATTTCGCACTGACGACGTTCGACTTCTCTTCTAAAATGAGCGACCAATGATGACAGCACACTTCAGATCTTTAACCATCAATATGTTGGGATTTTTTAGAAAGCAAGTGTAAATAAGTGGGAAGATCCTTTCTTGGCATTCTCAAGGCCTCTCTACTCACTGGTCTCACATGTGGTAAGGAATGTAAACTGTCATTGCCTGGAACAGCACTGGCAGGTGGCATTTGAATCACCATGTCCCTTCCAATTTTCCCCCTAAAATTATAGTATTAAAATCAGAGAGATGTTACACAGCTGTCACGGCTGGCATTTGGATGTGTGAGGGACTCTTGCAATAAGAGAGCAATTTTATTTCCAATTAGGTTTCTTGAAATCATCTCCTGTTAAGGCTGAATCATCCCTTTTAACAGGAAGTAATAGGATAAAAAATGATTCTCAGCTGATGCTAATATGAGGCGGGGGGTGGGGGGGACCGCTGTGGTGCCTTCGCGCAGACCCAGCTGAGCTGGTAATACAGCAGCGAGCCATCAATGAGAGTTTAGTGAGAAATTCTATGTTTTCTAAAATGTAATAAAGACCTTATTTGGTGTGAGAAAACAACGCCAGCAATCTCTCAGCCGTGGCAAATCAGCTCAATTACAACAAATACACGTTTATTTCAAGCCAGGAAATGGCGTGGAAATTGGAACAAAGAAAATTTGAAAATGAGGAGACATTAATATTCAATAGAACACACACACACACACACACACACACACACACACATGCTAGGTTGCTGAAAATAATCATGTGTCACCAAAGGTCAGACATGCCCATTCTCAAACTTATAGCTGCTTGCTGAGTGGCTCACAAGAGGTAAGAAATCTAATAATGAAAACTTCCAATTAGTCACGAAAGCTTCTTTTAGCAGCTGCCTCCAGTGAAGAGGGTACTGAGCCATCAGGGCTCAGACACCACCTTGCATCTGTGGAATTCAAATAGAAATCTCTCTCTAGTCAACAAATTCATCCAGGAGCCTGTCAGAATTGCCACATGCACTTAGTCAGTGCCATTCATTAGAAGACCAAAGCTCTGAGGACAGGCTCGTTCATTGTTCTCCATTCTCAGAGGCTTGGGGGCTCCTGCTCTTAATGGCAAAATTTAAGAATACACAACTGTCCCATCCCTTTGTGACTATGGCCAAGAAGAAGCCTTGGGTTTAGGATGACAGCTTTCACCAAAATTAGTGATGGAGTAGGTTCTCTTTGGAGCGTCAGGTCTCTTCTGGTCTCTGTGGTTACCCTTGCACGAGTACCATTCCCATCAGCCCTAGCTTCCACTCGCCTGGACATTTTGTATGAATTACCTGGGAAGCTAACTCTGAAACCTAGTGTCTTCATCAGCTTAAGAATTTCAAAACATTAGCTCTGATCGGAGGGAAATAAAGATGGATCATGGGGTCACACACACACACACACACACACACAGAGAGAGAGAGAGAGAGAGAGAGAGAGAGAGAGAGAGAGAGAGAGAGAAACTTAAAAGCTATTTCTAAGTGGCCTTTAAAAGAATGATGTCACATATCTTTAAAAGAAATGTCAGTTCCCTTCTCCTCAATATATCCCCATATCCATGTTTGTTGGAAAGTAATATCCGAAATTACCTCTGGGGAAGGCATTTTCTAAAAATATCCTAGCATGTTTGTCTAATCATTCCATAAATATTTATCAAGTACCATACTAGGCTCCAGAACGATTTTAGTAATTAAGAGCCTTGTGGTTCTTGCCTTGCTCTCGTGGCTACTGCCAGATGAGAGCAGAGTTTTAGGAAGGAACTCTAGTGGCAGGAAAATTGGGATTCAGTTTTCCAAGAGTTGTCATATCTCCAAATTATGAATTTAAAAGGTAAAATGTCATTTCTTTCAGAGCATTATAAACATAAGTATTATCTGCAATAAAGACTGCTAGCATTTAGCACTATATCTTACGTTTCATCGAGTACATGTAATCTTGTGAGATTTTGAATATTTCATGTGCATTCATGTCACCATGAATATGTATGCGGTGTTTTTACAGCTTA
Organism: Rattus rattus; assembly: GCF_011064425.1. Lineage (NCBI taxonomy): Eukaryota > Metazoa > Chordata > Mammalia > Rodentia > Muridae > Rattus > Rattus rattus. Next base: position 119,546,086 of record NC_046158.1, on the reverse strand, counting down.
TTAGATTGATTTTACTGAGAACTTTACATGAATCCCTTGTGATTTTTCCCTTTCTGCTATTTCTTTCAGGGAATGCTTTTGCTAGAGTGAAAATTGGAGATTACCATTACTATGGCTACGGGACTAAGAAGGACTATGAAACAGCAGCCACACACTACAGCATCGCAGCGGACAAGCATCACAGTGCGCAAGCCATGTTCAACCTGGCATATATGTATGAGCACGGCTTGGGGATTGCACAGGTAATGGTACTGGTTCGGAGCCAGTAATGGCGGCTGCGTGAGAAGGAGCGGTTTCTAACTGTTAGGAATCTCAATGTAGAAGAAGGAAGTGAGCCCCTCTCCCTTGTGCTAACACATAAAACTGTACTATTACCTTCGTCTCCTCCATTTATACCACAGACATAATCAGTGAGTAAAAGAAACCTAACTGGGGCCAATCCACGTCATACATTCCTCATCTTCCCAGCCCATATTTTGGTAGTGAGTCCTGTCTGCACTTCCTCACTGCCAGGACTTGATACACTAACTCCTTAACTGTCGGTTGTAACAGCAAAGTGAAATGAGGCCCGGGCGAGAGATTAAGGTGCCATGTGTTGACCCAGAAACATCTCACAGAGCAGCTAATATCTTCATGACACTGGGCACTCTAGAGAGGGAGGCCTCAGAGACTACATCTGGCTTGAGGCATATTTGTTAAGGAAACCATGCTAACACTGCAGGTGCTGGTGGGGAAAATCCCTTAGTCAGTGGGAAGGATCAGGGAGAAGATGATGAATTATGAGTCCGAAAGGCAGAGGGTGGAATGTAGGCATGTTAAATGCCAATATTAACCAATTTTGGTTAGGTGTGAGATATATATGTCAATTGTGTGTATGTGTATGTATGCGTATGTTTGTATGTATGTGTATATGTATGTGTATGCGTAAGTATATGTATAAAATCTTGCTAATCATATAGCCATTTGATGAGGTAAACACTCGTTGCTTGTTGTGTACATCAGGAATCCACACTGGCAGAGATCAAGTCACTTGGCCAAGTGTGCAGAACTCTTTAGTAGTGGATCCAGAAGGTTATGCAAGACATGTCTGAGCCCAAGCATTTCAGGAAAAACAGAAAGAAAAAAAACCTAATGGGACCGACAATGTGTCATTCCTAGTGATCAAGCAGGGTTCTCCTCAGTGTCTATATTCCCAACTGTTTCTAGAGTGAAATACTGGGGCGCCTATCGGCTCTTCGTGCTTTCTCCTACAGTCCAGTAATACTAGCAACTGAGAATGATTGGTAGAGAGGTTCCTGAGAACCGCTGATCCAGTGAGCTCTCCAGCCAAATGCTTCCTCTTCAGGCATGGACGGCCCTCCCTGCAGTCTGCCTTTACCCGATGAGTTTTCATCAGCCTCAGCACCCTGAACAATAAAATACCAACTCCAAAGTCTGCCCCTATGAGCTTATATTAGCTACCGTTGATTGGAAAGTGGACAGGACCGAGCGGCTAAATTGGATAATTCTCTGGATGTCACTTACTGAGCCTCCACCTCTCACTGTCACCCACATCTGCGAAACGGAACTAATGATACCCGGGCTACCCCAGCTTACAGGATTACAAGCAAGCCTGTGTGAGAAGGCTTTGTAGTTAAACAGTCTGTGGAATGACTGTCACTTAGATCAGAAGGGAATTTTAACAGTTGCTGAGGTTTCAATAAAATCACCGTTTTTATTCATAATTCCTCATAAACTCATAACCATAACCCAAGAGAAGCACTGTTTATAGAAAGTATACAAATGACCCCACTCAATTCTTCACCTCAGTTAGCTCTCCTACCCCCAGTGATTCAAAAAAAGGACTCAATCTCCTAACAACCACATCCTCACCACAGTGGGGCCATTTTCACCTGCGTCCCTGGAGGCAGACATGTGGTCAGGACTGCAGGAGAGGACGTGATGTCTAGGGTCCAGCTGTCAGACCAGACTGCATGCTTCGGTTCTCCTCCACAGTCTCCAGCGCACCTCTTTGCTGGGCACTTCCTTCATGATTCAGATAGCAGCTGTTGGGACATCCATTTCACACACAGAAGAGCTAGCTGCCTGCTCTTCTCTCTGCCTACTTTTCTGTTCTTCTTGCCAGGTTCCTCTTAACTCACAAATTGCTCACTCTGGTCAGGTTTCTTCACATAAGGTCTCCTGGGCTTTTGTCTTTTTTGTTTGTTTTGACAGAAAGTGTCTACATTAAAAGCCAGAAGTGGGGTTAGAGACAAAGAAAAACCAGACAAAGAGAGAAATGGATAAAAGAAACCAGGGCTTATTCAGACCTAGATACCAGGATGTCAGGTTTAGCTGATGAGAGTTCCCTGGATTAGTCACCAACTATTTAGGGCAAAGTTTATTAATCTCATTATCTCCCAGCCAAATTAATAAAGTGACTAACTTTCAAAATAAGCACCCCGATGAGTTCAAGCCTCAAACTTATTCCAAAGGTGGGGGAGGAGGAGGAGGGGGAAGAGGGAAGAGGGGAAGGATGAGGTGAGAGGGGGAGGGGAAAGGAGGAGGGAGAGGGGGAGGAAAGAGAGGAGGGCAAGGAAGAGGGTGATAGCCCTTCAGCTACTGTAGCATTTCTTCAATACAGCACTTCACAATCCTCACTACCAAGCCTCGAGCAAACCAGTGAGAGAAATGAGTGTATTATCATTTCCGGGGGGTTTCTGAGAATGAAAGAAGGTAGGTGGAATCATGTCTTGTAAACATTGCATTTAAGGGATGAAAAGCGAGCTACAAACCAGATTCTTGTGGAATCTGTAAAAATGTGAGCTACTGAGCTGAGGTGCTTCGTATGAAGCGAGCAGGATAAGTCGCCTGCGGTAACTTAGGCCACCTTGTTGTCTAAATCCCTTCTCTGCAGGAGCTGTGAATATAGGCCCCCCACATGCTCCTAAACTCCCAAGAATGACAAACCAAAGAACAGTTCTTCCAAAGTTCCCCCTGGGGAACTAATGAGTTTTGGAGGGCTTTACTTATAGAGCTTGTGTCAGGAGTTACTGACAGGATGGTGGGTGGCCCCAAAGCAGCCATGTTAACGAGTTTTCATCCAGCATAGTTAACTTCTCCATAGATGAAAGGTGGATCTCCTTCCCCTCATCCTCCCATAAGCTCTAGTGCCACCCTGAAACCACAGGCAAACAGGACAGAATTGCAGACAAATGGTTGTGAGACGCTTGGATACTGAACTGAAGGCCTAATGACCCTCCCCAACTCCTCCTGCTCTGTGGAAGCATCAACAGTCTACAAGCCCAGCTGTGAGCGGACTCAGCTGACCTGATGAAGGTGGTGGCGATTTTGCTGGGAGGATGGTGCTGATCAACATGCCTGGAGTAAAATTAACCGGGAATGTGAACTTAAAAACATAAGCCAACAAGTTACGAGATTCTTTGTCAGTTTGTATCTTAAAAATTATTTCAGAAGCTTCACCATGAACAAATCCTGCTGTCCATTCTTCCTGGCCATTCCAACTGTCTCTACCCTGGATCAGTCTGAATTTTTTTTCTTTTTTTTTTTTTTTTTCAGAGCTGGGACTGAACCCAGGGCCTTGTGCTTGCTAGGCAAGCGCTCTACCCTGAGCTAAATCCCCAACCCCTAGTCTGAATTTTTGATCACCATAGTCTGTTGTGAAGGTTACTTGGTGCCTTCAATTCTGATGTTCTCGCAATACATTTCTACTAAATACTTCTGCCTGTTAGAATCCTACAATTGCTAGTCCTTAGAACAATAATGGAGGAATGCCTGCCAAGTCAGACTACATTTCCCAGCATCCCTTGCGTCCATGTGTCCTGTACTCACAGCTTAAATGAAAGGTGCTATTTGTGCTAAGGCAGACAGTAAATAAATGGGGCTTCACCCTAGTTGCTTTGCACTTTGTTGTTGGAACACAGCAGAAAGAAGCAGAGGCTGTAGGGTAAATGCAGGACCACTTAATGGAAAGAGCCAAATTCCTTAATTACCATCAAAGAAAATCCTCTGTTACCAAGGATCATCCCCGTTAAAATGATGACTAAAGTTAAAAACAAACTCTTCAGTATTGTGTCCCTGGATTTGGAGAGTTGATTTGTTGCAAGTGTTACCATCACCTTAATACTAATTCATCAAGCACTACTGTGTTATTGTTGATAAAGTATAACTCCCTCAAACCATTACCTCCTTACTCTCCCCATCCCCCAAAGGCAATGCTGATAGACAAAAACACAAAGTGAAATCCTCTTACTAGCATTATAAATCCTAGACTTCTTACTTTAAATTCGTTGGCTTAACTGTGTTTGAGAATAGCCTTATATGCCACCTTTCTTCTAAATATATTCTAGGCTATATATTCCTTCTCTTCAAAATCCTTTGAGATTTTTTTCAGGTCTGAATGCTATCAGCTTCTAGAATGACATGTTACTGCAGTCTACCTTTCATTCACATGTTTGTGTACTGACCAGGTGATTGTTCACATTGTGAAGTAGTGGGCTTGGTTCTAGGGTCATGAACAAAACAAAAAATCATCTCCAAAGGTATTTATAATACCTCTGGAAAGAGCATAGCATGTGCTGGAAAGGATGGGTGTGAACTAGTGTCAGTAGTTAGCTCAGCACAGCAGGGTTAGGAGTGAATTTTCTTCCTATTCAGTTCTATAATACCGGAGTTTTCCCAATTTCCATGTGATATATTCATAATTAGAAAATGAAAAAAAATCACTCAAACATCCATCTTTTCATACAGACTATTTTTATTATAAGGAATTTTGGGTGATATAAAGTATTCGGGCCTGGAGAACTCAAGTGCCAGGCTTCCTTCTTGGAGAAGCCGGCTGCCTCTTTGACCTGTAGGAAGCTATTTTGAACATAGACACATATTAATCAGTACTGTGGCACAGCTGATAGTTTAGTTGGAACATGCTACTTAAAAGGAGTCAGAGACAGATTCACTTAACCTAGACTGCTGAATTTCAAGTAAAATAAACTCCCATGCATTGCATGAAAGTTACCGCTAAGTGGATCGGGTAGAACTTCTCGTTTACTGAATCCTGGGCATCCTTAGAGCAATATATATCAAAAGAAGAAATTTTTTTTTTTTGCTTTAGTGGTGCCAACATTTTGCTAGATAAGGTCAAAGAACGAGGAGTCATTTCTAGATTTTTGTGAGTACATGGAGTCAGAGAACACTTTTGTGGAGTCGGATCTCCTTACATTTTTATGTGGGCTCCATGTTGCCAGTCATTAAAATTCAACAGATTGTTTTGGGACAAATCTTCCCAGCAACAAAGAAAATAGATGTTATAAACCCTGGTCTGTGCCATGAATTCCAAGACTTTTCTGTGTGCTCATAGGCTAGTAGTAGCATGAAGCTTCTAACAGCCGTGTCAGCCCACACAGGGAAGGCATAGCGGCTCAGTCAGCTGCTTGGAGCTAGGCAGCTTTTGTCAACAGTTGCGGTTTCACATGACTAAAATCAAGGCAGATTCTTGCTGGAGACGGCGGGGAAGAACGCACTTCCAGCTTATTCAGATTGTTAGTGAAGTTAGTTCCCTGAAGTCGTTAAGACCAAGTTCCCTGTTTCCTTGCTGGCTCTGAGTTGCTTCTGATTCTTCCCATGTGATCACCACCTCCACCCCACACACACCCACACACAGCCCAACAACCCCACACACCCACACCTCAACCACCCTAGAGCCCCACAACCCCTACCTCCCTGTGTAACAAGTTGTTTGTCCCATAATTTTAATCTTCCTCTCCTGCTACATCTGACCTTCATCTGCCTTTAGCCACAAGATGCTTGGCTTATTATATGGAGTCCATGTAGAGAGTCGAGAGAATCTATTTTAACGTCTATAACTTTCTATTTTCAAAATCGCCCTTGCTATATAGGACATGACATAGCCCTGTCCCATTCTGCCCATCGAACATAAATTATAGTATTTCTAACAACAGTTTCTGTTTCTTGAGACTCTGTACCTGATGAGGATGGGCTGTTTTCTTTCCAGGACATTCACTTGGCCAGAAGATTGTACGACATGGCCGCTCAGACAAGCCCAGATGCTCACATACCCGTGTTCTTTGCCCTTATGAAACTGGAAACTATGCATTTTCTCCAAGATATCCTGTTTTTTAATGTAAGTTTATCTCAAATAAGATTTTTCAGAAACTCTAAAAACCTCCAAAAAACTTGGGACAAAGTGATGAGGATTAGCGAGGGAGTTAACTTTTCTCTGATGAGTAGAATGCAGAATCTTGTACCTACCACACAGCCATTCTTACTTGCTGAGTATGTGTTGACACTGTGGAGTACAACCAGTGAATTAATTCAGCAGACACTCTTTCCAACACACTCTATGCTCAAAGCCTTAAGCAGAGATGGGATATATATATACTTCTTCAAAACATAGCTCTTGCCATCGAAATCTGAGACTGGTAAGCAGATGGCAGGTGGCAAGTGACACCACAAAGAGCTGTACTTCTTAAAAGCAGAAATTCATTTTTTTGGAAACAAATCCTTATGACATATCCAAGGCTGACTGGGAAGTCACTGTGGAACCCAGGCTGACCCTTCTGCCTTAGGCTTCCAGGTACAGAGATTACAGGCCAGTGCCACCATGTCAAGCTAAATTTTGTACTTGAGGTTAGTCATACTTGAGTTGATAATGAAGCCCATGTGTGGGCTCTACTCTGAAATTCATCCCACCTTCCAAGATGGAAGGGAGCAGGGGGCTGGCAAGTAGGGTGGCGGTGGTGGGTTTGGGAGGAGAAATGGTTCTGACCACCACGAGCTGCGAGAATTGCCTTCTTTTTTTGACTGAATGCCTTTTGCCAGCAGTTTACCACGAAATGGAAATGGCTGAAACTGGACAGCACCATTGGACCATACTGGGATTTATTAGTGATTGGCCTAATTGTTGTCGTGCTGATCTTCCTGCTCAGAAATCACCATAGGTAGGCTCTGGACCATCAGAAAACCTACTCGTAGGTTCATGCTGAGCTATCCTCAACAAATAAAGAATTTCCTCATCCAAATCAAAAGTCTCTGTAGATTTCCCACACAGGCTACGATGGAGAGTGGACAAAGCTTAAGAACTTCCCTAGAGATGCAACTCCAGACTTCCTGCTTCGTTTAGGGACCACATCGGATTGCCAAGGACAGGTCATCTAAGACATTGTCGAAAACTTGTCATCTTGGTGATCTAGTCCTGACCTCTATAAAGATCACCATCTTTGGGTTATAACGAAGGTGCCATCCCCTTTTGAGAGAATAAGCTACTTGTTTTGACTCTAAAAGTGAACAGAAGAGTGAGTTCAGGGAAGATGGGAATAAAGATACCTGAGAAGATGACAAATAGATATTGCACAAATAAATTTCACGGGGATGATCCCAGGAGCAAACTGAAGTCCTGATGAACACCGCACTTCACTGCAGGTCATGGTTTAGCTTTTCTGGCTCCCAACATGGAAGTCAGGGGCCTAAGATCAAGCAGAGAGAATTAATAGATAAGGAAAAGCGGCAGGCCCATGACCTATGTTGAAGGCTAGGCTTGAATCTTAGCTCTATAACTCTCTAGCTTTTTTGACCTCTTTGGCTTCAGTTTCCTGATCTGAAAGACAAGGAATAAACAAGCAAGCAAACAACCCTATCTCAGACAGCAGGCATGAAAATTAAATGAAATAACGTCTGCACATAGCATAGCAAATGTCCTGGACCTAGGACGTACATCATAAATGGTAGGATTGGGGGCTGGAGAAATGGCTCGACAGTTAAGGATACTTGGCTGCTCTGCTAGAGGACCCTGGTTTGATTTTAAGCACCCATGTGGCAGCTCATAAGTATCTGTAACTCCAGTCCCAGGATATCTGATGCCCTATTGTGGCTTCCATAGGCGCATGCACGTGGTGCAAAGACTTATAAACAGGCAAAACACACACACACACACACACACACACACACACACACACACACACACACACAAAGGTAATTTTAAAATAAATACATAAGTGAGTAAATTTGAATACAAACTCATGGTGAAGAAGCCGGGCCTACTGGTATGCACCTGCAATCGTAGCACTTGGGAAGCTGAGGCATTGAAGTTGTCAATCTGGTATGAATAGTGACGTCAAGGCCCTCTTCAGCCACATAAGGGGAGCCTATTTGAAAACACAAGAGCAAACACAAACCCTCGAATGATTTGGAATGGGGAGAGGGACAGCTGAGTTGATTGTCCAGTCAAAATGCTGAGTGCCAATATGAAAAGATCCACTTTGGTACTTTATAATCCAACACAGTCATAATAAGAGTTTGCTGTTGTTGGTTTCAATGATGGATCAAACAGTAAGAGAACCTAGAAGAATTTGGAAAACAGGCTTTAAAAACGGTATGTTGACCTGTCATTGAAATGTCCATTTCTGGGCCTCTTCTCAGGTGCCACCACTGACGGCAACTCAGGATGGTAGACGACGGGGTGAAGCCTCCCTCTAGAAAACTACTGACATGTTCCCATTAGGACAAGATAGATTTCTGTATTATTCTCTACATTACTTAACAGAGAGCACACAGACCCACAAGCCAGTGCACAGAGAGACTCTCAGTGAAGTCTAAGAGAAACCATTCAGTTAAAATCTTCCTAACAGCAGGCAAGCCAGATGAGGCTGATGACCACAGAGTAAGCTAAAGTCATCTGAGCGTCCAGAAAACAAAAGATTTGCTTGGCTACATCAGTCACGGGACTGCTGGGACCTGGCTCCTGAGAATCAGCCAACTGAAGTAGATGCCACCACAGCCAGCATAAAAGGAGCTGAGACTTGGCCAGTGTGCTGGCCCAGGGCAAGGGAGAGTGAGGCCAACTAGCTTACACAAGATCTCAAGCCGAGCAGTGGTGAGAAAGACAGGCCCCACTTCTGAGAGTCACGAACATTTCAAACCTAACCCATTTTCCTTGATTTAGGTTCCCAAACAAGCTAACCAGGGTTTTCAGTGTAAATAGTTTATCTGGTGAGGAATCTCAAGAAAAACAGGCAAGAAGGAAACACTAGGGCGGATATCAAGAGTTACCACCTCTGGTCCCTGGAGCTCAGGGCAGATTTCTGGTACTCTGGATAGAACATGTACTTTTCAGATATTCTGCCTATGGAACAAGGAAGGGCAAGTATTCACCCCAAATCCCAGACATCACGACTGATGGGTTATTTGGGGGAACATTATTGCCAGAGCTTCCACACAAACACAGAGCGGTTAGACAAACCCGTGGACCGAGAGGTTGCCAGCAGTCAAAGTTACCAACTTCACTTTCAAAGCACTCGAGTCAGGATAGCTGTTTTCTGCACATTTCACTCCTCCAACCCAGTGACCCAATGAGCATTCGCTCTGTCCCAGGTACTCTGCCAAGAACTTGGGAAATCAGTAAGAGTCCTGTGTGGTCTTCATTGTCAGGAAGCTTGCTATGTATGGCATAAGAGAGAGAAGACCCGACTGCCCGTGACTGACACTTCCTCGGGTTAGTTGCCTTTATCCTCCCAGACAGTCTCTGATGTTGTTTTTTTCCTTCCAGTATAATGGACATGTAGAAGGACGATCAGTTTTCTTTTTCAGACAGTATAAAATCCATAGCCGTAGGGCTGGAGACACGGCTCTATGCTGCTGCCTGAGGAGTTATTTTACTCAGATGATCTCGGGATTTCTAACTTCATAGAAAAGAATTTCAGAAGGAACCAGTATGAAGCAGCAATAAAATTTGTTAAAAGGTTTTTAACATAAATTTAAATGTGGGAGTTGGGTGTAGATGTGAGCTTCTCAAGAGAGAGTTGCCTTTCGGTGTGTCTATACAGACAGGTGATTTTGGTGGATTCTCAGTTCCTCTCTCGAAGGGTTTCTAAGATTCAAATGGGATCCTGGGGTCCTTCTTGAGGTACGTCGGATAGGATTATAGCTGATAAGGATATCCTAGATCACTGGGCTCATGGGAGAGGGTGTTTTTATTGTAAAGAAGAGTCCTGTGAGATTCCTCAAAAGTATTATAAAAAGGAGTAAACGTCACATACACTTGGGCCTTAGCATGGTTTATTGCTATTTGAACACTATTAACTTGAAAAGATCTTTATAGAAGAATATTTTCCACATATAAGAAACCTTCGGAAGAAATGTTGCTAATTGTGCTGAAATTATCGATTTTTCAGCTAGTGAGAGCTCTCTTTCCTTCCCCATGTCTCCTTAATTTCCCCTCTTTCTATTGCCATAGCCATCAGCAGAGGCTGTTGACGGCAGAATTGCTATACTGATGCTACCCCGTGAACAAGTTCCGCCTCTAGAGATGTGGGCCCAGCAGAATGGACTAGCCAATATGAGCAATGTGTCCAGAAATAAATAGAGCTAGTCTTCCGGAGCCTGGAACCTTGACAGAGGGGGACAGGAATGTGGCGAATGGTCAGTTCCACCCTACTAGCTTCCCTTCCTCCTTCCCTCCCCACCCCCAGCTCTTCTGTGGTTGAAGGGAGCAGGGGTGGTGACGAGATGGTTTAAGGATGGGAGCCGTTTCACTAAACTGGCACAGAAGTCATCCTGTAAAGGAGCTTTGTGACGTGGAAGTTGCCAGCTTGGTTCTCATGATTCTCTACTAGGAACCCACTGTCTTTGTTTAAGATTTCTCCAAAGCATACACCGAAACAAGAATCTGGTGTAGTAGAGGTCTTCCACCACCTTGGTTAGGTTTATTTCTATTTTGTTTAAGGATACTGTGAATGGGAGTGTTTTCCCAATTTCTTCCTTTTTTCTCTAACACAAAGATGGCAGATCGAGTACCCTCAGGGGCTCCTTTAGTATCCTCCTTTGGGGGAAACTCTGTCCCGCTTTGCACAGTGGGACCTGCCACTCCTCAGCAACTCTAGCCCTGGACATCCAGACTCCCACATTACAAATTGGGACTCACCCGAAATGGACAGCTCTAAGTGTTTGACAAATTGGGGCCATTTGGCTCCTCTTATTAATTCTGACTTGGGCCTCAACTAAACCAAGACTCAAAATGTCCTGTTGCATTGCCCAGATGTCCTTAGCAGTTGTCCTTGATAATTTCAGACTGAGATGTGAGCTGTGGGCTGAACAGCCCTGAATGGCTCTGACCTCAGAAACACCAAGAACAATGTTTTGGTCATTTCACTTCTTCATTTTCCAGTTTGCTTAGGAGAGTGTTGGATGAGCTTACAAAGCCGCTAACACTGTATGTGCACAGCCTCACCTCTGAATGGAGAAGGGCCTCCCAACTAATAGTAGGTTGGAGAGAAAACTCTGTTGAAGCCCAAAGAGCTGATGTTTGCATACCAACAAAAAGTGTAACTGTAAGTTTCTAATGGTTTACATTCACAGAAGAAATATGGGGTGTCAGGGGAATCCATACACACGTGTATGTGTGTGTGTGTCTGTGCGTGTGTGCGTGTGCGTGTGTGTGTGTGTTAGATAGAAGTAACCATTGGAGAGGTCAGAAACCATTGGAGGCAGAGATGAGGAGGGACATTTGGGTATCATGCTGAGTTTTGCTTCCTGAGCTTCCCCACCAGTTCTGTCTTCCCTTCATGCCTTGCTTGGCCAGAATAAATTCTTTTTCCCACAGGGTATTTTGCTTATACATGATTGACACCAAAAGAGTACTCATCTCCTCTGGACACATTGAAAAAGAAGAGGTATCAACCCACATTAAAAATAAATGTGCCGTTCTAACAATAGTTTGTCACTAACAAGAAAAAGCATGGAACTAAAAATATCAATTCCAGTGGAGGTACCAAGGGACACAGCAGGTGCTGATTGGCCTTTCCAGAAGTGCACACCTGTAGCCTCCAACTTCCCAGAGCCTCAATAGCTTCTCTGGGGAAACCAGAATTAAATGACTTGAGCATTCTCCAGATAAGGACTTCCTGGCTGGCTCAGAGAGTAGATAAGCAACCTTTCCATGTCCTTTCTTATTTCTGTTCTTTCCTTCTTTCTTTCTTTGTTTCTCTCTCCCTCCGTCCCTTTCTTCCTTTCTTTGCATTTTCTTTGCTGTGTATCCCAAGCTGACCTAGTGGTCTATGCCTCAGCCTCTGAAGGGGGCGGTTTACAGCGATGTGTCACTGTCTCCAGCTCTTTTCTCATTCTGTTCTCCTCTCATGTTATTGCCAAAACTACTTTTCACTGTTAGTGCCACAATTTTCACTTTTAAAAGTATTAAAATGAGTAAAAATTAAATTTTACAACTTTGGGAAATCTTTTCTTTTAAAAAAAAATTATCTTTAATCTTCTTTTGCTTTCTAGTTGTTATCCCCTCCTGTGCCTGCCTCCAACAGCTCCCCATCCTGTTCCTCCTCAAAAAGAAGAGAAAAAAATCACATCTGAGTCACCTTAGAGTAAATGACTAAAATAAGAGGAAGGAAGGAAGGAAGGAAGGAAGGAAGGAAGGAAGGAAGGAAGGAGGGAGGGAGGGAGGGAGGGAGGGAGGGGAAAAGCGTCATTACTTTTTGTCACTTGATTCGTTCATAATTCAGACTGCAGTGTGCAGTCTTGATTGTGATCCAATCCTATTGACTGTTGTGATCTGTGAGCTACTCTGTTGCTACTCTGGAGAAATGCACTTCCTGTTTCAGATGGGTGGTGTCTGAAGCATCAAATCCTTAGGCAGCTGCCCTCGGCACCGCCCAGCGTCATCACCAGGCAGCGCCTGCCATGCTCGACTTTGTCTTCCACACCCATGCTCCCCTACCTGAGTAGGCTCTCCACTTATGGGAGCACAAGTGGTCCCAAGAAGAGCAGACCAGAGTGCCATGGAGTTGGCGTTTCTAGAAATAATCTCCAACAAAGAAGGGGCAGGCCAGGAACTCCTCACTGTCCTTGTTGCTCAGTGGGCTGTTTCACAGTGTTTCTGTAGAATGACTAAGATGCCATGAAGGAGCTCCGTTTGTCCCCTTGCTAAAGCCTCATCATTAACACATTGTTATTGGCTTCTTCGCCTTACACTTTCCCACTCCTTCACCCTCCACTCCCTCTCCAAATAAACTAACCAGCATTCAAATCCTTGTCTCTGGCTGTGGTTTGAGGGAAACATAAACCAAGACATATCTTAAGGAAGTGCATATCAAACATCTCAGAAAACATTGCGATAGTTGTCAAGTCTGGAATAAGATTTGCTTGTATATGTACCACAACACACATTCTTGTGGGAGCAGAGAGCAGTTGGGATTGGCTCACTTTGGATTTGTAGCACCCAAGGAGTGTGCCTGCATATAATCCGTCTCAAAACTTAAACAGGATTCCTAGCTGGTTTCTAAGGTCTTTCAAACATTAAAATAGTTATTCCAAATAATATCAAAGAAAAAACTTGGGTTATGAAAGAATACAAAATAAAATAAGGAAAATAAGCTCTGTTTTCCTTTACTCACAGAACACTCCTGACACCAATTGTGTGAGAGGTTTTCCCATAGCAATGAATCCTTCAACCCTAGGTGCTCTATGATTCCATTCAATTCTAACACCATCTACCCAGAATTATCTTGTCACTCTATGAGCTGAAGGACTCAGTCCCATGAGACTGCCCTGCCCACCATATCCGATACCAGTCAGGTTCCCTGTACCAACCTGTCCAACCTGACTACAAGTCAGGGCTTCTCACAAGTGCTTTTAAATGGCTTACAAAAGTCAGTGAAACATTTGTTTGTCAGTTCATTAAGGTATACCTTTGAAGATTCTTCTAGACATCAGCACCTCTTAGAATTACAGTCATCCCAAACCAGATGCCTGGACACTTGATAATAGACAAAACAGTAGATCCCCAGTAGATCCCAGCAACTCTACTGCAGTAGGCCCTGAGAAATGCAGCATAGCTGAAGCACCAAGACACAGACTTTAATTTAGCCATTAAGAATATTATAGATGTCCTTAAATGGGAAATAATAAAAAATTTCAAGACCTGAAAATGGAAATAGGATCAATAAAGAAAACCTAAACTAAGAGAAATATGGAAATGAAAATTTTAGGAACTTGAACAAAACCTCAGAGCCAAGTCTCTCAATGGAGACTCTAAAAAGAAGGACCTGGGTCGCTGATCCCAGCCCACAGCTCCCTGCTCCAAAATCCTATGGGAGAGACAGCTTAACACCCAGAAGTTCGGGCAATCCTAAGACTGCAGGGCAGGACAGACTGCCACTTCTGCCCACCTTTGCCCACATCCCTGGCCCAAGAGGAAACTGCATAGTGCCTCTGGACACAGGAAGATAGGAGCAGTCAGCTGCAGGAGCTCCAAGGTCCATATCTGCACCCTGATTTAAACTGAACAGGTCAAACAAATCCCGTGTGGAGGTGGAGGAGCTAGACCACATGGTACACGGTCAGAGGTGCAGACACTCCTGTGAGACCAGAGGAGACTACTCTCTGCCCACATCCCAGACTCTAGAGGAAAACACCTTGTGCCATCTGTGCCCGTGGCCCACAGGGACTTAGGAGAAGTAGGGGCAGGACCCTTCTGGTTCCTGCCCACAGGGAGAGCTGAAAAGTTAGCCAGCCAGGAGTGACTACATGCCTAAGAGCAGAACACTCTGTTCCCATAACTGGCTGAGAGAAAACAGGAAAACAGGTCTGTAGGAATGCTGACACAGGTCCAAAGGAGGATCAAGCCACCATCAGAAACAGCAAGACGAGCTAACACCAGAGACAACCTGATGGTGAGAGGCAAGCTCAGGAACACAAGCAACAGAAACAAAGACTACTTGGCATCATCAGAGCCCAATTCTCCCACCAAAGCAAACACTGGATATCCATACACACCAGAAAAGCAAGATCTAGATTTAAAAATCACATTTTATCATGATGATGGAGGACATTCAGAAAGTCATAAATAACTCCCTTAAGGAAATACAGGACAACACAAGTAAACAACTAGAAGCCCTTAAAGAAGAAACAAAAGATCCCTTAAAGAACTACTGGGAAAAAAAAACAACCAAACAGGAGAAGGAAATGAACAAAACCATCCAGGAGTTAAAAATGGAAATAGAAACAATAAAGAAAGCACAAAAGGAGACAATCCTGGAGGTAGAAAACCTACAGAAGAGATCAAGAGTCATAGATGCGAGCATCACCAACAGAATACATGAGAGAAGAGAGGATCTCAGGAGCAGAAGATACCATAGAAAACATCAATACAACTGTCAAAGATAATGTAAAATGGAAAAAGCTTCTAGCCCAAAACATACAGGAAATCCAGGACACAATGAGAAAATCAAACCTAAGGATAGTAGGTATAGAAGAGAGTGAAGACTCCCAACTTAAAGGGGCAGTAAATATCTTCAACAAAATCATAGAAGAAAACTTCCCTAATCTAAAGAAAGAGATGCCCATAAACATACAAGAAGCCTACAGAACTCCAAATAGATTGGACCAAAAAAGGAACTCCTCCCATCACATAATAGTTAAAACAACAAATGCACAAAATAAAGAAAGAATATTAAAAGCAGTAAGAGGAAAAGGTCAAGTAATATATAAAGGCAGACCTATAAGAATTATACTAGACTTCTCACCAGAGACTAGGAAAGCCAGAAGATCCTGGTCAGATGTCGTACAGACCCTAAGAGAACACAAATGCCAACCCAGGCTACTGTATCCAGCAAAACTACCAACTAACATTGAGGGAGAAACCAAGATATTCCATGGTAAAACCAAATTTATACAACACCTTTCTACAAATCCAGCCCTACAAAGGATAATAAATGGCAAAACCCAACACAAGAAGGCAAGCTGCACCCTAGAAAAAGCAAGAAAGTAATCTTTTTGCAACAAAACCAAAAGAAGAAAAGCACACAAACATAATCCCACCTCCAAATACAAAAAAAAGGAGGAAGCAACAATCACTATTCCTTAATATCTCTCAACATCAATGGGCTCAATTCCCCAATAAAAAGACATAGATTAACAGACTAGATATATAAAGAGGACCCAGTATTTTGCTGCCTACAGGAAACACACCTCAGAGACAAAGACAGACACTACCTCAGAATAAAGGGCTGGAAAACCACTTTCTAATCAAATGGTCTGAAGAAGCAAGCTGGAGTAGCAATTCTCTTTTTTTCTTTTTCCTTTTCTTTTTTTCAGAGCTGGGGACCGAACCCAGGGCCTTGCGCGCTTGCTAGGCAAGCGCTCTACCACTGAGCTAAATCCCCAACTGGAGTAGCAATTCTAATATCAAATAAAATCGACATTCAACCAAAAGTCATCAAAAAAGATAAGGAAGGACAGTTAATATTTATCAAAGAAAAAATCCACTAAGATGAACTCTCAATTCTAAATATCTATGCCCCAAATACAAGGACACCTACATACATAAAAGAAACCTTACTAAAGCTCAAATCACACATTGCACCTCTCACAATAATAGTAGGAGATTTCAACACCCCACTTTCATCATGGAACAGATCATGGAAACAGAAGTTAAACAGAGACACAGAGAGACTAACAGAAGTTAAGAACCAAATGGACTTAACGGATATTTATAGAACATTCCATCCTAAAACAAAAGGATATACGTTTTTCTCACCACCTCATGGTACCTTCTCCAAAATCGACCATATAATCGGCCTCAACAGATACAAAAAGATAGAAATAGTCCCATGCATCCTATCAGACCACCATGGACTAAGGCTGGTCTTCAATAACAATAATAGGGAAAGAATGCCCACATATACATGGAAATTGAACAATGTTCTATTCAATGATAATTTGATCAAGGAAGAAATAAAGAAAAATTAAAGACTTCTTAGAATTTAATGAAAATGAAGGTACAACAAACCCAAACTTATGGGACACAATGAAAGCTGTGCTAAGAGGAAAATACATAGCTCTGAGTGCCTGCAGAAAGAAACAGGAAAGAGCATATGTCAGCAGCTTGACAGCACACCTAAAAGCTCTAGAACAAAAAAAAAAAAAAAAAAAGCAAATACACCCAGGAGGAGTAGAAGGCAGGAAATAATCAAACTCGGAGCTGAAATCAACCAAGTAGAACTATATAAAGAATCAACAGAACCAAAAGCTGTTTCTTTGAGAAAATCAACAAGATAGATAAACCCTTAGCCAGACTAACCAGAGGGAAGAGAAAGTGTGTCCAAATTAACAAAACAAAAATGAAAAGGGAGACATAACAGAATCAGAGGAAATTCAAAAAAATCATCGGTTCCTACTACAAAACCCTATATTCAACAAAATTTGAAAATTTGGAGGAAATGGACAATTATCTGGACAAATACCAAGTACCAAAGTTAGATCATGAACAGATAAACCAATTACACAACCCCATAACTCCTAAAATAGAAAATAGAAGAAATGGAAATAGAAATAGAAGCAGTCATTAAAAGTCTCCCAACCAAAAAGAGCCCAGGATCAGATGGGTTTAGTGTAGAATTCTAGCAGACCTTCTTAGAAGACCTCATACCAATACTGTCCAAACTATTCCACAAAATTGAACCAGACGGAGCACTACCAAATTCCTTCTATGAAGCCACAATTACGCTTATACCTAATCCACACAAAGACCCAACAAAGAAAGAGAACTTCAGACCAATTTCCCTTATGAATATTGACGCAAAAATACTCAATAAAATTCTGTCAAACCGAATCCAAGAACACATCAAAACAATCATCCATCATGATCAAGTAGGCTTCATCACAGGGATGGAGGAATGGTTCAATATATGGAAAACCATCACAGTAATCCACTACATAAACAAACTCAAAGACAAAAAACACATGATCATTTCATTAGATGCTGAGAAAGCATTTGACAAAATTCAACACCCCTTCATGATAAAAGTCCTGGAAAGAACAGGAATTCAAGGTCCATACCTAAACAAAATATAAGCCATATACAGCAAACCAGTAGCTAACATTAAACTAAATGGTGAGGAACTTGAAGCAATCCCATTAAAATCAGGGACTAGACAAGGCTGCCCACTCTGTCCCTACTTATTTAACATAGTTTTCAAAGTCCTAGCCAGAGCAAACAGACAACAAAAGGAAGTCAAAGGGATACAAATTGGAAAGGAAGAAGTCAAAATATCACTATTTGCAGATGATATGAGAGTATAGTTAAGTGACCCCAAAAGTTCTACCAGAGAACTTCTAAGCCTGATAAACAACTTCAGCAAAGTGTCTGTGTATAAAATTAACTCAAACAAGTCATTAGCCTTCTTCTACACAAAAGATAAACAGGCTGAAAAAGAAATTAGGGAAATGACACCCTTCATAATAGTCCCAAATATTATAAAAATACCTCGGTGTGATTTTAACCAAGCAAGTAAAAGATCTGCATGATAAGAACTTCAAGTCTCTGAAGAAAGAAATTGAAGAACTCAGAAGATGGAAAGATCTCCCATGCTCTTGGATTGACAGGATTAATATAGTAAAAATGGCCATTTTACCAAAAGCAATCTACAGATTCAATGCAATCCCCATCAAAATTCCAATCCAATTCTTCATAGAGTTAGAAAGAACAATTTGCAAAATCATCTGAAATAACAAAAAAAAAGAAAATAAAAAAAAAAAACAACAACAAAAAAAAAAAAAAAAAAAAAAAAAAGGACTTCCGGGGGAATCACCCTGACCTCAAGCAGTATTACAGAGGAATAGTGATAAAAACTGCATGGTATTGGTACAGGAGACAGGCAGATAGACCAGTGGAATAGAATTGAAACCCAGAAATGGACCCACACACCCATGGTCACTTGATTTTTTGAAAAAGGAGCCAAAACCACCCAATGGAAAAAAGATAGCATTTTCACCAAATGGTGCTGGTTCAACTGGAGGTCAACATGTAGAAGAATGCAGATCGATCCATGCTTATCACCCTGTACAAAGCTTAAGTCCAAGTGGATCAAGGACCTCCACACCAAACGAGATACACTCAAACTAATAGAAGAAAAAGTGGGGAAGCATCTCGAACACATGGGCACTGGAGAAAATTTCCTGAACAAAACACCAATGGCTTATGCTCTAAGATCAAGAATCGACAAATGGGATCTCATAAAACTGCAAAGCTTCTGTAAGGCAAAGAACACTGTGGTTAGGACAAAACGGCAACCAACAGACTGGGAAAAGATCTTTACCAATCCTACAACAGATAGAGGGCTTATATCCAAAATATACAAAGAACTCAAGAAGTTAGACTCCAGAGAGCCAAATAACCCTATTAAAAATTGTGGTTCTGAGCTAAACAAAGAATTCACAGCTGAGGAATATCAAATGGCTGAGAAGTACCTAAACATCCTTAGTCATCAGGGAAATGCAAATCAAAACAACCCTGTGATTCCACCTCACACCAGTCAGAAGGGCTAAGATCAAAATCTCTGGTGACAGCAGATGCTGGCAAGGATGTGGAGAAAGAGGAACATTCCTCCATTGTTGGTGGGATTGCAGACTGGTATAACCATTCTGGAAATCAGTCTGGAGGTTCCTCAGAAAATGAGACATTGCAATACCTGAGGACCCAACTATACTTCTCTTGGGCATATACCCAAAAGATGCTCCAACATACAACAAATACACATGCTCCACTATGCTCATAGCAGTCTTATTTATAATAGCCAGAAGCTGGAAAGATCCAAGATGCCCTTCAACAGAGGAATAAATTCAGAAAATGTGGTACATCTACACAATGGAGTACTACTCAGCTATCAAAGACAATGAAATTCATAGGCAAATGGATGGAACTAGAAAATATCATCCTGAGTGAGGTAACCCAATCACAGAAAAACACACATGGTATGCCCTCATTGATAAGTGGATATTAGCCCAAATGCTCGAATTACCCAAGATGCACAGACCACATAAAACTCAAGGATGACCAATATATGGATTCTTCACTCCTTCTTTAAAAGGGGAACAAAAATATCCACAGGAGGGGGTAGGGAGGCAAAGTTTAGAGCAGAGACTGAAGGAACAGCCATACAGAGTCTGCCCCACATGTGGCCCATACATATACAGCCACCAAAACTAGGTAAGATGGATGAAGCTAAGAAGTGCAGACTGACAGGAACTGGATGTAGATCTCTCCAGAGAGACACAGACAGAACACATCAAATACAGAGGCGAATGCCAGCAGCAAAGCACTGAACTGAGAATGAGACCCCCATTGGAGGAATTAGAGAAAGGACTGAAAGAGCTGAAGGGGCTTGCGACCCCATAAGAACAACCAGAGCTTCCAGGGACTAAACCACTACCCAAAGACTGTGCATGGACTGACCCAGGGCTCCAACTGCATATGTAGCAGAGAATAGCCTTGTTGGGGCATCAGTGGAAGGGGAAGCCCTTGGTCCTGCCATGATTGGACGCCCAGTGTAGGGGATTGTTGGGGGGCACTAATGGGGGGTGGATTGGGAGGGGAACACCCATATAGAAGGAGAGGGGGCCGGGTTAGGAGACTGATGGACAAGAAACCTGGAAAGGGAATAACATTTGAAATGTAAATAAGAAATACCCAATTAATAAAAATGGAAAAAAAAAAAGAAGGACCTGAACAGATGTTCTACAAGCACTTAAGAGACTGCAGATACCAGCTATAGATGGAGAAAGACACTTCACAATAAACCAAATTTAAGCAATATGTATCTACAGACCCAGCCCTACAGAAGGTGCTAGAAGGAAAACTTCAGCCTCAAGAAGTTAGCCATACATGAGAAAACATAAGGAATTAATAATCCCAGGACAGAAAATCAAAAAGAGGGGGAGGGAGAAGTCACACCACAAGAACAAAATAACAAGAATCAACAAATGCTCATTGATAACTATCAATGTCAATGGTCTCAATACTTCAATTAAAAGAGATGTCCAGAATGGATCTAAAGACAGAATCCATCCTTCTGTTTCATCCAAGAAATATCCTTTAACATGAAGGATAGACTCTAGTACAGCTTAAATCATATATTGATCGTCACAGAGTGAGAGTGGGTTAATTCCATACCCAACCCTTACCAATAGGTAAAGAAAAAAATAAACAGAAATACTAGAGCTAAATGTCACATAAACCAAATGGACCTAAAATATTTACAGCACATTTCACTCAAATACAAAAGAATATACCTTTCTTTTTTAGCAATTCATAGAACTTTCTCCAAAACTGACCACATACTGGGACAAACACACAAAAAAATCTCAACTGATTAAACAGAATTGAACTGAGAACAGGACCCCCATTGAAGGAATCAGAGAAAGGACTGAAAGAGCTTGAAGGGGCTTGAGACTCCATATGAACAACAATGCCAACCAACCAGAGCTTCCAGAGACTAAGCCATTACCCAAAGACTATACATGGACTGACCCTGGGCTCCAACTGCATAGATAGCAATGAATAGCCTAGTTAGGGCACCAGTGGAAGGGGAAGCCCTTGGTCCTGCCAAGACTGAAGCTCCAGTGAACAGGATTGTTGGGGGAAGGATAGGGGTAAGGGGAGGAGGATGGGGAGGGGAACACCCATATAGAAGGGGAGGGGGAGGGGTTAGGGGGACGTTGGTCCGGAAACCGGGAAAGGTAATAACAATTGAAATATAAATAAGAAATAACCAATTTAATAAAGATGGAGAAAAGGGGGGGGAGTATCCCTCCCCAAAACAACAACTCAGGGCCAGAAGGTTTTAGCACAGAATTCTACCAGACTTTCAAATAATCCATCCCAATACTCCTCAAATTTTTCCACAAAATAGAAACAGAAGAAACATTGTCTCACTCATTGTATGAGACCCCAATGAGTTTGACAACTAAACTACATAAAGACCCAACAAAGAACAAGAATTACAGACCAGTTTTCCTTAACAAACATAAATGCAAAAATTGCAATAAAATACTTGCAAACTGAACACAAAAAACCTCATCCACCATGATAAGTAATCTTCATCCCAGAGATGCAAAAATGGTTCAACATATATCAACCAACAACTGTAATCTGCAATATAAATAAACTGCAAGAAAAAAGAACATGATTATCTCATTAGATACAGAAAATTCTTTTGAAAAACAATACTCATTCAGGATAAAACTCCTTTAGAGATAGAGGATAGTATACTTCAACGTAATAAAGGCAGTTTACAGTAAGCCCACAGCCAACATCCACTTAAATGGAGAAAAGCTCCAAGCAATTCTGGTAAAATCGGGAACAAGTCAAGGTGGTCCACACTTTCCAAACCTATTCAAGATAGTACTTGAAGTCTTAAGTAGTAGCTCAGCAAAACAACTGAACACGATCATGGGGATATAAGTTAAAAAGGAAGACATCATAGTATCTGTATTTGTAAATGATATGATAGTACATGTAAGTTACCACGAAAAGTCCACTGGGAAACTTCTACAGCTGATAAACACTTTCAGCAAAGTAGCTGAAAAGGTAATCAGGCTACAAAAATCAGTAGCCTTCCTATATACAAATAATAGCCTTGAAAAATACAGTACCTTAGAGTAACTGTAGCCAAGCAATTGAGAGACTTGTATGATTAAAAATTTTAAGACATTGAAGAAGGAAATCTAAGAAGCTATCAAGAGAAGGAAAGATCTTCCATGTTCACAGATCAGTAGGATTAATATAGTACAAATGGCTATCCTACAATAAGAAATCTACAGATTCATTGTAAACCTAATCAAAATTTCAACACAATTCTTTACAGATCTTGACAATTTTCAGCTTCATATGAGAACAGAGACCAAAAACCAGGATAACTAAATCAATCGTAAACAAGAGAACTTCTGGAGGTATCACCATGCCCAATCTCAAATTTTACAACAGAGCTATAATACTAAAAGCAGCATGGTATTGGCACAAAAATAGTCACGTTGATTAATGGAATCTAACTGGAGATCCAGACATAAATTCACACACACACACACACACACACACACACACACACACACACATATGGGAAAAAGACATCTTCAACAAATGGTCAAACTGGATGGCTGTATGTAGAAGAATGCAAATAGATCCATACTTGTCACCCTGCACAAAACTCAACTGCATATAAATCAAAGAGCTCAACATAAAATCAGATACACTTACTCTGGTAGAAGAGGACATGGGGAATAGCATTGAACCCATTGGCAGAGGAAAAGACTTTCTGAAGAGAACACTCTTAGCACAGATAGAAGGCTAACCATAAGACAGGGGACCTTGTGAAACTGAAAAACTTCTGTAGGGCAAAGGACATCACCATTTAGACAAAGTGGCAGGCCACAGAATGTGAAAATACTATCAACTATACATCTGATAGAGGGCTCATATCCAAAATATATAAAACTCAAAATTAGATTCCAAGAAGCCAAATAATCCAATTTTTAAAATAGGATATAGCTCTCAACAGAATTTTCAAAAGAAGAAATTCAAATGGCTGAGAAACACTCTAAGAAATGATCAACATCCTTAGCTATCAGGACATGGAAATAAAGCCAACGTTGAGATTTCATCTTACGCCTGTCAGAATGACCAAGATTAATAAAATAAATGACAGCTCATGCTGGCAAGGGTATGGAGTAAGGGGAACACTCAGACACTGCGTGTGGAAATGCAAACTTGTATGGCCGTTATGGAAATAAGTGTGGTGGCTTCTCAAGAAGATGAGAATCGATCTACCTCAAGATCCAGCTAGACCACTCTGGGCATATATTCAAAGGATGCTTCATCCTACACAGAGACACTTGTCAATCATGTTCACTGATGCTCTATTACTCATAGCTAGAAATTGGTCCATCAATGGATGAATGGATAAAGAAAATGTGGTACATTTACACAATGGTTTATTACTCAACCATTAACAGAAATGAAATAATGGAATGCACAGGTAAATTGATGGAACTAGAAAAGAAATCATCCTGAGGGAGGTAACCCTGGGTCCAGAAATACAAATATGGTGTATATTTGCTTATATGAGTGTGTTAGCCATTAAGTCAAAGATAAGCCAAGCTACAATCTGTAGAACCACGGAGGTTAGGTATGGAGGAATGGACTGGAGGAAGGGACAGATATCCCTAGAGACAACAAATAAAATTAGGTATGAATGGGGGTCACTGGAATAGGATCAAACAGAGAGAGGGGGGATAAGGAAGGTAATATTGGGAGGGAAACCTAAGATTAAGGGCTATTTAAAGGGCCATGTGGAAATCTAATACAGTAGAAGCTTCCTGATATAGATACATACATGAAGGCTATCTAAATGAAATTGCCAAATAACAGGGGAGACAGAGCCCCAACTGGACATCTCTCACTACCAAATGAAGCCTCAGTACCAGGAATGGATTACACCTAATTGGTCAAAGGGACCCCGTGGGACCGTCCAAACAACACAGGCTATTGTAAAGGCTAGAGATTGCTCTCAATAAGCTGGCAACACGTCCCCATTGCTGAAAACAACACCAGTACAACACACTGGACCAAAGGAGTTGATCCGGTGCCTACATAGAGCCTTTACCTCCATTGGCTAATGGTTTTGGTTCTGGAAGGTGCTCTGCAGGCTACCAAAGGAGAAATGTAAAACCAACCCAGTTATAAAACCTTCGATCCACAATAGTGTCCTGCATGCGAGACATGCTAATGCAATGGTTCCACAAAGCTTGTAGAAGTAACCAGTCAGCATCTGATTTGACTTCAAGTCTACTCCATGAGATGGAACCCATAACCAAACACTGCTTAGGTGACCAAGAACCTGAAACTAGATAGCCCAGGGGCCTAAAAACTAAACACTACTATTCTACAGAAGAAACATATAAATAAAATGATTTCTCATCACATTCTACTGGACTCACAGAGCAGTATCTTGCTCAGATGAGAAGCTTCCTCCTGTAAGCAGATGGGGATGAATACAGAGACCCACAGTCAGACAACACAGGGAATGAGAGGCTTGAACACTCAGCCCTAAAGAGAATATCAATTCCCTCCCCTTAGGACTCAGAGAACCCTAGGAAATGTGTGTGTGTGTGTGTGTGTGTGTGTGTGTGTGTGTGTGTACATATGTATGTTTTACTGTTCAGTTGTGTGTTCTTATGCAATTCTTGAATGTTTCCTGTGCCTTTGGGGTAGAGGAGGGGATATTTTCTTTCTGTTTATTGGTTTTCCCTATCTCAATGTGTTTGTTTTTATTTTATCTCATTTTTTTATCATCCCCTTGATTCTGGTTTGCTTTCTAATGAAAGAGGGTAGATTCAGATAGTAGGGGAGTAGAGGAAGGAAAACTGTAATCAGAATATATTGTATGAAAACAAACTTATTTTCAATAAAAAAGATCATTCTAGGAAAGGAAGATAATATTGATGAAATAAACTGAAAAACCTATAAGGCTGCTGAGAACTAAACCATTTACATAAGTTCGAAGAGAAGAAGCCATCTAAAATGACCCAGATGAATACCATAAAACTGATGTTTTCAAATCAATGAAGATTGGTTTTCTCAATTTGTAAGGGGTAGCCTGCTAGGAGAAAAATCAAAGTTCTACCTCATAAATTTTATTAGATTCTAAAGAGGCATTGATTTAAACATAATACACTTTAGTAAAGAAACACACATTAAGTTCACAAAGACACAAACAGGTTTAAAGATAAAATGTCAGAAGAAAATATGATAGTTCAAACAGTGACCAGAGCAGCAGAAATTAGTGGTATAGATATTAGCCAAAATATTTTACGTTAAGAAGAAGGAATAGGGTGTAGCCCAGTGGTAGAGCAACTTCCTAACATTTCACGGCTCTAGTGTAACCCCCAGCTCTGAAGAAAAAGTAACACAACAAAGGGGGGCTTTTTATAGTGAAAGGAACAATTGCTTAGGAAGCTACAACAATACAAACATAAAGCACCAAATACGTGATGTAACAGCTGACCACACTGAACAGGAGACTCAGCAATAATAACTCTTCAATGGCTTGCCTTCACTACCAGAACACGAGAAAATGGAAGACTTTAGCACTTCAAACCAACTAGACATAGAGGTATCTGTTAGAACACCCCTCCCAACTACAGAACTCTGTGGAAAATGGTCTGGCACTTCCTCAAAATACTTAATCATATTTTATATGCATGGGCATTTTGAGGCCATAAAAATGATCTAATATTACATATTAGCTATGGTTCCACAACTCTGTGAATATACGAAAATCCACTCAATCTTCCCTTCAAAGGGGAAAATTTATGTTATGTAAATTATAGCTCCATTCGAGCTGTTATGAAAAATAAACAGATGGAGCCAATATGACAGCCCTCACATTTGCTAGGGCTTGGGGAAGACGAATGCTATGTTATTGTCTACACTTTAACTCTTAGATTATAGCCAAAGTAAAAGGATGCAGAGACAACATGGAAAGAACAGGTTACTTCCTTACTCTGTGTAGTACAGACAAGTGGTGCTCAATAAAATGTTCCCCTATGCTTCCCTAAGCTTGTCAGCCTCCTTGATGAGTGTTTTGGTCCCATGTGACTAGTTTAGGCCAATTAACCGTGAAAGTGATATCTGGCACTTCTAGAAAGCCAAGGCAAACCAAAGCTATTTATGCTTCTTTACTCTCTCTTTCCGTGCCAAGAATACCTTGGAAACAAAAGGAAAAGATGGCTACATTACCTGACAGAGGGAGTATGGCACCAAAGGGAAAAAATACTAATTAATTACCCTAGTTAGATAGAATGCTTTTGCACAGAACTATTAGGAATAGCCTAGTGTGCTTGCTTGTTGGCTCATACCTATAATTTCAGCACAATGACGGTGAGGAGCAGATCGATAAGTTGATCAGCTTGGGCTACACAGGAGTTCAAGCCCGAGCTAACTAGCATGCTCCTATCGAAAGGAAACCTAAAGGCTAGGGATTTCTTTGTCCAGCGTGTGAGTCCAAACCTGAGCATGGGGTGGGGATGTCTAGAAAAAGGGGGTAAAGAATTTAAAAATAATGTTTAACATCCTAGAATGGAATAGTAATTTCTAAGTACAACCACTGGAAGACTTCGTTACACAAACGTGAGCAGAAAAAGGTGAAGAAAGCTACAATCTACAAAACAGGAAGGAGAGGGAAATTCCTGAAATGGGTGTGTCCAACACTCAAGGTCTACACGGCTTCAAACCACAACAGGAGAAAGAATGGCTCAATTTAGAACTCAGCCAAAGGTTACTTATGCCACTGTTTACAGTGTCTGCGCATACATACATCACTCATTCTTACAGTGATTAGGCAAGAGACGCCATGCTTCTCTGTAAGAGGAGGCAGATGGAGGGGGACTGGCGTGAACGTGGACAACTGGTGCAATCTTGAGCTCTCAGCAGCTTTGGAGGCCTGCACGAAATCAAGACTGTCAGTGTTCCAGCATGTGAGACCCCCCCCCCTAGCTGGGGAACTACTGACAGAGAGGAGACTGAGTCAGCTTTCTTTAGGGTCTGGTCCCTGGTAGGGTAACCATGGTCCAGTACGTGATCCCACACCCATGCACTAATAGGAGGCAATGGTGTGTGTGTGTGTGTGTGTGTGTGTGTGTGTGTGTGTGTATGTATATAAAACAAACAGAGGACACGAAGCTAGGAGGGAAACATGGTGAGGAAAGCTGGGGAGAGGTGGTGAGAAGGCGGAAATGCATATGATCAATATTCATTAATGTATGTCTTAGTTAGGGTTTTGCTGGCATGAAACACCATGACCAAAAAAGCACATTGGGGAGAAAAGGGTTTATTTGGCTTACATTTCCACATTGTGGTCCATCATTCAAGGAAGCCAGGACAGAAATCTGGGGGCAGGAGCTGATACAGAGGCCAAGGAAGGGTGCTGCTTACTGACTTGTTCATCACAACTTGCTCAGCCTGCTTTCTTCTAGAACCCAAGACCACCAGCCCAGAGGTGGCCCCACCCACAATGGACTGAGCCCTCCCTCATCAATCACTAATTTGAAAAAAATGATCTACAGGCTAGCCTACAGCCCAATCTTGTGGAAGCTTTTTTTTTTAATTGTAGCTCCTTTTTCTCAGATAACTTTCGCTTGGGTCAGGTTGACATGAAAGTATCCGCACACACTGAAATCCTGAATACCCAATGTACCACCGGCCAGCTAATAAAGACGCTTATTGTCTTCAAAAACAGAACAAGACAAAACCGTCCTTTTCTCTATGAATTGAAAACTTTTTTGGTTATTTAAATTAAACATAAGAACTTAATTTTATTAGAGTAAAACATCATTCTTCCAAACCTTGAAGCAAAAATTAAAAGATAATTCACAGTCAAGTTTTCAAAGCTTGCCTTTGTTTGATGCCTATGCTAATAGAATAAAGACCTACTTTTTCTATTTAAAAAAAAAGGCATTAAGCACAATGCATATATGAAATTCTCAAGAAATAAAAAGTATTTTAAAGATGTGGCTGAAGTCTGGGCTAATATTATGGAAGATTCAAACCATGAGTAAGTGCATCTGAACTTGGGGTTTGCTCTGCTTTTCCTACTGCACCCCTTTTTTTTCTTTCAAAGATTGATCATGTGTGCTGGTGTTTGCTTCCATGTACATACGTGGACACTGGTGTTCGTGGGAGTGAAGGAGGGTGTCAGATGCCCTAGGTCTGGGGTTACAGAAGGTTGTCACCTACCCTGTGGGTGCTGAGAACTAAACTCAGGTCTTCCACAAGACCAGCAAATGCTCTTAACCCCTGAGCCCTCTCTGCAGCCCTTGTTCTTGTTTCGTTTGAAACAAATTATAGGTCTTTTTAAATCATAAAACATAATCTTACAATTATAGGATGTGTTAAAGCACATAGAACTAGACCTGAGAAGAGCGTAAGTGGGAAGGATTGTTTCCACACCGAATAACCAACCACCAAAAAGTACACGAACAAGGCGCTGTGTTCACTTCCTAACACTGAAAAAATGAAGCAAAATAAAGCAAAGAAAGAATGCTTTCCATCACAAAACCAGTCTGTGAGAGACCGGAGACTTGGAACTCTTGAGTAGCAATGGAATGGTAACTGCACATCCACTTTGAGCCAGTTTTCTTACAGATTAGGAATATTGTGTCTCACCATCACCATAGATTCAGGGAAAGTATACCTGAGTGTCGACATAAAGCAAACACTGAAATTCAAGGCACTGCCGAGAAGCCCATCATTTGATAGGCACTGAATTACACTGCACGGGGAGCAGGGACCGCCTGAATCTCCACAGCAGGATGTCTGACGAACCTCCTGACACTGGGTGAGCGCCTCCCTTTCTCGTAAAAGTCAATATGCCACAAATCCCTTATATTTCAGTAAAGATTCCCAGTAGTTTGATGTCTGCTATAAACTCAGGCTCACGGAAACTAACGACGCCCAAGAGCAACCGAGGCAACTGCTCTCTTACGAATGGCTCACTAAAAAGCTGCTTTCTCTGTTTAGACTATCTATGGCCTATTTTCTTCCTCTCAAAACATAAAACCTTGGGGAAATGACTAGCAAGCAAGGTATTTACCACGCAACTCGGTGAGGATCGGAGTTTGGATCCCTAGAACCCTGTAAAGGCTGAGTGAGCGTGGCAGGCCTCCTGTGGTCCTCGGCCCACTGAGAGGTGAGAGCATGGGATCCTCAGGAAGCTGGCTGACTAGACTACCCGAATCAGAAAGCTCTGGATTCCAGGAAGAGACCTTGCCCGGGCTCCTCATGTGAGGTGGGGAGTGATAGAGGAGATCCAGAGTCAGTCCCCAGCCTCCACATGAACACGCACACGCGCACACCTGCACACACATGGGCAAACATAAATAGAAACAAACGTGTGATACACTTCATACATATGTACACACAAAAAAGTTAACTTTAAGCCAATTTAACCTCTATATATTTATCACTTTTTTGTTCCCGTGACTCCTCCCCCACAAAAAAATTCTTGAGAAAAGCAATTCAACGGATAAAAGACAGAATTCTCATAGTTTCAGAATTCAGTCCTTGATCAGCCCTCCTAAGTAGAGAGCAGAGCACAGCAGCGTGTGAAAAAGGAAAGAGAGGAAGAGGCTAGGGACAAGATGCCCCCTTCTGAGGTACATCCCAGAACCCTTCTTCCTCCCTCTAATCAGGCCCCATCTCCCCTAGTCTCTACTACCTCCTGAGGGTCAACCCTGAATGCATCAGTCAGGATCCAATCGCTTCCCTCCCAAACCTCCATTGTTGACAGCCCAGCCTTCCTGAGTACATTACAGATGCCAACCATAAATAAAACTTTAACGCCAATTAACCTGAAGACCCGTCAGGGCAAGCCACGCTCTGAGCAGAAATGGGCAGAAATCAGGGTTTCAGGAAGGCGTTCAGTGCACGCTAGCCTTCACTCCCCTAACATCTAGGGCCTCTGATGGCTTGGGAAAGGCTCTGAAACCTGGAGGTGCCAACAGGAAAAGAAAGGCACACGGCACTGTTCTTACTCCAGCCACATCCCAAGCAGATAGTACATTATTGCTACCCACAAATTGCAAAGGAAGGAATTGGATTTGGAAAACCCTTGTAGGCTGGGGATGTGGATCAACGGATAGAGTTTGTCTCGAACGCTGGGAGCTCTCCGTCCATATCCTCAACTGGGTGTGGTAAGCATGCAGGGTTCAGCAAGCCAGCAAGCCAGAGGATCAGAAATTCAAGGTCATTCTTAGCTACCTATCGAGTTTGAAACCTGTGTTTCTCAAACACATCACAATGTGAGCCCTTACACCTCCCTGAGTCCTTCTTCCTTGGTCATCTGATAAAAAGCAGGGGGAGGGAACCAAACTTCTTTGGTCTCAAAGTTTCCCAGGCTGCTGCCCCATAAAGCAAAGATAGGTACCCTTTAGGTTCAAGATCTTCCAGAATGGTCCATGGGGTTAGCAGAAAACAGTATGAACCCAGAACTCCACAACATGGACTCCTAAATCAGTAACTGGGACCAATCCCAGAAAGAAAACCTCATGAGAAAGAGAAGCTGAATTTTGGGTTCAAATATGTAAACAAGTGTCTGGGTTCTTGTCCAAATTAATCGATTAAATGTAACCAGAATGCTATCCCAAAGTTTCTTAATTATAAGTGTATTTTGCCAACTGAGTAACAGTTTCTTTGAAAGAAGAAAAATTTAGAAATGTTCACAGGGGAGCCTGAAAAGTGTCAACAGTACCGAGAGTTATTTTGATTTCCCAGCATGAAGGAAACGTTGAGTGTTTTGAATGCTTTTCAGCAACTTTTCTTGTGGAAGTCACCAATGCCCTGTCCTACTCTCTCTTCCCTAGTCTAGTATACTGAACGTGACACCGGGTCACCCAGATCACAGTGAGAGCTCACTGTCACTCTGACAAAAAAAAGGAAGGCGTGGCCTGGCAACTTCCAAGTCTGAAGGCCTGTGAAACCAACTCAGACTTCTCTTTGCATTAAAGGAGACCAAAGGGGCTGAGGATGACACTGGAGAAAGTCAGGACATTTGCAGGCTGGCAGAAGCAATCTGGGAAGCGAGGGGATCTGTTGACAGTAGGGAGGTAATATGAAAGAAGTGCTCTGTGGCCAGCCTTGGGGCTGGAATCCAGCAAGGGGTGGCTTGGGGAGGGGAAGAGGAGACTAGGGAGCGGGAGAGACTTCCCGGGAGGTGTGTGGTTGGCTTAGTGGTGGAAGGAGGATCTACACTCCTTCATTCCTCAGGAAACTGGAGTCCCAGGTTGGGAGAAACTGGAACCACCCTGGATATTCCAGAGTCAGGGCAGTGCTGTGAGGGACTAAGGACTCAGGCAAGTGTGAACTGGGAAGTGGCCACAGGGATGGAGGCCTGGTGCCCCAGACAACCCAAGCTGAGGGTATCTGCTCCAGACACCTCTCCCTCAACCCAGTCTTTGCCACCGTGGGTCACATTCCCGCCGAGGGACCAGGCTTTCCTTAGGGTGGAGGCCTGGGCCTCACAGAGAGGCTCCTCAGCTACAGGACCTACACCCGGTTCCACTGAGGCACACACAGCACCTGCTGCCACCAAGATTGATTTATTGTTTGTTTTGCTTTGTTTTGCCTCGCCTTGATACAGGATCTCACAGACTAACCCAGGCTGGTCTGGAATCTACTGTATAGACCAGGCAGCCTTGAACTCCTGGTATTGCTCCTGCCTTAGCCTTCTTGGTACTGGAATAGCTCTCATCTGGCTTGAAGCTGGTTCTTAATCAAATGTCAAACTACAACTTTTCCTTAAAACAGTTGAGGTCATTTTTTATAATCATAGATATTAAAGAAGACGGGAATGGTATGTTAAATATATATACTATGTAAGTATATACTGAGACATATATTTTGCTTTTTCGTTTATTCATTCTATGGTATATATACATATTCATATTGGAGTGTGTATGCAGTTGTGTGTGTGTCTGTGTTTGAGAGGAACTCATTGATTGGACAGGCTGGCTAGCCAATAGCCCCCAATAACTCTCCTGATTTCATGCTTCTCACCCAGTGCTGGGTATAGAATCCATGACAGGGATCCAAACTCAGGTCTTCACGGTTGCACAGTAGACTCCAGACAAGCCATCTCCTCAGTCCCTGTTCAGTTTTGAACACTCAGCAGTTGCTAGACAGGGATTAGCATTTTACCACTGCGATGGTAACTGAGATGAGTAACTTATGAGGTGGGATTATTGGTTCATCTTTTGGGACTTCCAGACCACGGTTGGTTGGCTCTATTATTTTGGGATCTATGGTGAGACAAAGCATCACAGTTGGGAGTTTGCAGTGGAGACAGCTGCTATTCTTACAGCAATGAGGAAGCAAAGGGTGACAGGAAGGTGCAGAGATCCCAGTATGCACTCAAGGATATGGCCCCAGTGATCTTAATGTCTCACATTAAGCTCCACCTCTGTGATGGTTTGCATATGCTTGGCCCAGGGAATGGCACTATTAGAAGGTGTGGCCTTGTTGGAGGAAGTGTGTCACTGTGGGCACGGGCTTGGAGACCCTCCTCCTAGCTGCCTGAGGATGTAGAGTCTGTTCCTGGCTTCTTTCTGGTGAAGATGTAGAACTCTCAGCTCCTCCTGCACCATGCCTGCCTGGATGCTGCCATGTTCCCACCTTGATGATAGCGGACTGAACCACTGAACCTGTAAAGCCAGCCCTAATTAAATGTTGTCCTCTATAAAACTTACATTGGTCATGGTGTCTGTTCACAGCAATAAGACCCTAACTAAGACAACCTCCTAAAGGTTACACACCTCCCAAGAGTGCCATCATCTGAAAACCAAGCTTTCAACTCGGGAGCTTCTGGGTGGCACCTAAAGTCCCCTTCAGTTTGGCTACAAATTTTGCTTTGACTTCATAATTCAATTCTAGGGCGAATCCTCCTACCTCTAGCAGATGTCTTCTCCTAGTTCAAGGAACTGTGTTGGAATTGTCCATATCCAACTACTGTCTTCCTTGGTACTCAGATTTCTGAGGTAGGTAACAGTCTATCCTTAACTCCAAGTGAATAGTTGGTCTTAGAATCTGCAGTTAATGTGCCTGATTCCTCATTTGAACTCCAGTGTCTGTATTTGTGCTCTCTCTGTGCTACTAGAACTATGGCTATAGCAATGTTGGTGTAGGAGGTAAACACTTTGCTGAAGAGCCGAAACATACTTTACATACAGGAACAATGTATAAAGTACAAAATAACACAAATTCAAGGCAGGCTAGAAGTGAAAACTTGAGCTGAATTTAAAGACGGTTGAACTGAGCGCACAGAAGACCCGGAATGTGGCAGGTAGGCAGGTAAATATGCAGGGACCAAAATTCTGAAACAGGAAACTGGGCATATGCTAAGGACATAATCCTTTCCAGGTTCTTCACTCATAGCTCACTAGGGTGCAGAGTGTGCTAATATGCCTAGCTTTGCCACTAAGATCAAAACCAAACAAAAAATAAGGAGAAAATGAATTTAGGAGGGCAGGTTGGGTATGGTTTCTGAGACTTCATTCCACGAAAGCATGGCCACACTGCTTTAGGCAGCCTCACATAGAAAGGACAAGCAGAAGAGGAATCTGTCCACCTTATGCTGTCAGAACCAAAGGGGTCACGAGGTACCTTTCAAGAGCACACCCCTAGTGACTTATGTTCTTTTCATACTGCCCCACATCTTAAAGGTCCCATCACCTACAATAGTAGAACAATGAGTAGGCCAGACCTTCACCATATTTGCCTGTGAGGTTCATTTAGCAAACCATAGCAGCTGAAGAGAGAGATATGAAGAGAGACTGGAGGCTCGTGTTTTCGTCCTCCAAAAGGCAGTAGGTATGACTTATTTTGCCAACCTGACTAGATCTAGAACCACCTAGAAGACAGACTTCTAGGTGTGTGTGTGTATAGGGAGGTGTCAGAGAACTTTAAGACAAGACTTATCCTTCACACAGGCTGGATGCCCAGACTTCATATTAAAAACAAACCAAAAAGCTGGGTGAGAGAGCACGGTGTAACAGCACTCACCCCTACTTCTTCAGCGTACAGTAGCCAGTCACCCTTGTGGCTTTCCACCACATTGGAGAAAGTGAACCTTTCCTGAAGTCATTTTTGTCAAGTATTTTGTTACAGCAATGAGAAAAGTAACCAAGACAATGAGGTAATTAATATCCCCGCCTCGTCGGAATCCAGTTCAGGAAACTTCACTCAGACCTGGTAGACAAAGGTTCCAGCACTAAGCATACCCTTAGGACTAAAACTGTTTTGTTCTGCCTCCGTCACACGCAGTGTAGAGGTTAAATAATACTGCCTCTGCCATCTGGGTGACCTTGCAAAACTCGCAATCTCTATACCTTTTTCCTAATTTTGAAAGGGGGACAACAGTACTTGCATTTCATAGGGAAGTACACAGATAACTAGGATGTCGATCAATGGATTAACTCAATGTCTGGCAAGGGCATAATACTCAGAGCTTTAAGTGGCTTTGCCAACTGTTTGTGAATAGGATAAATGTTAAATAAAGTTCCTTTGAGAACCACATGACTAGACAATCTAACTTTATTATAGACTGCTCCAGTAGGCCCTGCACACGCCTCTGTCACCTGAGACTATGACCTAATCATTTGGGTAAGTGACTGCAAATTTCTGTAAAATCCAGGGCACTTTTTAAGTTTAGGACTAAAAAAAAATTGTTATCTTTCGTAGAAAATATAGAAGACCATCCATACGGAATCTGAGAGACTAAAATTCGCCTGTGTGTGTGTGTGTGTGTGTGTGTGTGTGTGTGTGTGTGTCCTGAGATGTCAGTTCTTTGTCTAGTCTTCTCGAAACCCTGGGTTCAATCCACAGTACCACAGAAAACCAGGCATGGTAGTTCATGTCTGTAATCCCAGCATTTGGGAAGTTGAAGCAGGAGGATCAAATCCAAGATCATTCTCAACTATATAGCAAGTTCTAAGTCTGAGGCCAGACTGGGATACATGGGACACCACCTTCCACCAAAAAGGGATCTAGAAAAGAAGGCCAGTGGAAGAACCTAAGTAAATCGCAGTGTGTTTCTTTACTTCTCTCCCAAACTTTGTTATCAGATAAAAATCAAACTGAACTCTTAAAGGGAAAAGGACTACCCTGGCTAGAGAGGAAGATCAGCATGGTAGGAGAGAATGTGAGCTAGGTCAGTGACCCCAGCCTATGAAAATGGCAGGGTGTAATCACTACATGCTACACCGCCGATAAAAAGTCAAGTAAACAAAAGTTCAAGAAACTTTAAGGATAGGAAGGCATCCCTGGCCAGTTTCTCTTGGGTTCCAAGAACTGGAGTCTGACAGTTCCTCTCATTTCAACCTGTCCAGCGATTCATGACCACTTACTTCCCTCCCTCAGTGATGGATTTGCTTAGGCCACCATTCTCAGAGGCAGGGAAGCATACAGAAACATTTGAAAAAGTCCCTCAGTGTTGTCCAAAGCCATCCTGTGACCTTAACGCCCCTGACTATATTCATTAGACCTGCTGCGTCTACTTGAAAGCAACCTTCGTCTGGGATTCTCCTCACTCCT
This sequence comes from Rattus rattus, assembly GCF_011064425.1. NCBI lineage: Eukaryota > Metazoa > Chordata > Mammalia > Rodentia > Muridae > Rattus > Rattus rattus. The sequence continues at coordinate 119,510,157 of NC_046158.1, read as the reverse complement.
TCATATACTTGCCTCCCAGCTGTAATTCTTCATCAGCAAGCCTTGTTCTCGGGCTAGTCTTAGCTTATGGAGTATATATAGTGTGGAAGCTGAGACTTTCTAGCGCTGTGGTTGCTTTGGGTCACCCACTATCCTTTAAGTAAGCCCAATAATTCATTGGCTCATCAAGCTGGACACTGGGGTGGTCTGCTGTTGGCGCCTTATCCAGGGTGAAATGATTTTCATGTCTTCCCACTAAGTATTCACTTGACACTCAGAATCTTGGAAGGTAAGCTGGGAGCCTCCTAGGAGACTGAGAACCAAAGCTGTAGTCTTACACATGAAAATGCTGAGGCCAGAGATAGAACTGAGTGTTGGGAAGGCCAGAGATAGAACTGAGTGTTGGGAAGGAGCATGCATGCTCAGGGCTAACCCCCGGCTCCTTTCTCCTGTTTCTAGGCTTTAGTTACAAACACCGCCTCATCTTCCTGTGGAATTTCCCTCTTCCCATTCTCCCATTCACAGATAGTCTTGATAACTGCTCTTTATTCTCTGCCAGGTTGCTTCTGACAGACTAATGGGTACCTGAAAACTCAGATCCCATAAACAGGCTAGAGACACATCGGCTTAAACTTGCTACTTTGAAAGGGCACATAGGGGCCTGGTGCACGGTCTTGCGAGAACCCAGGCTCTGTTCCCGGCACCTGATTATGATCACCTGTATTCCAGCTCCAGGGACTTCAATGTCCTCAGCTTCTGGGCTCTGCGGGCACTTGCGCTCTTCCACACATACTTACACACATATACACATAACTACAAAAGTAAAATAAATCTTAAAAGAGAGGGTGGGTAGGCTTGCAAACGATGATCAAATCTGGGCTTTTAAAATCCCATATGGTTTTTGTTTTATCTTATTATATTTTATTTTGTTAAAATAAAAAAGCCCATACTGGAAAACCATCAACGTGATCCATTATATAAACAAACTGAAAGAACAAAACCACATGATCATTTCATTAGATGCTGAGAAAGCATTTGACAAAATTCAACACCCCTTCATGATAAAAGTCCTGGAAAGAATAGGAATCCAAGGTCCATACCTAAACATAGTAAAAGCCATATACAGCAAACCAGTGGCTAACATTAAACTAAATGGAGAGAAACTTGAAGCAATCCCACTAAAATCAGGGACTAGACAAGGCTGCCCACTCTCTCCCTACTTATTCAATATAGTTCTTGAAGTTCTAGCCAGAGCAATCAGACAACAAAAGGAGGTCAAGGGGATACAGATCGGAAAAGAAGAAGTCAAAATATCACTATTTGCAGATGATATGATAGTATATTTAAGTGATCCCAAAAGTTCCACCAGAGAACTACTAAAGCTGATAAACAACTTCAGCAAAGTGGCTGGGTATAAAATTAACTCAAATAAATCAGTAGCCTTCCTCTACACAAAAGAGAAACAAGCCGAGAAAGAAATTAGGGAAATGACACCCTTCATAATAGACCCAAATAATATAAAGTACCTCGGTGTGACTTTAACCAAGCAAGTAAAAGATCTGTACAATAAGAACTTCAAGACTCTGAAGAAAGAAATTGAAGACGATCTCAGAAGGTGGAAAGATCTCCCATGCTCATGGATTGGCAGGATTAATATAGTAAAATGGCCATTTTACCAAAAAGCGATCTACAGATTCAATGCAATCCCCATCAAAATACCAATCAATTCTTCAAAGAGTTAGACAGAACAATTTGCAAATTCATCTGGAATAACAAAAACCCAGGATAGCTAAAACTATCCTCAACAATAAAAAAAAAGGACTTCAGGGGAATCACTATCCTGAACTCAAGCAGTATTACAGAGCAATAGTGATAAAAACTGCATGGTATTGGTACAGAGACAGACAGATAGACCAATGGAACAGAATTGAAGACCCAGAAATGAACCCACACACCTATGGTCACTTGATTTTTTTTTGACAAAGGAGCCAAATCCATCCAATGGAAAAAAGATAGCATTTTCAGCAAATGGTGCTGGTTCAACTGGAGGTCAACATGTAGAAGAATGCAGATCGATCCATGCTTATCACCCTGTACAAAGCTTAAGTCCAAGTGGATCAAGGACCTCCACATCAAACCAGACACACTCAAACTAATAGAAGAAAAACTAGGAAGCATCTGGAACACATGGGCACTGGAAAAATTTCTGAACAAAACACCAATGGCTTATGCTCTAAGATCAAGCATCGACAAATGGGATCTCATAAAACTGCAAAGCTTCTGTAAGGCAAAGGACACTGTGGTTAGGACAAAACGGCAACCAACAGATTGGGAAAAGATCTTTACCAATCCTACAACAGATAGAGGCCTTATATCCAAAATATACAAAGAACTGAAGAAGTTAGACAGCAGGGAGACAAATAACCCTATTAAAAAATGGGGTTCAGAGCTAAACAGAGAATTCACAGCTGAGGAATGCCGAATGGCTGAGAAACACCTAAAGAAATGTTCAACATCGTTAGTCATAAGGGAAATGCAAATCAAAACAACCCTGAGATTTCACCTCACACCAGTGAGAATGGCTAAGATCAAAAACTCAGGTGACAGCAAATGCTGGCGAGGATGTGGAGAAAGGGGAACACTCCTCCATTGTTGGTGGGGTGGCAGACTGGTACAACCATTCTGGAAATCAGTCTGGAGGTTCCTCAGAAAATTGGATATTAAACTGCCTGAGGATCCAGCTATCCCTCTCTTGGGCATATACCCAAAAGATGCCCCAACATATAAAAAAGACACGTGCTCCACTATGTTCATCGCAGCCTTATTTATGATAGCCAGAAGCTGGAAAGAACCCAGATGCCCTTCAACAGAGGAATGGATACAGAAAATGAGGTACATCTACACAATGGAATATTACTCAGCTATCAAAAACAACGAGTTTATGAAATTTGTAGGCAAATGGTTGGAACTGGAAAATATCATCCTGAGTGAGCTAATCCAATCACAGAAAGACATACATGGTATGCACTCATTGATAAGTGGCTATTAGCCCAAATGCTTGAATTACCCTAGATGCCTAGAACACATGAAACTCAAGACGGATGATCAAAATGTGAATGCTTCACTCCTTCTTTAAAAGGGGAACAAGAATACCCTTGGCAGGGAAGAGAGAGGCAAAGATTAAAACAGAGACTGAAGGAACACCCATTCAGAGCCTGCCCCACATGTGGCCCATATATATACAGCCACCCAATTAGACAAGATGGATGAAGCAAAGAAGTGCAGAAGTGTAGATCGCTCCTGAGAGACACAGCCAGAATACAGCAAATACAGAGGCGAATGCCAGCAGCAAACCACTGAACTGAGAATAGGACCCCCGTTGAAGGAATCAGAGAAAGAACTGGAAGAGCTTGAAGGGGCTCGAGACCCCATATGTACAACAATGCCAAGCAACCAGAGCTTCCAGGGACTAAGCTACTACCTAAAGACTATACATGGACTGACCCTGGACTCTGACCTCATAGGTAGCAATGAATATCCTAGTAAGAGCACCAGTGGAAGGGGAAGCCCTGGGTCCTGCTAAGACTGAACCCCCAGTGAACTAGACTGTTGGGGGGAGGGCGGCAATGGGGGAGGGGCGGCAATGGGGGAGGGTGGGAGGGGAACACCCATAAGGAAGGGAGGGGGGGAGGGGATGTTTGCCCGAAACCGGAAAGGGAATAACACTCAAATGTATATAAGAAATATTCAAGTTAATAATAACAATAATAAAAAAAAAAGCCCATACTATTTCCATACAGTCTGCTCGTACAAGAACCTGATAAGTGTGGTGTACCATCTAGCCATCTTGATATTGGGCTGTCAGCAACTCAACAGCCAATGAAAGAAGATTAAATAAGAAATCCATGGATTTCTTACATGTACATGTAGTTCACTGAATTTTCAGGGCCAGTTTTCACAAGTTCTCTGGTTTCACTGTGGATATAGCCCCAATCACACATCCAGAAAAATGATCCTGATATTCCTAGGAAATGAAATTTGAATCTCAGGTAAGTGTACCTGAGGAGGCTTCTTTTTTGAGAATCAAATGGAAGCAATCTCCAGGCATAATTCTTTCTGGCTTTGTGATCTCTGAGAATAAATGCAACAGGGTCCTTCATATGCTTTTTATCTGATTTCAAATAAACCATGGCTTTTACACGTAAAATTACAACTCAGCGTACCCTTGGTATCTTTTTCCAAAGAGATGTCATAGCAATTTGCTGACAAATGGACGGAACTAGAAAGTCATCCTGGTTGAGGTAAACCGAACCCAGAAAGACAGACATGGTGATGCACTCACTAAAAGTGGAGATTAGCTGTAAAGTAGAGAACAACCATGCTACAGTCCACAGACCTAGAGAAGTTAATTAGCAAAGAGGTCTGTAGCAGGACACAAAGATCTCCCTGGGAAAGGAAAAATGGAACAGACTTCACAGGTGGAATGGGAGCAGGGCAGGTAGGGATGGGAACAGGAGGGATCAGGTGACAGCGGGTGTGGGTGGGGAGGAGATGAATCCTGGGTGAGATGACTGGAACTGCAGTTGGGATGTAATGTATGAGAGAAGAAGAAATAAAGGGGGAGACAGGTAGTCTGATGGTGCTTAGCACATGAAATTCAAAGAGGTGTTCAAATAAATGAATTTTATTCCAAAGGCCAGTGCTCCCAGAATCAAAGTCTTCTTTCCTACCATGAACTTGAGTCCTGAAAAATCTTCCAACCTGAGTTCCAAACTTAGAGCAACAGAGCAGAAAGGGCAAGAATTTCTTAAACTCTTGAGACTGACAACTGCAGGGTGTGTGGCAGCTGGTTTTTATCCTAGCCCCCGGGCAGCTGAGGCAGGAAGGTTCTACAGCAGCCAGGACCTCACGACATTGAGCTAAGCAATTTAAAAGGAAACATGGTTTTCAAGACATTGTTTTCCATGCCATTTAATAATTTAACGAGTTTTGTAAAAATTTTTTTTTTTCTTTTTTTTGGAGCTGGGGACCGAACCCAGGGCCTTGCGCTCGCTAGGCAGGCGCTCTACCGCTGAGCTAAATCCCCAACCCCGTAAAAATTTTTGATATGACAATTTAGTAAGTTTTGTCACTTTTCCTGGCACTATGGTTAAATCCCTGAGAGGAGGAAATGAGGGGAGACTATTTTGGGATAGTCATAAGGCAGGGCAGGGTGGGCACAGCAGCAGGGACAGCTCTGGGAGCTTCAGCAGAGCAGACTTGCTCTTATCTGAGCAGACCAGGAAGCAAAGGGGCCACAGTCAGGACAGAACTACAAACATCCAGGCTTGCCCCTGGTGGCCAACTTCCTCGAGCCAGGCCTCCACTCCTACAGTTCCACAAACACCCAAACAGGAGCAGTGGTTAGAGAGCAAAGCCCAGTGGGGACATGTCACTGCTTCCAAGTTTTCTGACCCTGAGATGGGCTAAGTCTGTAAATACTTGTTAGTCACTGGCAATGAGGCCTAAATGAGATTTTACTTCTAATCCTTTAAAATGTTTTCCTGGAAGAGCTTGAAGGGGCTCGAGACCCCATATGTACAACAATGCCAAGCAACCAGAGCTTCCAGGGACTAAGCCACTACCTAAAGACTATACATGGACTGACCCTGGACTCTGACCTCATAGGTAGCAATGAATATCCTAGTAAGAGCACCAGTGGCAGGGGAAGCCCTGGGTCCTGCTAAGACTGAACCCCCAGTGAACGTGATTGTTGGGGGGAGGGCGGTAATGGGGGGAGGGTGGGGAGGGGAACACCCATAAGGAAGGGGAGGGGGGAGGAGGATGTTTGCCCGGAAACCGGGAAAGGGAATAACACTCGAAATGTAAATAAGAAATACTCAAGTTAATAAAAAATAAAAATGTTTTCTTCTCTTAAGATAAAGTGGTGTAGGCAACCTAGACCCTAGAAGTTAAAAAACGAATAAAGAGCAGGGACAGAACTCAGACGCTCTTAAATGTGGGGAGGAGGAGCTGGAGAGATGCTCACTGTTGAGCACTGTTGCCAGCAGACCTGAAGTGGCTCCCATCGTCTGTAACATTGTTCCCGGGGACCCAAAGGCCCTCTCCTGGTCTCTGCAGGCACCAAGCATGCACATGATGGAAACATGCAGAACAAAAATAACAAACCCAGGAAAAGAGGGATGAATCTGGTGAAGACAGATGCTCTTCTTAAGTTCAAAGCTACAGAGTGGCTTCGGAGCTCTGGTCATCTGGACAAGACAGACGTGTGACAATACTGGGTATGGTGGGCCAGGCATGCCTGTCATCCCCAGACTAAAGGCAGACAGATCAATACGAGTGGAGGCCAGCCTCGTCTGCATGGTAGTTCCGGGCCAACCAAGGCTACATAATGAGATCTGTCTCCAGAAACAAAGTGCAATGAAGAATTCTGGTATCAGTGTCTACAGCAGTCACTATTCTCATTGTACTGCACAAGAACTCTCAAGAACCAGGCAATTTGTCCTTCCTCCCATCCTCAGGCGTGTGATCATCCCACAGGAATGACAGAGACCAGAAGGAGGAAAGGTGTAGCATGAGAACATGAACATGTTTTCCCATCAAATCACGTACTGACACGTGTGCACATATTCCTAGGTTCCCCGAATCTCCTTTGCTTTCAGGCTGGATTCCAAGGATGCCCAATCACTACGTAGCAGCATCTTTATGTAAACAGAAGCAAACAAGAACTCGAAATATTTACTAAGCATAACTAGTATGAGGTTGCTAGTTAGTAGCTCAATAGATAGCTTCTTGCTTCAAACTGTAATAATTTCGATGTGAAGGTTAATTATTTCTGATAAAAATTCTGGGAGACATTACAATTGAATCAAATGTTTATTATTTTTTCCCCTGTGACATGGTATTATTTAGTTTTGCTAGATCTCCAAATGACACGGTTGCCGAACCTCTTTCAGCTGGCCTTGCCTGAAAACAAGAAAAATGAGAGATATTAGATGGAGATAAGGCCAACCCAGAGTAACCCCAATCATGATATGCATGATATACCCTAAGTCAATCAACAATGGGAAACAAGCAGAAACACAAACCCTCTAAGAACGGTGATGCCTTACTATCATTACCTGAGAGTCATGGTATTTCCATCCTATCATATGGTAGATCTGATATGTGGCAGGAATGGAACCATCCTCATTGCTGTACATTTCTAAAAAGACAAACATCGTTAAATTCTGGAACAGTATCTATCTGCTCATAATAAACACCTACTTCCAAGAGAAATGAGTTCTAGGCTAGCTGTAGGATCTGTGTGCCTCACATAACAAGGCTCAACACAGAGAAGCTGACACTATGGAAACAAGAACTGCTTGGAAACAGACACAGATAGGATCTATATTCTGAGAGAAAACAAAAATCAAAATTCCCATGAAGCCCGACAGTACCTTACAAGAAGGGAACAGCGCTGTGGAATGAACAGCATGCAGTACAAACCCCTCCGTGACTGCAGTAGAGGAGTGGGCGACTCACCTCTGTACACCGCCGCAGCTGCCAGCATTGTGTCTCGGTGCAGCAGGGCTTTTCTGTTCCAAGAACAGTTGCTCTCACCCATTCCTAAAAATAAACCACAGGCAGTCTGAGGAAATACTGCAAACACGCCGAGCAGCTCAGCATCAAGACACGATCCACCTCATCCAACAGCATAGCCGCTCAGTCTCACCGGCTTTCACATTCCAGCTGGGCGCTCACTGACTGGAGCAGAACTGTTTGAATCCTCTGTACTACCAAGTCAAGGAAAGTTAATTCTCAGCAGGGAAGCACCAGGATCCTTCCCACAACAGCCACAGTCTACAGTGAGCCGGCTCAGCAAAAGCCACCTAGACCCTAGATGGGTCGCAAGCATTGGCAAGGGTCTTTCAAAGAAAACCTCACCTTATACCCCTTTTTGCTGGCTCTCTGAAGCAGGACACTGTGACAGTGCCTCCTTCCTTCTAAGCAGCACATAAAATTACAGCTGTAAACTTGGATAAGGGCTGTGGAACTCAATATGACCATGCCTTCAAATTGTTTTGATATTTTTGGGAACCAAACTCAGATCCTTAGCAAGAGCGGATTTAACAACAGATTTAAAACTTATGTGCATTTCCCCATAGAGGCACTTATTTTAGTATTTTAAAATTAATCTACAGACCTTTTTCTTTTTTAAAAAAAAAGATTTATTTATTATATATAAGTACACTGTAGCATAATTTCCTTTTAAGTTTTTTTTTTACATTCATTTATTTATTTTATATATAAGTACACTGTATCTGTCTTCAGACACACCAAAAGAGGGCATCAGATCTCATGACAGATGGTTGTGAGCTACCATGTGGTTGCTGGGATTTGAACTCAGGACCTCTGGAAGAGCAGTCAGTGTTCTTAACCACTGAGCCATCTCTCTAGCCCCAACCTTTTCTTTAAGTTGATGGTAAGAGGCTATTTACTGAAAATTTCTATTGTACAGCTAGAGAGATAGCTAGGAGGTACAGTCTTTGCCTAATGAGGGCAAGAGGCTGGGGATATGTATGAATGGATACAGTGCTTGCTATATAACCACGAACTCCAGCTCACACATAAAGACCAGGTGTGGTGGTATCTGCTGTAATCCTTATGCTGGGAAGGGAGACAAGGGAATCCTGAGGGCAGCTAGTCTAGCGAATTAGTGACTCCAGGCTCAGTGACAAAGGAAAACAGAGGGAGCAAGAGAATAAGATACTGACAATGATCTCTGGCAACCACGTATACACATATAGAGGCTGCACATGCAACTCATATGCACACAGAAGCACACACCCCTATACACACACACACACAGAATGAGAGAGAGAGAGTTCAATTCCCAGTACTATAAAAAATAAAAACAAATTAATATAATATCAAATTAATGTTACCTATTTTTCTTTACATGTACATTTTAAAATATTTGAGAAGGCTATGTTTAAGATCATTTTACAAAAGAACTAAAGGAAATTTTACAATGTTGTAATTATTCTTAATATTAAAATTTATTACATGAGCAAGTGTCTACTATTTACTTCTACTAGTCAAGAAATGATCATTTCTTCAATAGTTTAAAAACAGTAATCTATTTTTAGATTTTTATTTAAATAAAATTTATATTTTTATTGCATTGGTTTTATTAAAAGCAGCCAACAAGGAGGCTGGAGAGCTGCCTCAGTTATGTGCACACACCGCTCTTGCTAAGGATCTGAGTTTGGTTCCCAGAATACAGCAGGCAGTGCCCAAGTCTGTAACTCCAGCTCCAGGAATCCGGCCCTCTTCTGGCTTCTAAGGGCACTACTTCAATAGGAATGACACTCATTCTACTAATAAACCCAGTGTCCCATATTTTGTGAGTTTAATGGTCTTAATTCATAGATTATTAATAGTCACAAACTACTAAGCTAAGTTAATTAAAAACACATGACTGGGTGAGGTGATGCACATTTAAAATCCCAGCACTTAGGAAAGAGAGCCAAGCAGACTGTCATTTCAGGGTCATCCTCAGAGTCATTCTCAGCTGTGTGAGACCCAGGTTCAAGTACAGAACAAATAAAAAACCTCTAACCCATCAACCAACCAAAACAAAAAATACTGGGGGCCAGAGCAGTGGCCAAGTGGTTAGGCACACATGCCGCTCTTCCAGAGGATCTGAGTTCAACTCGCAGCATCTACATCAGAAGCTGGTAACTTCTAGTAACTCCAGTTCCAGAGGACCCACTGCCCTCTATGGGTATCCACATGTGTGCCATATGCTCTTAGAGACATACATATTAAATAAAAACTAACAAATCCCACTATATATCCATCTTAAAAATATTCTCTCACATGGTGAACATGAATCACATAGCATCGAAGTAAGGCAGGGTTCACACTGCGGCAGTCTCTTACCAACGATGGATACAAAACTTAGCTTCTGCTCAACGTCCCACTGCCCTGGCTTCATTCCACATCACATGCAGCAAATACAAAGACAACACCCAATGCACTAGACATTCTAAAAAGCCTGCCAAACAACTGTTACTTACATATTCTAAATATGACTGTTAGGCATATGCCATCTCCGTGAGTCTGACCCAGCTGGGTTACAGACAAATCAAGAGCACCGATACACGCATCAACAGTAACTCTCTTGCCACTGGAGTCCACTGTCCCCTCAGAAACACACACTGCTGTACAGAACTTCCTCTTTCCTTGTGAAGTACCACAGAGAGAGAACCTCGACTCTGATTGCAACCTTACATAACTTAGGATAAGCATGATTCAACCTTAGCGGACTCAGTTTTTCACCTTTAAAATGGAATATCTTGTAGTTCACTGTGGGGAAGCTTTACTGACAACCGTCTAGGAAAGACGTCTGTAATGGCAACTCAACCAGGGCTTGGGAGAACAGAAAGGCACTGGCTGGCAACGGTTTTAAGATTCTCAGTGATTTTACATTTGATCTTGGCCAAATGCTGAGAAGAGATTTCTCACAGAGGTGTTTTGTTTTGGTTTCTCAAGAAGAAAGGGTTTCTTTATGTAGCCTTGGCTGTGTTGGAACTAGCTCTGAAGAGCAGACTGGCCTCGAACTCACACAGATCTACCTGCCTCTGTCTCCAGGGTGCTGGCGATGAAGGTGTGAGCCACCAATGCCCGGCTTTCTCACAGTGTTTTTAAGGTTAAATTCAAATGCTTATTAAAAACAAACTTTAATGTGGATTACTGAAACAATGCTGAGCATTGCCTTTAAAAAAAACTGAACTTACCTTAAAACCACTGTGAAAGCCTTGAAAATGTCTCATGCATTCATCAGTTGATATGAAACTTGTTTGTAAAATTAGGTCAACCTTCTCCATTTTTTTCTGTGAATTAATAATAACGGTAGCTAAAATGAGATACACCTCAACCATCAGAAAACAAAGGCAACAGAGATAGGGAATACAAAAGCTAACTGGAGGACGCCACCTTCCAGTTGGCTCAGGAGCACCCCAGCAAACACCCGCACGCCTCCACCTCCCACCGCCCTCGGACTTTCCCCACTGCGTAAATAGTGGAGACTTCAGGATATGAACTAAGCCGCCTGTCTCCATTCAACTTGGACAAGTTCCTTTCTTCTCTGTGCCTCAGTTTCCTCATACACCAGGGCAGACTGACCATGCCTGTTCCTGTCTTACCCTCCTATAAATCATGCCTAACAAACAGGCAAACAATGTACCTTCTACTACACTTGAATCTGAGTCATCCCTGGGGAAAATTCTCCCAAGACAAGCTACAAGGCTCATCTGAGAAAATCTAGAAGCTTCTGACCTTCTATGGCTCCCCATTATCTGCCTATTCTATACACTTAGGCAGCATTATTACCACATTCCCCCAACATAAGAGTAGGACATACATAACCTCTCATATCTCCCGCCCATGACTGTATACACACTCTTCTTGGTGCCACCCTCAAACTCTCCCTACCCTTCATCCTGGAAAACTCACTTTAGCTCACCTAGGTTCTGCATTTTCTAAAAGACTCTTAAGCAGATTTAAAGCCAATTCCTTGTGTTTCTCTCATTTTAAGTAGAGGTGTGTCTGTCTAGCTTGGGAGTCTTTTCATCTAGAATATTAGCAACTTGAGATGAGAAACTACAGATCTCCACCACTAGCTAAGGACTCAATAAACAGTCAGCGAATAAATATAAAAGCCATCAGTTAATGCTTCTGTTTAAACAAATAACATTTTTACAAATTATCTTTATATGATTCTTAAGTCACCTACAGATAAAAGACATCAAAAACATGACTTTTGTAAAAGGCCTGACAGTAGAGGTAAGAGATCTCTCTAAAGGGTAAGCATTCAGAACAGTTCCTCAAACTGTCAGACCTACTTAAAGCCCAGGGGGCAGGCATTACTAATAGGGAAGGGGCCCCAGAAAGGTTCTAAAACCTGATCTAGAAAGTGGTTAAAATGCAAGCACTGATCTACCGGAAGACCATGTGTGGTGGTTTGAAGAGAATGGCCTCCATAACCATAACTGAATCCTTTGTCCCTAGTTAGTGGAACTATCAGGGAAGGATTAGGAGACATGGCCTTGTTGGAGTAGGTGTGGCTTTGCCTTTCCCTACCTGCCTGCCAGTAGATCAGAATGTAAGATCCCAGCCCCAGGGGCCATGCTGTCCTGCCTGGCACCAAGCTTCCTACCATGATAATGGACTAGGCCTCAAAAACGTCCACTTAAATGTCTTCTTGTATAACAGTTGCCTGGTCAGTCGGTGTCTCTTCACAGCAACAGAACTAAGACACCATGTGTCTCACACCGCCTTCCTGCACCTTCAGATTGAAGCATTTCTCAATCCTCACCAGAGAAGCTTCTTTTTGTCATAGATGACAGTCAACACTGAGGGCCACAAACGGCCATGGTGCAGAGAAGTGGAGACTGCAGAATGCTCAGTTCTAAATGGAACACACACACACACACACACACACACACACACACACACACACACACACACACACACACACACACACACACACACACACACACACACTGAACCCCCTGTGTCAAAGGCTCAGGGATCATCAGACAGAATATAAGAGCCAGCAGGAAACGACAAGGAGGAGACAGTGTCTTCTGGACGTAGCAGGACAGCTGCACATGTAAACCAGTGTGGTAGCATCACCTGGAACGCCCCAGCCAAATCAAGGCCCAGCATGGAGAGTGGAGCTGGGCAGTGTTCCACCCCTGCCTGAGGAGCGATTAGCCACTGTTAGCTGGGAGAGGAAGGGTCAGTTTCCTCCAAGAGTGTAGTCATGATAAGTTAGCTACATTCCAGAAGGCTACAGATCCAAGCAGCACAAACTGACCTTGAGGGCATGGGAGAGGGCAGAGACATAAAACTGGGTGGAAGGGAAGGCGGATGGGTCTTAAAAGAATTTGGAGGGAGTGAATATGATCAAAAACTTATTTTATGAAATTCTGAAAGAAACAACAAAAAACATTTTTAAAAACCACAAGCAGTTATAATGCTAAGGCGTTAACAAAAAGGCTAATCTCACTATTTGAAAGATGCAACTATATATTTTAGTATAAATACATACATATATATATACACACACACACATATATATATATATACATACATATATACTACATTAATGTATAGAATAAAACTGTGGATTCAAGTAACTAATCCTAGGTTTAGCATGACTACAGACAAGGTACTTATGCCTTTGATGAGTTCACCTGTAAATCAAGACATTAGAAAACCTTGTGCCAGATACAATACAGCACCCAGGAAGCAGAGGCACGCAGATAGTAAGTCTGAGGTCAGCCTGCAATCCAAAGCAAGATCAAGGCTAGCTTGAGGGTGCAAAGCCAGATCCTATATCGAAAAATCAGAGGCTGGAGATGTAGCTCAGTGGCAAAGCAATTGGATTATATGTGCAAGGCTAAAGTTTTTGATCCCTAGAAAAACAAACCCACACATGGAAAGAAAAAGAATAGCCCAGAGAACTGCAGAGTAATTACTGTATTTTTAAATCAGTGGGCAGTAACCTTTTCCAACTGATAGATCTAATTTCTTGTCTCTTTCTATTTTCTTTCTTGAAATGAATCATGAGTACAGCATTTATTATAGACTAGTAGAAAATAAACACTGTATTCAAAGAATTATTGTTGGAGCCTAAATGAGAAATTATAATTTCAGTACCATGTCTTAAGCTTTTACATAAAAGGGCTCCATGTTTCTGAGTCTGTTTAGTACTTGGGGACATTTCAAAAAATGTTTGCTGTGTTTTATTATCTTTATCATCTTGAGTGTACACCAGTAGCCTACCAATCCTGTTTCTCATAATGCAAAGGGACCACAGTGATTAGTTTTTGTCTATGTGTATCTTCCTATGTTAATAGGACAGTGTAACTGCACTCAAGAAAAGTGGTAAACACGTGGAACAAGAAACAGGCCAGACCCTTACCACTAACAGACAACTACAGCAAGCAATGAGAGTCGGGTAAGACGCCAGGGCACAAGACAAGAGCTTGGCACCTAATTCAGCCACTCGGATCCAAGTGTTCTCTTTAGCCCTAATGCTTCTCACTTAACATAAAAGCAGTTACCAAGAGGAACACTGGAAAGAAAAAAGTACAAAAATGTTTGTAAAAACCATAAATCTGTAAATATAAGAACAAGCAAGCAATTACATAAATTTCATTATTTCAAAATGTATTATAAATTTTCAGAAACAGATGTAGGCTTCCTTACAGGCAAGCATAATTCTATTTCATAGACCCCCCCCCCAACTTTAACTCCTCTAGCCATCAAAATTGCCCATGCTATTAGTGAAGAGAGAGAGAGAGAGAGAGAGAGAGAGAGAGAGAGAGAGAGAGAGAGAGAGTGTGTGTGTGTGTGTACAAGCCACTCACAAAGTCTCACAAAGGAGGACAGCTGTAATTTCTCCATGGCAGGTGTTTCTTCCTGAATAAGTCACACTTTTTCAAAGCTGAGAGGTGGAGCTGCATCCCTGCTGTCCCTCAGGGTGTCTGCCTGGCCGTGATTTGCTCTGCCTGTGAGACACCCTCACCCTGTAGCGGACAGCTCCCCCTGCTGTAACTCCTGCTGCTGCTTGCTGGCAGATCTCAGCCTAAGCAGCCCCTCCTTTGAAGGTCTGGCACTGGCCGGTTTTCCTGTGCACCTCTCACTCTGAGGGGACAGTTTTCAGTAAGTGTTAGTGTCCATCAAGTTCCACTCTCTACCTCACCTCCAATGAGCTTCGTCCTCCCCTCCGCCTCTGTATGTGTGAGATGTCCCCGACAGAGTTTGTAACTTTAACCCCTTTACTTTCAAGTCATCCACCAAGCATCTCATTTTCCGAGTGCATCACCCAGCCCTTTCAGCATGACTGAGTACTTCAGCTGTAATTATTTCCTGACTGTGTGGAGACCGCTTAGCTACAGCAACATTCATCCAACCTCCCAGCTCACGTTTGCCTTCCACTTCCTTTTCTTCCAGTTCACCATTTCAATTATATTTGTAGAGTGATCTTTCACCTTTGTATTTGTCATACAAATAGCAGGACACCAACCCAAACTGACCCAATTTCCTGTTGCTGCCAATCAGGTAAGTCTGATTGACTTTAGTGAACCCTTCAAACTCTGTAACTTCCCCTAGTCATTCACCTTTCTCTCCAGTGACTATGTCAGTGCTTCTACACAATTCTCAGACTAAGAATCTCCACACAGCATTACTTCCTCTGTATCAAGGCAAAGAGCCCCATAAGCAGGATCTTCTTGTTATCAAACACAAACACCTAAGTGCACTAACTATCCTCCCGTCATCAACATATCTGCCTCCACATTCCCCAGTCAGCTCTGCTGCAGTGATGTGGGAGACTCAAACTACTACAGCAGACAAGAGGCTCATGAATGGGGCCAAAATTTGTAAGATGACATTCACCAAATGCAAATTTGACAAAGGTCATTGAATAAGTCACAGATTAGGATAGAGAAGAGAAGAAGAAATGCCACACCCTGGAGGAGCTTTACCTGATGAAGCAGACTAAAGAATGTGTTCTCACAGTGGGCATGACCATGAAGAGGTAAATCAAGAGCTCTCTATTGATACCAGGACCACCCCGCAGGTTGGTGTGTACCGGGACACTCAGACTAGACCTTGAACACAAGGCATTTGTAGGGACTTTTGAAGGTCTAGGTGACCAGCCTGATGAGCTACATAATGTAACTTTCAAAGCCAAGCTAAAGCTCTGGATCTGAAAGGGCCTGGAATGATAAGGGCCTTCCCCAATTCTGAACAAGAGACCGCAAACATGTATGTAGGGAAAATGTACTACAACACATTAATGTGAGTAGATCATGCCTTAACCCAAGCTAAGGCAATACAGAGCTCAAGGTCAGCCTGGGCCAAACCGTGAGACACAGTCTCACAAAAGCAAATGAATTTGGGAAGTCAATATATTTTGGTACTGGAGATCAAGTCTAGGGAATGGAAAACAACATTAATAGGGTCTGTTACTGTTTAAACACGGAACCCCACCATCACCACCTCCACTGCCACCACGAAAAGGCTCATGCGTTTGAAATATTGGTCCCCAGTTGGTGGCACTACTTTGGAAGGTTGTGTTAGAGGTGAGTTCTTGAGGAAGGAAGTGAGTAACTGGGATGCTAAGCCTTGAGCACCACAGCCTGGCTCTGTGTCACTGTGGCCTCCTGCTGTGGTCTCTCCAACTGCCTCTTTCCAGTGCCTTCCCTGCCACGACAGACTGTACACCCTAAACCCCGAGCCAACAGAGGCCTTTCCCTTAGTTGTTTCCGTAAGGTATTTGGTCATAAAGACAAAAGTAAGTAATCTGGGGACTTTAAGGTTTTGTGTAGAATGTGACCCTCACTTCCCATAATCCCATCACTCAAGTCTCCATCTTACTTTCCTCTGACAAATGCCTTTCTTCAGTTCTGGCTATGTTCTCTTGTAAAAAGGCTTTTGCATATGCTGTTCTTTGTGCCTGAGACACACTTCCCTCATCTTTTCATCTGGTTAACTCATCTCTATTTCTTTAGAACATGGCTCAACACAGGGACCCCAATGGAGGAGTTAGAAAAGGACTAAAGGAGCTGTAGGGGTTTGCAACCCCATAGGAAGAACAACAATATCAACCAACCAGATCCCCCGAGTTCCCAGGGACTAAATCACCAATCAAAGAGTACACATGGACAGACCTATAGCTCTAGCCGCATACATAGCAGGGAATGGTCTTGTCAGGCATCAATGGGAGAAGAGGCCCTTGGTTCCGTGAAGGCTCATTTCCCCAGTGGAGAGGAATGCCAGGGTGGTGAGGTAAAGTGGAAAGGGAGGAACTTCATAGAAGCAGAGGGAGGAGCAAAGGGAGAGGGGAGAACCAGGAAAGGGGATAACATTTGAAATGTAAATATATAAAACATTCAATTAAAAATGCAAAAAAAGACATAGGGGAAAAAAAAGACTATGGCTCAAATACCACATTTTCAAATACAATTTCTTTAATCTCCCAGACCAGATCTACTCTCAACTAAATCCTCAACCCTAAACTCATCAAATTATCTAAGGACTGTAATATTTTTAAGTGTGTGTGTGTGTGTGTGTGTGTGTGTGTGTGTGTGTGTGTGTGTGTGCGCGCGCGCACAAACTTAGACCTCAGGTATAAACTGTTGCTACCGGAAACCCCTGGATTACCGACAAATGTACCTAAAACAAGTTCTTCCTATATTATCGCAGACGCAGACATAGTGCTAACAAGCCTCGACTCTACAGCACTAACCACAACTGATTTAACTCTCCTTTGTGCCATCTGCCTGCTGTCTACCTCCTACATCGCACACCATAGCTCTAATGACAGTGTGCTTTCTCAGCAGAAACAGACCCCTAGTGCTTAGCTGTCCTAGAGTACACTGTTAAAATGCCTCTCAAATAGTCTGCAAATTCTTTAAAATGCCTTACCTTTTAAATCTTCCATCAATTCAAACATTCCAGGATAGTTAACTTGAATTTCATCAGTATCCTATGTTTTAAAGAAAAATGTATTATTCATGTGACAATCACGAACGACAATCAAAAATTAAGCTAAAGAGCTGTTAACTATTTCCCAGCACTCTTGAGGTAGGCAGGAAATTTCACTATCAAGTACTTAGCAATAATAGGCAAGTGCCTACCTCTGAGGTCTATCTCCAACCCCAAGAACTGCCTTGTTTTTAATACTTTTCACAAATGTTATCTTCTAAAAATCTAACAACTGTACTAATTTCTTCCTTGAAAAGAAAATAGAGTAACTCTGTTTTATGTTGGAATTGTTACTTTTATTTTCTTACTATGTAGCCTAGACTGCTGTGGAATTCACTGGTTGGCCTCAAAATAAAAAATCGTCCCACCTCTGTTGCTGCTGAGATTAAAGACTTTTACCACCATGAGTGGCTTCTTCTTGTTTTTTGTAAAATATCCCCCAAAGAGGTGTACCATTTGTGGTATTACAAGACCAAGTCAGGCATGAAGTGGGCAGAGCAAGCTCCTATTCAATCTCCCAGCTCCAAACATCCATTTAACATACTGAGATATAGGATATATCAGGTATTAAACTGGGAAGAAACTGGGATGATTTCTAATCATCACCTTGACACAATGGAGAGTCACCTGGGAAGAGAACTCAATGAGGGACCATCCTATCAGGGCTGTCTTGATATGGGAAGACCTGGCCCACCGTGGGCAGCACTACTCCCTGGGGATTGGAGACAGGGTTGTATAGGCATGAGAAAAGTTTTTTGTTTTTTTTTGTTTTTTGTTTTTTGTTTTTCTTTTTTTCGGAACCGAACCCAGGGCCTTGCGCTTGCTAGGCAAGCACTCTACCACTGAGCTAAATCCTCAACCCCATGAGAAAAGTTTTAAACACTTAAGAAGTGAGCTGGGTAATGAGCATACATGCTTCTGCATGACTGTATTGCTTCAAGTTCCTGTCTTGGGTAGAAGAATAAAGTATCGAATGTCATGAGGAGCCTTTCTACTTCAAACTTGCTCTATCGCTTCTCCCTATGCATAGATTGCATTGTTCCTTTCTATTATTGGAAATATGCATGTATTGGAATGTGTGCACGTGGGGGGAGGAGATCATATTTTATAACAGGACTGGGAAATGAACTAAAGATCCTCACACAGGCTAGGTAAAGGTTCTACCACTGAGCTGTATTGCCAGCCTTGTGTGTGCTAAGCAGTGTCTATTAAAATGGATAGTGATCATTTAATCTCTGCACTTTTTACATTAACAAACCATTAAAGAGACCCTTGTTCAGACACAGCAGTACAGGTTTATGATCCCGTAAGTCTGTGATGCTGAGGCAAGTCCACAAGTTCAAGGTGTCATTGAGCTACAGTGTGAGTTCAAGGCCAGCCTGAGCAGTTAAGTAGAGCTTCTCTCAAAATAAAAAGTAAAATAGCCGGTTGTGGTGGCGCACACCGGTAGGATTTGCTGAAGGAGGCAGAGGCAGGAGGATCACGAGTTCGAGGCCAGCCTGGGCTACACATTTGGGGCTGGGGATTTAGCTCAGTGGTGGGCGCTTACCTAGGAAGGCAAGGCCCTGGGTTCGGTCCCCAGCTCCGAAAAAAAAAAAAAAAAAAAAAAAAAATAAAAATAATGTACGGTAGAGTGGCTCACTGTTAATCCCAGCCTTCAGAGAGGCAGGCAGATCTCTTGAGTTCAAGGTCAGCCTGGTCTACACAGTGAGTTCCACTATAGTCGCATAATAATCCACTCCACACCTTTTGTGTTATCCCTTCCTATGCCCCATCTGCATAATTTAGAGGTTTTTATCTTCCCAGTAATTATTTTTTCACCTCAATTATAGGTTTGTAACAATATGGTGGGTAATTCTTGAAATGAGAGTAGACTTGCAATGGTTATTATTATCATTGTTTACCGTAAATAAAAGAATATTAAAATTAAAACTTTAAACCAGTGGCTTCTGGTCAGTCACACCAGATCTCAAGATCTGATGAAAATCCCTGACACTTTTCTCTACATAACAACAACAACAACAAATGATTTTGTGCACAGGTTGCGGTGTATCAGACACTAAATTCTATGGGGCCCACTATACACTGAAGAACACTATACGAGAATGGCTTTTGTTGGCTGCTACACCCAAAGTACTAGAACAGTACCACAGCCCAGAACTCATCAGTAAACGTTTGCTGCAAGACCGAATACATGATGTAGATTAGGAAGATATTTATTCAGAGAGAAAAATGAAGCCGTGACATATTCCTGTTAGTGAATACAATGTGGATATTAAGATGGAGAGCACATATCTGTAGTACTTTAGAAAACACAGCTAAGAATGGGAACTCCAGAACTATGTACATACATATATAAATACGCAGACACGCAATGCTAAAGTAGTTCATTAAAAAAAGAATGAAAATGCAGAGAATTCACAATAACAAGTAGTATGGACTATTTTTAGTTTAGCAGAATAAGTTCTAGCACAATGTTTGTGTTAACAGTGTTTGTTTTCTGCTTTTCGAGACAGGGTTACTCTGTGCAGCCTTGGCTATACTGGGACACTCTGTAGGCCAGGCTAGCCCAGAACTAGGAGATCCAGCAGTCTCTCTGTACCTCCCACGAGATGGGACTAAAAGCGAGAGCCACCCCGAATACCAAAGACTAACATTTTGAGAAATCCTGTTCTCCAAAGAAAACTAAGATGTGCGGGATTAAAGCCAAATGAGGTTTTTTTTTTTCCCCAGTCTATCTGTAGTTTTACATTTATAATTAAAATTATTTATGAGTTACTTATATAATTAAAATATCTTTAAAATATAATTACCCCCTTAATGCATAACTTCTTATATGTTGGTTCTTCAACATGAAGCTATGCTCTCCAATTTTCAGATGTTTGATATTTCAAAACCATGTTTTTATTGGTTTAGATAATGTAAACGTTTTTTAAGAGTCAACCTAGACTCAAGTGAGAAGTCTCAGGACCGTGTCCAGCCCTTACCTTGAAGAAGCCTTGCCTAGTCTCCCAGCCCGCCCTTTCTTCCCTTCTCTGGAGGCTTTTTTTTTTTTTTTAAAGATTAGGCTTTCTGCCAGTTTACCCCCTTGCTTTCTTTCTTTCATTACACAGGATATACATAATTTTTGGTTGGTTGATTGCACAGTAAGTTCACTTAAGTAGCTATTTTAACTGTAAGCCCATCTATCATCCCTAACTATGCACCTAGAGGCTGTCTTCAAGGAACTCCAGTGGCTGCCAATCACGTTGACACATTTGTGCATCTGAAGGGGCTGGAAAGCACAGCCAATCTATTCAACTCACCTGAGGAGAGGAATGGGTTCTGTAGAATGACTGTGATGGGAGAGAGGTGGAAGGGAGAGACTCTTTGGGAAATCTATTCTTAGAAAGTGTTAGAAGTAGGATGAGGAAAGAGAAAAGCAGGTCATGGCACGCACTCTTTGGCCATTTAACATCAAGGGTCACCCAAGGTGAAACGCATTTATATTTCTTATAGAAATGCTGAGAGAAATGAAGTACCCTTCTCAAATTCCCGTCAGTAATACAGGGACGGGGCAAAGATTCAAGTTATAGTCACTGAAGCCAGGTGTGCGTGCCTGTAATCAAAGTACACTGAGCTCGGAAAGGAGCAGCACCTCAAAGTCACAGTGGCTTCCACACTGGCCTGAGCACATAAAACACCAAGTCTAAAAACACCTCCCAAAATAAAGTAAGCCATATGCAGTGCTCGACCCCAGTCTGTGCAGAATCTACTTCTCTTCTGCACTTATTTCGTATGGATCCTCTTTATAAAACTCTCCACTCTGTTTGAAATAGAACAAATTCTACCTCAACTAAGCCTAGACCTAGAGAACGTCGTCATTTGTGTCTGTTTAAATTGATAGTTGGTGGTAGGGAGAGTATTACAAATGTCCCTATAATAGAAACATTTTGTCACATTTGTAGTGGTCTTAACCCAAATTACATCTAATTTGGATTTGAAGATTCTAACGGAGTAGTATTTTTATAAAGTTTCCCTCAGAGAGGATGGCAAGGTGGCACAGCAGGTAACAGCACTGAGTTCAGTCCTGGAAGCCCACACAGTAGGAGAGAACTGACTGCCAAAAGCTGCCCTCTGACCTCTACACATAGACCATGGCGTACCTTCCTCCCTCACAAAATAAATACATATAACTTAAAAGAAGTCATCTCTTCATAAATTCCAGTACATTTTTTGGAGTGACTTATTCTGGAATCTAAAAGTTTATATTACTGACTTCAGATTGTGTTTATGCACACTAAAGATAATAAATCATTCTCACCCACCCCCCAAAAGAAGAAAAACAAATGTGAAGAAATTGCCCCAAGCATTCCAGAACACTATTAATACATGCTGGGTTTTTTTAAGTTTTGTTTGTTTGTTTGTTTGTTTTTAAGCAATGTAATAAGTAGGTTACTTGTGGGCTACTTAGTTCTCCTGAAACTCACCACAGTCAGAGTGTTGAAGCCAGCTCTTCCCAGCAGATGCCCTAGGTCATTGACAGCAGTGAAAGGAGAAATGTGTGGGGAAAAGCCTCCTTCCCTTTCTGTCTCTGCTAACTGTAATGAACACCGGAGTTCATAGAGCGTGTCACCTCCAAACATTGCACCAACAAACACTCCATCTGGTTTTAAGACATAATGAATCTGCAATAAATATAACAAAACTATTCAAATTTTATAGACAGAAACATCAAAAGAATAAATATATTTTATGACTACCAATCTTATTTTGCCAAATTAATCAGAAAGTAAATATCAGACAAGAAATCCTAGAGTCACTGCTGTATGATGTATACATATATGTTGTATTGTAACGGCAAAGACAGACAATACACTCACTAATGATACAAGTATCTGTAAGACTTATGTTGGGCCCTGCGTGCTTCCCTCCAGCTACTCTCTCCGAGTCCCACTAAGACACAACATCATCTACCACCATCTACATTCTCTGCTTACTGATAAAAATCAATCTATAAGCATTGATCTAACACTTACTGAGGGTATGCAAAGGGCAGATACGATGTAAACAAGAACAGGTTCACAGGCAATAAAAGGAGAGAGAGAGTTCATATAGTGCATGCTGTGTGACACCAATTAGTTTTACATAGTAATTAAATCTCTCAGAAACATACTAGAAGCGTCTCTACAACAGCTACTCTTAAAGTTCCCGAGGAGTGCCACCCGATGCAAGCCAGAGCCAAGGACACCCAGGAGTGCCACCCAGTGCAAGCCAGAGCCAAGTACACCCAGGCCACAGGACATTAAAAATACTTGGTTTCACTCCATTCTCTCAGACTTAAGGACAATGCAAACAGAAACATTTGTCAATCTGTGATAATAAACTATCTCAGAACAGACCAACGAAAGTCTTCTCACCTGTTCAAGTGCTCTAGGGAGGTCATTCACCCAGTGCAAACTAAAATATAAACACATATTTGTTTAACCTTAGCTGGTGTAATTATCAGTAGGATAAACCAAAAAAGGTACTAAACTGAAATCTGAAACTACATTGTTTTCTATAGTCCCACAAAAAACTCTGATCTTTTTATATTCTCTGTACTTTTGCCTGGTTCAGAATGACATAGCTAGAACCAGCATACACATATTTTTGAATAATCTTTCATATGGTAATGTGTTTTAGAGTTCTTGCATTCTTTTCATGTTTTGACAGCTTATTTCTTTTTAGTGCTAAGTAATTCCAATGTCAAGATGTACCACAATTCAATACCTTAGTACTGAAAGACATCTATGCTGGATAGTTTTATGTCAACTTGACAATCTAAAATCATCTCAGAGAAGGAAGTCAATTAAGAAAATGGCTCCATATGGTCAGGCTGTATGCAAGCTTTTAGAGCATTTTCTTAATTAGTGATTAATGAGGTAAGGCTCAGGGCATTACTGGTGGTGCCAGACCTGGGCTGGATAGTCCTGAGTTCCATAAGAAAGCAAACTGAGCAAGCCAGGGAGAGCAAGCTAGTAAGCAGCACCCTCCATGACTTCTGCATCACTTCTGCCTGTAGCTTCCTTCCCTGCTTGAGTTCCTGCCCTCATGGCTTTTGATGATGAACTGTTGTTATATGGGACACTAAGTGAAATAAACCCTTTCCTCCCCAACTTGCTTTGGTCATGATTTTTCATCATAGCAACAGTGACCCTAACTAAGACAAAACCTTAGGTGCTCACAAGTTTTAGCAATTATTAACACAGCTGCGGCAGTTAACAGCACTTGTTGCTTTTGCAAAACCCGAGTTCAGTGTTTGGCACCCAAATGGTGGCCACAACCATGTGTAACTCCAATTCCAGGGGATCCTACATCTGCTTCTGGCCTCCACAGGCATACGACATGCATGTAATGCAAATACATACTTACAGGCAAAATACTCACATACATAGAAAGCAAATCTAAAATATTTTTTGAAACAGTAATATATTATTCATTGTCATGTTTTTGCATGGATATAAGTTTTCATTTCTTTGGGTAAATAAATAGCAGGACTCTAAATCCTGGATCCTAACAAAGATGCTCAAGTTTCAGGAAATCATCAACTAGTCTTTCAAAGTGCCTACGCCATTCTGCAGTCCCACCAGCAACGAGTAAGAAGAGTAAGGCGCTCTATGCGTGCCAGTAGTTGGTGTTGTCAGTGTTTGGCTTTTGCCTGTTCTAATATGCAGATAGGACATCCAACACCTTTTAAGGTGATGGGAAACAAAGCTTTCTAAACTTACACATAAGAAGCCTCTTGAATACCGTGTTTTCTGCTCATCCTAACTAACTCAGTGTGCAAGAGCAAAAGAGTTTTAGTAAGTTAGAAACTTGGGAATAAAAAGACACTTAAGACCGTACATCTAATTTCCACTTGGGTGTCCTGAATTCATAATTGTTGAACAGAAAAATCTTAGCATCTATAAACTAAGATAACCAGTTTGTAACTAAAAACAATTTATTCTATCACAGTAAAGAATACAGCTCAGTGATAGACTGTCTTTAACACGCAAGATCTTAGGTTTAATTCTAGGTCCGAGGTGGGAGGGATTAGTCCTCTATCCATTGCTATTCTAAGAGTACAATGTTGTAACATAAATTAGATATATCTGTAACATATATACACACATACACATACACACATACATGTGCATGTGGAGACCAGAGGTTAACCTCAAGTATTCTTTTCAGGTTCTGACCATATTGTTTTCAGTAGGGACTCTCATTGGTTTAAAATTAATCAAGTAAACTTGTTGTTGGCCAGGGAGCCCAAGGGATGTGCCTGACACTGCCTTGTATGTAGATTTTGTGACACAAACTTATTGCTTCACGCTTATGCAGCAAGCACTCGCCAACCAGAGAGTATCTCACTAGCCTCTGTAACATATTTCTTAAAAGTACAAACGGATCACTAACCTTAAGCTGCTAACCACCAGGTCAAACGTGTTTTCTGGGAAGGGAAGGAATTCTTCATCAGCTAAAATATTCACAGTAGGAATATCTGTTTCTACGGAATTTTTCTAATGGTAAAAGATAAAATTTCAATTATTTAAATAGCATCAATTACTAACATAATCACTGTTAAACATTGCTAATGTTATATTCCGCTTAGCAGTTTCTACCAAAAAACAAAATACAAAATGTAGCACACAAAAAGCACTCAAAAAGTTTTGTTAAATAACACTCAGCTGCTTCAAAAAATATAAAAAAATACATCCATTCACACTAAAACAAATCTCAGGCACCTAAACATCTCAATGCAACAAATGAAGCTACAGACTACTGAATACAAATGTACACTTTTAGATTCATAAGGTTTTTTAAAAAATCTTATATAAATATGACTAAAAAGTTAGACACTGTAAATGAAAAGCCAATTTTAAAACTTCTAAAAAGCAATAAACAATGTAAATACAAAACAGGAAAATATTTATTATAAATTATGAAGGGTTAACATTTCTAAAAATAAGCTCTTAAAAATGACCTAGAAAAAAATTTGTGTAAAAGCTGAAATCAATGAAGGTGAGAGGAAAGGCACGTCACAAAATTATTTTAAAAGTTCAAAGTTAAGTAACAATGAGGGCTTGGAGTTATGAGCACTTTGTGCTATTTGCAGGACCCATTTTTAATTCCCTGCACCCAGAAAGGCTCACAACCATCTGTAACTCAAGTTTCAAGGGATTTAACGCACCTAGGTTTCCACAGGCATTAGGTATGCAGACTGCGCACATACACACAACCAGGCAAAACACTCTGACAGAAGCCATCTAGGAAAGAAAGCTATGACGAGCAAGAGGTTCCTGGAGACGGCCCACCCTTCTGCACGGCTGTGATGGGTGCACTCTGGAGAGGTACAGCCCCACCGACTTTGTCTCAGAATTGCGTCTCACTGCTGATCTGCCTCTCCTGCCATTATTACATAGGCTAATGATTCCTGGGCATCAGCCTACCCTACTGGGCAAATTTCCTGCAGATCAACATAAAGAAGAACCTCTATGAATTCATGCTGTTTGGACAAATTAATGACTTTGTAGAATTCAAATAATTTTACAAAGAAAATTTGAGGAAATAGTTTTAGTTGTTTTGCCAGAAAGATGTAATAAAGTTAGATTCAGGAATAGAACGTGCCCCCTCCTCATAGAATAGAAGTAAAGGCTGCATATATAAAGCAATATAATGAGCTTTCATATATTACACTATTAAGAGAAATGGGCTTAGGACAAATTTTTGATCAAGGAAAAACACTCATTCTAGGTCAGATCCAAGGAAGAAGCTATCCACAGGTGTGTACTATGATAAAGCAAGGCCATGTGAAACTATTGCTTTGAACTTATAATGAGCTTATAGAAAGAAACACTGCTTTGAACTTACTATCAACATCCTTCTGTAACTCTCCTTTGTGTAACATTTTATCCATGAACTAATTTTATAAAGACCCTTTGTCTAAGAAGGTGTAATGGCTAAGAGACAAAATAAAGTGTAGCTTTTGGGGGCTCTGCTCCATCCACCAAAGGTATATATATGTATATATGTCTGTCTATATGTATGTAAAATATGTCTAACAGGAAAAAACGAGTAAGTCAAGCACACACAGTTGTTTTCCATATGTCGTTAACAGCATGAGTGGCTACTGAGAAACTAGAACTAAGCAGGCTTCTAGAAGCTGCTCAGACAAATCAATCATGTGATGCTCACATACTGGAAGGCTCTTCGGTCATTTAAAAAGAAGTACACATGTATAAAAAGTATTCTAACAGAACAGAACAACACTCCATAAAAACGCATGAAATGTTAGTGTACTGCTGTTCACATGAACTTGGAGGATGGAGGCGGTTACATGTTTATAAAGGTACCAAATGTCACCCACAGCTGTCTCTGGGTAGTGAGATTAGGAATCTCTTTTCTTACTCCTGCACTGCTTAAGTCATCTTCATGTGTATACATTTATAATTACACGTATATTACATTGTGACAGAAATAAAGAACTAAAAATTAAACCAGGTCAGAAACAAACAGTGTTAAAAAGCTACCTACCAAAGCATGTTCTGCAATGTCTGTTTGGAAGATCTTTCCCACAGTGTCCTGCAATTTGATAATTAAAGCACATCAGATGATACAGAAACATTTATTGCAGCAGGAGCAAAGCAAAAAAAATTACTGAAACTTACAAAGGAGAAAATTATGGAGTAGTTTTTGTCTTGTAAGTTTATTTTCCAACCAATTCCAAAATGATACACAAGTTTCTTTGAAATATATAAAGAATACCACAGATTTAAACACATGAAACTAATTATATTTAATATATTTAACATACTTAACAAAATAAGAGAATACAGGTATGGATACCAATAGCCTACACTACTCCATTACTTCAATCTTTCTTTGTTTAATATGCTGAATGCTAGTAGTTATCCTTACTCCTGTTACAAAGACTTCACACAGGTTCATGCTTTGTTTCCATTCAAAGAGTTTCCAGAAGAAAAAAGAAAACACGCACAGAAACTAAGGAGATTCATTTTCCATTTCAATTATCCTCTCTTAAAGAGAAAGGGTTCTGACAATGTTACTCTTTTCTCCAGGATTCTGCATCCTGATCTCCTCCAATATTTAATCTGTATCTTCCTGTCTATTTCTCTCGCTTAACAACAGGCATCGACTTTTCAATCTTGAGAAAATTCCTACTTCTAAGCATCATTTAAATTTCATAAAGTTGTATTTGTGCATAATAAACATACACTTATTAGTTTTTGTTTATAATTCAGGAATCTACTTATATGGTCCACAATTCTTGGTGTCTATGTGTCACTAAAGCACTCTCATGATCTAAGCATGACCAATCTGTTCCATCTGGGTTAGTCCTGTTCCACCTATCTCTTCAAGCACAGCACTACTGAGGTCTCTGGAAGCTTCTTCAGTGATTTCTGTGGTTTCCCTCTTCTGTTAGAGAAGGTGCTCTCTTTCAGTTCACCCATTTGCTTTTGTCTATTCACAGCTTAGCAAGAGTAAACCCTACCAATAGTTTGTTAGGCAAGTCCAGTACAAAAAGACGGACACAAAAGAAACTAACATATACCATGAACTAACATATACCATGCCACCATAAAGAACTATTTGTCATCAAAAACGGGAGGCGCTATTTTAGAAAGTAGTCACAAGTGGCTGTTGAGATGGCTCAGTGATAAAGATGTTAGGTGACCAGAACTGACATGGTAAAACAGATATAATCAACTTTCTAAAGATATCCTCTGATCTCCACCTGTGTTGTGACAGGCACATACTCACACACATACTTACACACACACACAAGACACATGACTATGTCTGAAATAGAAGAAAATCCAACAGTTCTGAGACAATGAAGAATGACTTGGCTTATATTTCAAAAGGATCGCCCTACAGAACAGATTGTTGGGGCAAAGGGAGACCAACATGGACGCTACAGCAGCAACTCAGACAGGTAGTGCAGGTAGCCAGGGCCAATATGGTAAGGTAAAGGCAGTAAGAAGGCAAAGGGATAGATATAGATGAAATCCAAATGAGAATCCGAGATCCAATCTCTGATCCATTTCTGCTGGGTCTACTAGGTCTCTCATATAATAAAGCTTTTACATCTGCTTCATGACTGGACTGCCTTTAGCTCTGCCTCCTCATGTCTATTCTCTCTCCTTTTGTCTTTCTTACATAACACGCCTAAACTAATGGTGCTTAAACATCATCACATATCATACTCCATAGCACTCTCCCTTTCCTTCTGCCCTGCTCTGATTTTCAAAGTTACAAACCACCAGCCCAGATTCTCCACCTCTAGGACTACATCAAATACATTCTTATATTTCTCCCATCCTTTAACTCTTGTTGCCCATCAATGAATGTTTAATTTCCTGCGGCATGTATTGTCAGTAAGTGTTTGAGGAGTCTCACAAGTCTCCAGCACCCCAGCTCAAACATACGTATTGTCAAAACAGGTTTTACTTAAATCCCAAGAGCTGAGAGACGGCTCAGAAGAGCATTTGCTGCTCTTTCAGAGGATCTGAGTTCACGTCCCACCCAGGTCAGGGCTCACAGCCATCTGTAATCCAGCCCCAGGGCACCCAATCCCTCTGGCCACTGTAAGCACCTGCACTCAGATGCACATATTTATATGCCAATATAGTCACCTACACATAATTAAAAATAAGACATATTTTTTCTAAAGCCCACTTTAACCTGTGTCTTACTCAAAGACTAAAAAGATAAATGAGCAAACAAATGTATTTATGGTCTGTAATGATTTGAGTAAGAATGGCCCAACTTGAATGCTTGTCATTAGTGGGTGGCCCTATTTAACAGGGATTAGAAGGTGTGGCCTTGTTAGAGGAAGTGTGTCACTGAAGGTGGGCTTTGGGGTTTCCAATGCTCAAGCTTGGCCCAGTTTCTCTTCTTCCTGCTGCCTGCCAATCAGATACAGAACTTCCCCTCTATAGTACCATGTCTGTCTGTGCTCCACCATGCCTCCTGACATGTGGACCTCTGAACTCTAAGCCAGCCCTCCCCAGTCAAATGGTCTCTTTTATAGGGGTTGCTGTGGTCATGATGTCTCTTCACAGCAATAGAAACCCTACGACACAGTTGGAATTAAAAATATAAAGTAAAATAGTGAGTACTACTAAATGCTATCTATAGTTTATACAGCTTTTTAATTAATAAAATTAATTTTCTTGACTATGATTTTTTTTTGCATCACTAAGAATCAAATTCAGGGCTTCATGTGTGCTACGCAAGCATTCTGTTACCCGGCTTTACTGTGAACTATTAAAATGCTTAAACAAAATTAAAACGAAGAGGAAAATATATAGGTTTAAAGAAATTATCAGGAGCAACGAATAAATGTTTAGCAATTTTAATATAACCACAACCTAAATATCATTCGACTAAGCTGATCATGAAAGTCTTTTCTTAAAATTAACTGAGTTGGGGGAAGGGAGATGATTCAATTATCTTGACTTCAAAACATTAGGGTCTGAGTTCAAATCCCTGAAACCATATTAAAAAGAAAGCTGGGCATGTGGTGCCTGGAATGCTAGGAAGAGTGGAATGACAGGAAGCTGCCAAGGCTCACTGACACTCCTACTTAGCAACAGGAAGGCTGTGCTCTGACCCCCATGTACACAAGCACACAATATACATGTACCTTAGGGGGATGGGATGGGGCTCTACATATGCTTACACATGCACAATTAGTCAATTTTATTTCTCAAAGTTGATTAAACCAGTGTATAAAAATACCTTATTCAAATGTTGTGCTATGTAGCCTCTTCCACATCCTATGTCCAGTGCAAGGGGAAAATCTCTGGAAGACAATAGAGATAGAAGTTAAGCTTTGCAATAGAGTCTATAAAACAGCCAAGGGCTAATTTACTTATGCAGAAACATTTCTGTAATCACTCCTTTCAGAAAATCCTATGGTTGGCCTTTTCTACAGGAGCTATAATATATCGAGTGAGTCTGTCTGATCTAGTCACTAAGCCCTAATACTGAACTATGAAGAACCAGCCGAGGGCAGTGGATGTAGCTCAGCAGTACAGCACCTACCAAACATATGTGAGGGCTCAAGCAAAAAAACAGACAAAGAGGTTTAGAAATGGATTTGAAGAACACACTTAACGAAGGCATTTGAATTCAATCATCCAGACGAAGACAGAAAACAAGCTAAATGTAAGTCAACACGGAAAACACCGGCACCCAGCTCAGTGGTAGAGTGCTTGCCCCACTTATGCAAGGCCCTACTTCACTCTCTAGCACCACAGGAAAAATCAAGGCAAAACATGCCCCTCGAAACTCTTAATTATTTTTTGAAACTTAGAAGTACAAAAAGTTCCAAGTGTTTACTGCTAAGTAAGTCAACTCAAATATCTTCTTTCTCTTTAAAAATTTATTTTTTAAATTCTCTGTAAAAGTAACTTTTATTCTCCTGGAGTAATTGTCTCGGAAGCTTACTGCCTTCATCTGCTACTCTAGGCCTAGTCCTGGAAGCTTCTATCCTCATGCATCTAATTTAGGCCTAAAATGTTCTCAGTCTCTGAGACTCGCTGCTAAATAAGATCATCTAGTTCTTTCTAATCTCTGCCTAGCTGGTTCAACTCAGCTGTTCTGGTCCAAACTTCTTTCCCAGCTGACTTATTCAATCTGGCTTTTTTTCTTGGCCTCTGAATTGCTCTGCTTGGCCTCAAACTAACTCCAGCGGTCTTTTCTAATTTTCTGGGCCCTTCTCATTCTCTTGCTCACTCTGTCTTTACCTGTGTCTAGCTTGTTCTCTCTTCAGTCTGTCTCTGTAAAACCCTCCTGGTAAAACTGCCCTTTTTTCCCTCTCTCTCTCTGGGTTGTCCAAACAGTACTCCTGTACTATATACTCTCTTCCTCCTGTCCTGTCTCTCCTTAAGTAGCTTCCCTTTCCTCTCTGCTTTCATGAGAGTGGGGCATACCCTAATCTGTCAAATCTTTCTCTGATTTGTTCACTTTGCCACTCAATTAGTCATCACTTTCAAGCATGGCTGCTTTCTTCTACAAATTAATTTTATCTTCTTTATTTGGGATTAAAGGTGAGTACTAAGGGTGTGATTGTATTCCACCCAGAAGGATTAAAGGTGTATGCTAAGAGCTGAGCCACACCACAACTAGAAACAAATATCCTATAACATAATTTTAATAATGTGAATGTTGATTGCAATGTATATGTACCACATGTATGATTGCTGCCCAGGAAAACCAAAATTGGGCTTTAGATCCCTTAGAACTGGAAGTTAGAGATGGTTGTGAATCTCCATGTGGGTTCTGAAAATGGAACCCAAGTCTTCTGGAAGAGCAACCAGCCCTCTTAACTGCTGAGCCATCTTCCTGCCCCACAGTCAGGACACACATACCTCATACCTGCAACACATCTTCATGCACACACACAAAAATTAATAAAAGCTTGTATGACAAAATTATAAAATACCAACACATAGATGGAAAACCACAAGTGACATTGATTATAAAGGAGCAATAACTGAATTTTAGTTTTAAAATTAGAAAGGCATGAGTTCAAATTTTGGATCAGTAATTTACTAACATGTGACTATAGGTGATTTAGCTTTCCTGGATCTGTTTCCTCATCTATGAAATGAAAAAGCTGGGGGCTAGCGAGATGGCTCAGTGATGAAGAGCACATGCTGCTTTTGCCGAGGACCCAGATTCAGTTCCCAGCACCCACACCAGGCGGACTGCAACTACCTGTAACTCTAGTTCCAGGGGTTCTGATGCTCTGTGGGGATCTGCATGCACACATTTTGTTTATGTATTATATTAATATATTACATATATCATATATATATTCAAGCACACACATACACATAAAATCAAAAACAAGAAATTATTTTTCAGAAAACAGCAAAATTACTGCTTTTACTACATATGAAATATTTAGCACACTATAGATGTTTTTAAAAGAATGAGTTATTTGATTGATTTTTAAGAGTACTAAATAGGCCTTAGTTCTCCCAAATTATATTAAAATCTGTGTAGTTAATAAAACACAGTAGTGTTAATACAAACTACTCTGTGTTTGCTTGTTTCTCCTTATGATACAAGAGATGGAAACTGTAGGCTTGTGCACGTTAAGCACAAGTGGCTGCAAATCCACACCTGTTAAGTACTCTAATAATAGAACTTCGACACATTTTAAATAATTCAATTCTAACTATTTAATGTTCAAATTATCCTTTCAGTCATAATCACAAGAGTCTTCATGGACTTGGCTTTAATATCCTCAGGACTGCATCACAGAATATGTAAAGTCCAAACTGAAAATCAAAATTTAATGTTTCATTCATTAAATCATACAAAAACTATAATTTAGGCAAATGATTATTGGTGGGTGATAGGTGTCACAGTAGAGAGAAGCTCACCAAGAAGTTAAGCCTTCATTTTTCCCAAGAGCAGAGGGGTTCAGCTTTCTTGGAAAAGACTCCTGTTAGCTTACTCCGATTACTTTTATTCAATCATTGGGGCTGGGAAAGGTTCCAACTTCCCAAGTTATCTTGTACTTGCTGCCTGAGAAAGCGGAGAACTCATACAAATCTTCGTCCCTTTCACCATGGCTAGACATAATCAAAAGAACTCCAGGTTCGCCAGGTTTGTGTAGCTGCAAACTCTCACATAGCACCACATGGCACCTATGACCGACCTCAACCAGTAAAGATGTACCCAAAATACAGCGTGAGAATCTGTGAGTTAAGGAAATCCTCTCTGCTTTTAAAAGACAAATGTGATAAATCTATCCCATGTGGTATAATTCAACAAGTGTCACTTAACCGAAGTCAACAAAAAGGAGTGATTTGCTAGTACCAGAGAGTAATTCTAATACAAAGCCATCATTTGGCTGTAGTTCCACTACGTGGTGACAAGCCTGAATCAATAAAGCTTTCATTATGCCTAAAACAAGAGCAAAGATCCATCAAGAACTTTATACTACTGAATTGAAAATGCTCTTTCGCAAGTCATAGCTTGTAGAAACTGTATTACTATTACCAATGCTTAAGATAAAATAAACAGTCTTGTAGGTCTCCTTTTCCTGGGGTTGGTGGGGGAGGTGGGGTTGTGGGGTGGGATCTGGATGGGGAAGCAGAAGCAGAAGCAGAAAACTCCCAGGAGAAAGCTTCAGTGAGACAGCTCTACTTTACTGATCCAGAGGTAGGTATCTAAGGGCTCTTAGGTTTAGGGGTGGGAAGGGGCCATTGGTCATAAGACAGTACCTCATTATCACATGGGAAGGGGAATAGAGCGAGACACATGCTGAATCGGGCAGCACTTGCCAGAAGCTCTTTGCAGGGTTATCCTCCAAATGTCAGGCATCTGTGCTCAGAGACACTAC
Source organism: Rattus rattus (assembly GCF_011064425.1). NCBI lineage: Eukaryota > Metazoa > Chordata > Mammalia > Rodentia > Muridae > Rattus > Rattus rattus. The sequence goes on along the minus strand of NC_046158.1, from coordinate 119,476,235 downwards.
AAGTAAGTCCAGGTAGAGAGAGGGAAGCCTCGCTGAGAAAGAGTCCTCCATTTTGCACTGAGCTTGGAGAATAATCCAAACATACTGGACAGCAACCTTAATAGCAGGGTTCTCCAACAGGGCTCATCTCTACTAACTGGAAAACAAATCTAGACAGATGTTCTTTTACTCCAATGGCAAAAGATTCTATTGTTCATTTTAATAAAACCTAAATTTAACGTTTAATAAATCTTAAAATTTTACATGCAGTCGATTTTTTTAGTTCAATATTTGAGCAATTTCTCTATTACTAAATTTGGGCTAAACCAAATAGATCAGTCATTTAGGCTTGAAGAAAGCTACAAGTTTTACATTCAAAATTTTTTTTAAAAAAATGTAACAATGAAGAAAATGGCATTTGCTTTCCCAGACAAGAAAAAGAGTGTGTGCTTGAGATCTCAACACTTAGAGGTGGAGGCAGAGTGCCTCCTGGGCTACATAGTGAGACACCATCTCAAAAATCCAAACGGAAAGATGTTTACAGTAATTTAAATCACTTCTCATACTCAACTACTCCACGTAACAAGCTCACATTATTTGATTTCAAGCCTCCATTCGACAGGAGATTTTGATCTTAGCCAGGCCTGGAGGAGCATGTCTATAGTCTCAGATGCTAAAGAAAGAGGACTGTCCAAGTCCAGTTCAAGGCATGGCCTAGGACTTACAGCAAGAGTCTGTTTCGGGAAAAAAGAGACAGATGAAGAGACTAAAAGACAGAAAGACAGACAAGGAGAGAGGATCGAGGGAGAAAGAGAGACTGCATCTCACTGAAATAACATCTCCTACCTGGCTATGTCGTATACACGGTCTGCAATCTGACTTCCAATCTGAAAGATTTCAAGAGTCAACGGGTTAAATACGCCAAGTAGGCTTAACAGAACAGTAATTCTTTTTCCCTAAGATTCAATTTATGTTTCAAAACAGAAGTGATTCCTTCTATCCCATTTTCTATTGTCCTACAGCAACTTTCTTTACAAATACTGAATATGGGCATACTAAAAATACCCAGGAAACAAACGGAAGCAATTTACTGTAGAAGTGAACTTAATGAAATAAAGATGAACAATCTGCTGGGTGTGGCAGTTTATGTCTAGAGTCCTACTGTTCAGGAGTCAGAGGAAGGAGGGCTACCACAAGTCTGAGGCCAGTCTGCAATACGTGGTGACATAACGAATTCCAAGCCAGTATATTGTCTCAAAAACTCAAAACCATTATCAACATCAGGAGGCTGAGGCAGGTGGATTTCTATGAATTCGAGGTCAGACTAGTATATATTACATAATGAATTAAGAAAGCCAATGCTTGCAAATTAGTAAACAGCAAGTGTGGAAAAGTATAGATGGCCTTCCAGAACACAATGCTAAGTACCACCTTTCACTGGGCTGGCGTCTTCCAGGATAAAGCCAACTATCCACACATTGCCCTCAAGTCTCTTATAAACATTCTGAACTTGTGGTTACTATTTGGAAGCTAAGAATATCGTTGATTTTGTTTTGAGGGGGTGATGGGCAAGGGATTAGGACATCGAACGAAGTCTTTTCCCTGAGCAGCAGCACACTTTGTACGATTCCCAATGGCAATAGTTTTTGGTTATTTCAGAAATGATTCTCATATACTCTACTGAATAGATTCTACTTGTGCACACTCAAAGGTTTCAGTCAGGTTGTAATCCAGATGCCCTTCTTGAATAGAAAGGAGGGATTTATTGAAGGCCTTAGGAATTTTGCACTTTTCCTTTTCCTAGGAGATTCGACCCATCTCCCATCAGCCTCGACTAAACTTTCATACTTTTCACCCATAGCAGTCATTCTTGACCATCGCAGTCACCAATACCACTACCACTTTTTCTTCACGTTACTCTAGCTGCAATTACATTCCTTGTCTATGTATGTCTCCCGCTCTGCAAATGTGGAGATCCTGCTTTGCCCTGGAACTCAAGCAGTGTTTGTTAAGCGAATGAATGACTGCCATGCACGCTATCAGAGCCTATCGTCCTTCCAGGATAATCCGAAAGTCCCAGGAAGGTGACGCTTCTCAAGGTCACACGGTCGGGTGGATGGGTCCGCCCTACCAGGCTCCGTGCCTCCCTCCGTCGCGGTCCCACAATCTGACCTCCTCCTTCAGGTAGTCAAATTTCATGGGCTCGGGCTGCCGGGCAGCCCAATTCTTCTGCTTCCTCTTCAATTCCCTGTCGAAGATGTTTAGAGCTCTGGGCGAGGTGCTGCCCGAAGGAGGAACACTGGAAGCGACCTCCCTGCGACCACCGCTCGCTGCAGAGACAGCAGGACCTCCAAGCCTTGCGTATAGGCGCGAAAGAACGACCTGTCGCAGCATCTCTAGCTGCGGCGCCACAGCTGGGCATGTTTTCTATTGTGCGCATGCGCCAAAGGGACTACGACTGGCGCAGTGAGACAAAATTGTTTCAAGGTAGAAGGTTGAAGTAGTTTGGCCTAATTCGCGTGCCGTTACGGCGGGGCGTCACGCAAAGGATTGTGGGAATGTGCTCCATGTGAACTCAGACTGGGATCGGAAAAGAGTAGTGAGTAACTGTGGTTGTCCGTCGGGATCTCCTTGGAATTTGTGAGTTGAGTAGTACGCCTATAGTTCAGTCCCTTTCTGGCTTCACTGTTCCCTTCAGAGCTGCTTCGAGAGAGAGAACGCAGCCGAGTAACTTACCCCGAAAGTTTGTGAGGTGGGATGATCGTTCGGGACGAGCCCCCAGGCCAGAGGGTGGGTGGACTATAGGGATAAGGCGAAGCGTTTGAAGTGAGGTCTAGTTGCTTTCGCCTCTCTGAACGTCCCATGTTTGCTGAGGGCTTCTCTTTCCCCATTTACAAGCAGTGTAGTTGGGTAAGGTGGTAGCTGTGTTGTAAAGTTGTTCAAAGTATTGTAGTACATCTGGAATTTATATACGTATCCGCGAAAAGTTTTCCTTTTTCTCATTAGAATGTAAAGGATTTTGAAGTAAAGCAACACTGACCTGTGTGATGACGGCACAGACCTGTAATCCCAGTATTGAGGCTGAGACAGAAATGATTGCAGTTCAAGGCTGGGCTAGCCCGTAGTATTGACCTACTGTCGCAGAAGTGAGTTGTGTAATACTGTTTTGCTTGGTCAGTCAGCCTTTATTCTTACAGAGACTTCTGACTTTTTTGCAAAGTTGATATCTGGAGTAATCAAACCATCAGAGACTGGTTTACAGCTTACAAGGGAACATTAGGCATACAAACTTTTCCTGTTTATAGCCTATCTAGATTTTAGTTACTTCGAGAATAAAATGTTATTAAAAAGTGACATTTGGGACTAGATAGGTGGCTCAGTGGTTAAGAGCACTGGCTGCTGATCTTCCAGTGGACCTAGGTTCAATTCCCAGCACTCACTTGATTGCTGACTACTGCCCCGTCAGTAAAACCAGTTCCAGGGGACCAGAAGCCCTCTTCAGGCATCCATGAACATCAGGCACAGAAGTGGTGCAGACATATCACACACATGGAAAAATTTATTAAAAATGTGACATTTGTTAACTATAGTTTGAAATTAATTTTGGTCTTGATAGAAGGTAGGATTTACAGAAACAACACTGAGGTAAATCTGGTTTAATTTTTTTTATGCCCCTCATTAATTAGGAGACAGTTTTGTAGAACCAAAAGCTGCTACAACTATGAAAGAAAGATTAACAAAGAGAATGAAACAAGACTATGAAAACCCAATTAGACCAACTGAGATTTCAGAATCTTGGTTTTGTCTCTGTGTGTCTGTTGCATATGTAGATGCTCATACCAGCCCACATGCCCATGCACTTGTGTGCTCATGTTTGGAAGGGTGCTTCTATGGAGCCAGAGGTGACTGCTGGTGTCTTCCTCAATTGCTCTCATTGGAACCTGAAGCTCCTCAAGTAAGCTAAGTTGGATGAGCAGGGATCCTCCTGTCTCTGCCTGCCCCAGCTGCTCAGCACTGGGATTACAGGTATTGAGGGGGTTTTTTGTACGTTCTAGAGGATCAAATCCTATTCAGCCTTCTCCCCATCTTTGGTTTCTTGAAACAATTTAACTATGGAGCCCAGACTGACCACCAATTCCCTATGTAACATAAGATCTGGCCTCAAACTCACAATAATCATGACTGCCTTCAGAATCTTGGTTTTGCGTATGTGGCTCTATGCACCAAGAATAATCTTTGAATTGATGGCACGTACAGGCTAAAAATAGCAAAAATTCTAAAGGCAGTCAACAATTAAACATTGCCCTCCCCAAAACCCTAGGATTCTGTTTGGTTTACAAGTTTATTTCAAGTAATCTGTAATGGAAGGATTATGTTTTGCTGTGTCTTTCTTTTTATGTTTTACCCCAAATAGTTTGGGTAGGTGAAGTTAAGTTTAAGTGGTTTTAATTTTGTACATTTGGAGAGAGGGAGGGAGGGAGGGAGGGAGGGAGGGAGGGAGGGAGGAAGGGAAAGAGGGAGAGAGGGAGAGAATACACACACAATAAACGTTTTTAAAAATATTTTAATTATTAATCATTCATCATTGTAATTTTTATTTTTAGTACTTTGTTTCTCTGGATATTTCTTCATTAAGACTGTAAAAATGTCCTCCAAACAAGAAATAATGGATGACCAGCGGTTCAGGCGGGTTTCAAAGGATCCCAGATTTTGGGAAATGCCAGAAAAGGACCGAAAAGTCAAAATTGACAAGAGGTTTCGAGCCATGTTTCATGACAAAAAATTTAAATTGAACTATGCCGTTGATAAAAGAGGACGTCCTATTAGCCACAGCACTACAGAGGACTTGAAGCGTTTCTATGACCTTTCAGACTCCGATTCTGATCTCTCTGATGAAGAAAGTAAAGTACTGGATGAAAAGAGAGTGAAGGAGAAAAAAAACCAGACCAAAAAGGAAACAAAGTCAAAAACACCGATTGAGGAGAAAAAGAAAGAAACCAAGAAAACTGACCAAAAGGATTCTATAAATAAAAATGACTTAAATAATTCTGAAAGAATTCAGAAAATGAAAAACTCACATAAATCTCCAAAGATAGATTCAGAAGTAAGTCCCAAAGATAGTGAAGAATTCCTACAAAGTAGAAAAAAGAAAAGGGACACCACTGACCTTAGTGTTGAAGCTTTGCCCAAAGGAAAACTGAGGACCAAAGATTCCAGTACCTCTGCAATGGTGAAATCTTCAACAGTCAGTGGTTCTAAGGCAAAAAGAGAAAAGCAAGCAGGTTGGTTAGCAGTACCAATTCTTTTGTATTATACTGTTTTACTGTTATGATCTTTTAAAAAAGTAAACAATATTTTTGTAGTATATTAAGAAAAGTCAAGTGTTTATTTTAAAATACAAAATTATTTTTAAAAAAAAAAAAAGGGCAATGATTTTCTCCTGTATTGGTACCAAAAGACAAACATGAGAGCTTGGGTGAACAATTTTGGTTTGTCGTGAGCAGTGCTGAGAGCTGCTATGTTATTATATAGGCAGAGATGTGTTTGAAGAGGGAGGTAGAGTTGGGTACTCGCTAGTTCATTCAGTGTCTGTATGACAACTGCTGTAAGGCATGGTCACCTTGTTTAGGGTTATTGCTAGCTTATATGGTACCTTTGTGCAAGTCAGAAAATCGCATGTCCTCTGAACACACCAACACAGTTCTCTCTGGGGTTCATAGTTTGGTGAGAGGATGGCACTTGAGTGAATCCACACATTGATTTCCCTTGAGTAAGTACATCCCAGAGCTCATGGCTTGCTGAATGGAGCTAGATTTGGTTCCAGCTCTTCTTTCCCTTTTGTAGATGCCTTTAGATAGACAATAGTCTGCTAAAGTCTTGACGCTGTCCACTAGAGATACATAGTGGTGGATCTCCTAGTAGTGGCATTAAAACACCAAAATAAGCAGATGAAGTCATTTCTTATATCTAGTGTATACAAGTTCCTTCTTTGTAATTAATGCTAACAAATTTACGTTTTTAACTGTTAACTACCATACTGGACGGCATAGATCTAAGGTAGGAAAAGTCAAACTTGTACTACAGAATATTATTACAGGAAGGGCCATAACATAAATGAGATTGAAAAAATTCAGAAGTAGTCATTCAAAGGTAATAAGAGAAAAAACCCTAAGGAATACATTATTTTTATTGGGATTAGAAGAGCAGAGGGGATTAAGTTTGAGGACCAAAGAACTTTTTGAGCAAATTTAGAATTGGATGTGTTTAGAAGGATCAGTAGTCCCACTCTGTTAGACAGTAAAGTCTTGAGGTTTGTATTTTAAGCCAAATAATATCTTCGAGATCTTCCATAAATTCCTTCATGCATCCTGGCATGCTGATGAATGTCTGTAATCCCAGTACTTGGAATGTGAGTCACAAGAATCAGGAGTTCTAGGCCATTCTCTAGATCACATAGTGATCTCAGGGCCAATGTGATCTGCAAGCAAGATGGTTCAGCAGATAAAGGCTCTTGCAGCTCAAACCCTGCATCGTGAGTTTGATTCTCAGTATCCATGTATATAAGGAAGGAGAAAACTATGAAATTGTCCTGACCTTCACACATGCAGTATGGCATGTATGCCTCCTCCCCATCCTCCATGCACAAGGACATCATACACAGACATGCAAACAAAAAATTTTAAAGCTTTTTTTATATTCGTATGTCTACTATGAAGGTCAAAGAAGTGAGCATTGGCTTTGCTGGGACTGAAGTTACAAATGTTGTAAACCACCATTTGGGTGTTGGGAATCAAACCCAGATCCTCTGCAAGAGTAGCAAATGCTCATAACCACTGAGCCATCTCACCCACCTTCATAGACAAGGTTTAACACTTTAGTATGGTGCATGAAATCATAGATTTGTTAATCAATAATTTCTCTTTTTTTATGAGCCCATTGAAAGCATTAGATCTTACAAATTCCTTCTTTTGCCTTTCCCTCATTCAGTGTTTTATACATTGTAGGCAATAAGTATTTGATTAATGAATAAATATTATAAAAGAATTATATGTATTATAATAGGATATAAATAAATATTTATAACTATTATAACAGGACTAAAATAAAAACAAATTACATTCTTCATCTTAAGTTTTACAATTTCATTCTCCAAATGCATAATCTCTTGAATAAGCTGAAGTAGGAACACCAGCTTAAACATAGTGTATAAACTTTTCACACATGCAGAGGCGATTGCTTTCAAAAGTGGAATATGAGCCCTTCCAGAGTTGTGAAAGAAAAATTAAATCCTACTTCAACAAAACATCTTGGTATGTGGTTAACAGTTATATAAGAGCAGAAAATTTTGTACTGTTTCTATTTGATGATCTCATTCATAGTATAACTTCTTTTCTCCATTATGTATGAATAGTTATAAATTTTATCTCCAGCCCATAATTTTTTTTTTTTTCCGGAGCTGGGGACCGAACCCAGGGCCTTGCGCTTGCTAGGCAAACGCTCTACCACTGAGCTAAATCCCCAACCCCTCCAGCCCACATTTACTGAGCCTATCTCTTACAATAAACAGCCTTATTGATGTTTCTTGTTAAATGACTCAAACAAAGGCACTTTGTTTTGTGGTTCTGTGGATCAAACACAGTGCTTTGGCATGCTAGGCAAACACCGTGCCATTAACTTTGAAGGCACTTTGAATTCAGATATCCAGAACTCATCTAAAATAAAGACGCTTCATCAAATGAGTTCTTTTCCAGTGTTGCATGTCTACCTGTCTAACCAGCCAGCTGTGTCTGTGGGTCAGCAAGCTGGGACTCACTGATGCATCTAAAACCCCTGTTCCTCATATCAAATATCCCTGTCACTGTCTCATCTGAGGTTCCCAGAGCTTTTCACTGTGCTACAGTCCTCCTGTCATCACCTCTATTTTGCCTTCACTTCATGGCTAGAGGATGTACTGTCCTTGTGTTTTTATTATTTCCTACCCACATGACCCCTCCAGTTTTTTGTGGTGTAGTTCAGATGACATCCTTGTAGTGTCCTCCATTGAAAATGGAGCAATGGCAAAGCCAATCTCCTCCATCATACTTCTTGTTAACTCCTCAGATCTAATGTTACTTGAGTCCTTGCTGGCTACAGCCCACACACGTTTGCTGCTTTTTTGTAATTGTCTGATCTTTACAGTTGCATTTCCTGATGCTTGGAACAAATTTCCTTCATCAACTTTTTTCACTTTGATTACCTAATTCCCTTCATTGTTTAGTTAGCTGCAAAGTAACCACTCTTGGAAACTTAATACATTTAGAGTAGTTTCATTGTGAGTATAGTAACTTGACTATTTATTTTAATACTTGTTACCTAGTCATTCAACTGGAAATTAATTGAAAATATTGATAACTTCTTTTTTTTTGCCAATGATTATGTATTATATTAAACACCTAGCACAAAGCAGGTATTCCACAAATACTAAATGAGTATTTAAACCCACTTACATGATCTTATAGATTATGATTACACTTAAATAATTTGGTATAGCATAAATGTTACTGTACTTAAATTCCTTTTCTCTGTTTTGTAAAAGTTCTATTTTTACTAGATCTAATGTCAATAATTCGGATTTAATTTAATTCTCTATGTCTCCTTCTTCCCACAATATGCTATAGTCATAATGGCAAAAGACAGTGCTGGTAGAATGCTTCACGAAGAGGCCCCGGAGGAAGATTCAGACAGCGCCAGTGAACTAGGAAGAGATGAGGAATCCGAAGGTGAAATCACAAGTGATGATAGAGCCTCAGCGGATGATGATGAAAATGAAGATGAAGAAGAAGAGGAGGATAGTGAGGAGGAGGAGGAGGAAGAGGAAGAAGAGGAAGATGAGGAGGATGAAGAAAGTGATGATGAAAGTGATAGTGGTCCTGATCTTGCGAGGGGTAAAGGAAATGTAGAAACTAGTTCTGAAGATGAAGACGATTTGGCAGATTTATTTCCAGAAGAACCTGGTTTTGAACATGCTTGGAGAGAATTAGATAAAGATGCTCCTCGGGCTGATGAGGTAACATTTGCAATAAGATTGTTTATGACATTATAGCTTCTATGGGTGATTATAGCTTCTGTTTGATGTCATTAAATTAAGTAGAGAGGAACTGAAGGGCTAGCTCAGTTCAGCTAGCGTGGGTAGACTGAAGTGGGGCATGGTGGCGCATACCTATAGTAGCATCGCTTAGGAAGCAGCAAGGTTGCTGTAAGTTTAGGGTCGTCCTGGAGTGCATAGTGAGTTCCAAGCCAGCTTGGAGTATAAAAGAAAACTAAACAGAAAGAAAACATTAAATATACATTGAGAAGAGCTTTATCAGTGAACGATGGTGAGGCTTGCTTGTTGTTGATTGAACCCAGGATCTCCTGTCTGCCAGGGAAGATCTCACCAGTGAGCCATATCACCACCCTGTGGGATTCAGGATTAAGATTAAAATTTCTTGAGGACTGGAGATAAACTCAGTGGTACAGCAGCCTAGCATGTGTGAGCCTTTAAGTTCAATCCCAGCACAAGAAAGAATGAGCACCTTGAAATGGAGCTAGTGTATAGAGATTAGATGTGTGCAAGCAGGTAAAATGGAGACGTTCTGTCCCTTTCTTTTCTTTCTAACTTCGTTGGGGGCGGGGCTTAAAGTTCTCATTACTTGTTAAAGATCGCACGTAAAGTCATGTACTTTGCCACACTTTACACTTTCACTCGTGTGTACTCGGATGCTCTGCTCCTGCTTGTCCTCCTCTCATGAGCCCTCCATCCTCCTGCCCTGCTCCTGCTTCGAGTCCTGTTGTTTGCCCCACACAGTCCCCCCTTCTGCTTTTAGATGACATGTACTCCCTCATCCTCTCTTCCCTTGCTCCCTTCAGATCTCATCCTCTGCTCTCATGAACCCTTCCTAGTTTCATGATGTAGAGACATAAGGGTAAATCTGGACTCAGCAGGCTGGGGAGAGGGTTCAGCCAATAAAGTGCTTGCTGTGCGAACATAAGGACCTGAATTTCAGTGAGACAAAAATACTATAATCTTTACGGCTCATTGGCCAGCCAATCTACCCAGCCAGTGAGCTTCAGGTTTGGTGAGAGACCCTGCCTTAACAAAACATGGAACCAGACATAGTGGCACATACTTCAAACCCAGCATGTGGAAGACAGAGGCAAATGGATCTCTTGAGTTTGAGGCTAGCCTGGTCTAACGGCAAGTTCCAGGACAGCTAGAACTACATAGCGAAAAACCTGTCTTTAAAATAAAATTGTAATAATAACATGTAGAGTGATTCAGGAAGCAACATCAGTGTCAACCTCTGAATTATATATTAGTTCACATACACATATATACCAAAAATTTAAAAAAATTAAAACGCAGCAACAAAGAAAGCATTAGTATTTGTCTTCTGAGACTAACGTATCTCATTTAACACAATTTCTAATACCATCCTTTTTTCTGCAAAGGTCATAATTTTTATTTTTTCCTATTTTAATTTATATTTGTGAGTGTGTGTGTGTGTGTAGGTGTGTAGGTGTGTAGGCCACAGGCAGACATCAGGCGTCTTCCTCAATTGTTACCTGCTGAACACTGGGATTATAGGCGTACTCAATGCTTTACATTGTTATTTAGGTGCTGGGATCTGAACTCACATCCTACCATTACCTTCTTCCCATTCCCACTGGTCTACTTCCTCTTGGGTCCTAGGCTCTAACAAGGAGGCTACAGCTGCTTTGCTAAATGGGTGTGATGTGTCTGCTGAGTCGCCTCAAGTGGTTAAGTTTATTCCATAAATCAGTGCTATTGGCAGCTTTGTCAGCAACTGCTTTATACAGTGAGCAGCAGCAGTTACGAAGACTAAATGGTCAAACATTGATAATAAATGGCTTGACTGCTCAGCTATGAGGACACACACACACACACACCCCTCTACCTCCAAGTTTAGGAGGACATTCTAGGAGATAGAGTGCAAGGTCTAATAGTTTCCAGGTAGAGCCTTTAAAACCTTTAAGTGTATATGTGATCATGTTGTTGAAAATGAGGAATTTGTCTAATTCCTTTCCTGTATGTATGTCTTAAGTCAGTGGTTCTCAACCTTCCTAATGCTGTGACCCTTTAATACAGTTCCTCATGTTGTGGTGATCCCCAACCATAAAATGACTTTCATTGCTACTTCATTGCTACTTCATAACTGTAATTTTTCTTCTGTTATAAATCATAATGGAACCCTTGGAGAGAAGGGTTTGCCAAAGGGATCAAGATCCACATTTAAGTACTTAAGACCCACAGGTTGAGTTTAGTATTTAAGCCTTATGTACTGTCGTGGATCAGAGTAGAGAAACTAGACACCATTCTATCTATCCTTCCTGACTTTAGAGGAAATGCTTTTACTTTTTCCCCATTTACTATAATGTTGAGCATACATTTGTCATATATGGACTTTGTTATGTTGAGAACTGTTCCTTCTATTCCTAGTTTCTTTAGGGATTTTATCATGAATTTATGTTGGTCTTTGTCAAAAACCTTTTGAGACTGAACATGTCTATGAAAGGTTGAACTTGTAGAAGCTCTTCTACAGAGCTGGGATTTCGGGTATATGCTGTTATGCTCAGCAAGGATTTCTACATAAGTAGTTTAAAATATACACAAAGTGTTAAGCATGTTTTTGCTAGGTGTTTATATTTATGTTCTTATTGCACAATAAGGAAATGCTCTGGGGTAACCTGTTTGCCCTCGACACACTGGGAGACTATCTTTAAAAACTGTTGTGGTTAAAACATCAGTTTGTGCTCTTACCCTGGTTCAACAATTCAAAAAACCCAGTTTAGAGATAGTGCTTATCTGTTGTGGATTTACTATTGTTTGCCTCTAGGGAAGCTCTCTTTGCATGTTAAATCAGTTAAATGAAATAGATGATTTCAGAACTGGAGAAAGAAGATAGTTCATTGTTAATCTTTTTTTTTCAAGCATTGAAAACTATATAGATTAGATCCCAGGGCTTAGGAGGCTGAAGCAGGTGGATCTCTGTGGGTTCACGCCTGCCTGGTCTACAGAGTGAATTTCAGGACAACCCTAAAGCTGCACAGTGAGATCCTGTCTTTAAAGCGAGAGGGAGGGAGGGAGAAAGGAATAATAAAGATTCTGTGATATTTAATAATACTTTAACTTTTTCAGATTACACGCCGACTAGCAGTTTGCAACATGGACTGGGATAGATTAAAGGCAAAAGATTTGCTGGCTCTGTTCAACTCATTTAAGCCCAAAGGAGGAGTTGTATTTTCTGTGAAGGTGAGAATTGATTTCATTTAAAGTAAATATTTCTAGGTGTTTTAACTTAAATCTGACTTTGTTTCTAATTATACTGACTTAATTTTCCTCCTAAAAATATTTTATTAATATGAAAATTGTCTGACGCAATTGAGTGTGAAACCAATATAACAGGTAGTAAAGGGAGAGAAGCATTTTTTTAACTTTTTAAATTTTTTTGCTTTATATTTTAGATTTGTGTGTGTGTGTGTGTGTGTGCACATCTCTGTATAGAAGTTAGAGGACCCCTTTCAAAAGTAGATTATTTCCTTCCACCATTGACTCTGGAGTTGAAGTGGAGATCATCATTGATGATGCTCTGGTTTTGTTCCCGTCTCCTAAATTACTTATTTTAAAGGATGCTTTATCTCATGTACTTAGAAATGAGGTTTGCTTTCCTGCAGTGAGTTTGAAGTGAGTTTTATTGAGCTGAGTCATGACTCCTGATATCATAGTTTTGATAGGCCTGCATATTATATGAAAGAGAATGTATGAATAATTTGTCTTATTTTTTGTGTTCAGATATATCCTTCGGAGTTTGGAAAGCAGAGGATGAAGGAAGAGCAAGTTCAAGGACCCGTGGAGTTACTGAGTATTCCTGAGGATGCCCCTGAAAAGGACTGGTACTGAGTCACTCTGCAATAGAAAACTAACCCCAGTAAAGTCATGGCCTTCATTCAGAAGTTTGCACTTCAACTAACACTTCAATTAGGACAGCTTGATAACTGATCACAGATGGCAGCACATTGTGCCAACATTTTGTGTGTATGCTTGGAAATAATGATTGCAATATTGGGAAAAATAGTTCATGATTGCCTTATTGCTGAGAATTAGGCGTGTTTTGTTTTGTTTCCTTAATTGAGTGCTAAGTAGAAAGAAAGGAATTTTTATGTTAGAAACAGTTGAAGTAGTTGTAAACCACTAGGTGGAGCTATATGTGCACTTAATAAAAATGGTGATTAACTGGATGGTAACAAAAGGAGCGGAGAACAACCTTTAAGGAACAGATTATAATTAAATGAAATTAAGCTTATAAAGTTTAGATCCTGGGCCAGCAAGATGGCTAGGGCTAAAGGTACTTTTCATCTAGTTTGACAACCTAAGGACCTGAATTCAATTCTCCAGAACCCACATGGTAAAGAAGGAAGCTACCTCTTGAAAATGGTTTTGTCTGACTTCTAAATATACACCATGATATACATACGCCTAGAGATACACACACCACAAGTAGGTGAATACAAGAATTGTTTCATTTCCAAAGCAAACATTTTCCAAGATAAGGCATTAGAGCTGATGTCTCATTTATCTTTATTATTTTAGTTATTTCTATGAGTCTGTCTGTATGTGGATTTGTGTGCATAAATGCACATATCTTTTGAGATCAGAGGGATTGGTCCCCTGGAACTGGAGTGACAGATGACTGTATGCATAGTTTTGATTTAGTTTTTCCTCATTAGGGCCTCTAGAGAGAAGCTAAGAGACTACCAGTTCAAACGATTGAAGTACTACTATGCAGTAGTGGAGTGTGATTCTCCAGAAACAGCGAGTAAGATTTACGAAGATTGCGATGGCCTGGAATTTGAAAGCAGTTGTTCCTTCATAGACCTAAGGTAATTCAGCTCATCTCTTAACAACTGAATCTTACTATAGCAAGACCATAAGCGGTAAAACATTTGGATGAGCAATACTTTCTTACATTGTGGAAAATAAATAAGAGAATGCTCATAATGATTGACAAAAATAACTTACAAGCTATTTTCATAATGTGTATCCTTGAAATAATAATTCTTTCAAAAAACTTGTTTTAAGATTTATTTCTTTTTATTTTATGTATGCGAGATCCCCAGTACTTGGAGTTGCAGGTAGTTGTAAGCTGCCAGGTAGGTGCTAGGAATCAACCCTGGGTCCTCTGCACGAGCCAGCATGTGCTCTTGACTGCTAAGCCACCTCTTAGTACCCTCCTGATAGTTCTTCATAGAATATAGTAGATGCATTATATGTGTGTGTGGACATATTATCCTGTGTAAATTATAAAACCTGATTATAATAACCATAGTTTATTTACCTCTACTTTCTATCCCACATTCCATGGCCTGATACCTAAAACTTGTAAGTCACCATGGCTGATTGGCATACAAAGGCTAGTTATAGAAATGAAATTGTTGGCTAAGATTATTCTTAATCAGCCTTTAAACTTTTCTTTATTTCCAGTGACCTTTTATATTTATGGTACTCTGTATTTTATTGAGACTACTTACCCAGTATTAGCTCTGTTTGACCTTAGCACTCTGTTGTGAACCAATGATGACACACAGAAGTCTGGCTGCTTGTTATTAATATGAAAACTAGTAGTTCCTAATGCAAAATCTCTTATAAAGAATTCTCAAACTTAGTGAAATTTCAGATTTATACTTTATAAATTTCAGAGATGTTATGCCAAGGTTGTTTCTAACCATTACACTTATATAGTAGATAAACTGTTACCAATTAGATTCTAAACCCTGATAATCACTACTTTTTATGTTTAAATACATTTTTCTTTTTGTTTTGTTTTTTTTTTTTTTAGATTTATACCAGATGATATTACCTTTGATGATGAGCCCAAGGATGCGGCCTCAGAAGTTGATCTAACAGCATATAAACCAAAGTATTTCACATCTGCTGCAATGGGAACATCAACGGTATTTCTTAAGGCTTAAAAAACATATATATGTAGGCCAAGCACGGTGACACATGCCTCTAGTCTCACCCCTGGGGAGTTGAGCAGGGTTACCAGGAGCTCAAGAGTCACAGTGTAGGATGCATGAGATCCTGACTTTAAAACAAAAGAAAAAGAAGAATTAAATGCAGAGTTAGGCTCTTGCTTTTAGGAAGTTTAGAATTAAATAGTGTTTGAGAGTTCATGCAATGGATGCTATACCTTTTATCTTGAAGCACGTGGGCCTGAGGATGTACTTCAGTGGTAGAATACTTGTCTCTGCTTGCGGAGTCCCTGGGTTTTAGCTTAGATTCTTTTAATAGATGTTAGTTATTGACATTCTAGGGAGTGAAGGAAGGACATAGCTTTACCTCAAATGACAGCTACAAAAACCTATTAATCATTTGGAATAGGACCACATTTTTCTGCAGGTATGATTTTCAAAAGTTTTGTAAACAACAGAAGTAGAATAATTCAGGACTACTAGTTTTCATATTAATTACAAGCAGCCAGACTTCTGTGTGTTGCAAAAGTTTGTTACTTAGCTAAATGGCTTCTGTTTCTCTCACCCTAAGTCTTTGCCTGCAGTGATGCTGTACAACACACTGGCTTCTCTGCCTGTCCAGGTCATGAAGCTGATGCAGAGCTACTGCATCTGCTCCGTGCTCTGCTGTGGGAGGATGTTCTGATATTGATTAGTAACAAAAGTATAGAAAGAGCCAGAGAGTGAATTCTGAAAGATTCAGCCGCATCATGTTATTTTCAATTCTTAGTACTTAAAATAGGCGGCATGTCTAGCCAGCTAGTCTGTAGACCCTGCATCCTGTCTGTAACACCAGTATCTGTTCCACTTACAGCAACCATTTGGCCATTATCAGCACAGAATTAATTATCAGAGAAGGGGTAACTCTAAACCCTGTGAATAGCTAAACTTCTGAGAGAGTAACAAGGATTTTGTTAAGGATCTTTGGTACCTAACTTGCTGTCTAATATGGAAAAATTGGACTAAACAGAAAAAAATCGAGGACTTGAACACATTGTATTATAAAAGCTCTCCCTGAACCCTTTCACAAATAGATTTCTGTGTGTTGAATGAATAGAGCAGTGCTTCTCAACCTATGGGTTGTGGCTCCTTTGGGGGTCAATGACCCTTTCACAGGTCACCTAAGACCATCAGAAAACACAGATATTTATTTTATGATTCATAACAGCAAAAATTACAGTTATGAGATCACAACAAAAACAATTTTATGGTTGTGGGTCACTACAGCCTGAAGAACTATTAAAGGGTCGTAGCATTAGGAAGGCTGAGAACCACTGGAAGAGAGGCTAGGAGCTCATCTCCCTCAGTCGTGTTTTCAATAAACTTACTTGGTATAATCTGAAAACCTTTGACATCACTGACTTTTAATCCTTTTATGAAATGGTACCTGTTGAAATTATATTACTTTATTAACAAATCCCGTCTAGTCTGTGATTCTACTGTCATTTTACTTCTCCAGATGAAAATCATATTCCCACTGGTTCATAATAGTAGTAACTTTTTCTAGCATTTTTCTCCAGTTAATCTATTTGTTCATACTCAATAATGAGATATCATTCATACAGCTAAGAATTAGGGGAAGGTAAAAGTGAATACATGTGATTCAGTCCACAAATAGGATACTGTTTAGAATTCATGCCACTCAATTTTTTTTTCAAACAGGCCCATGTCTGAACTTTTTAGGTGTACTGTAACTTTTATTTATTTATTTTTGTCAATATCTCACTGTGTAGACCAACCTGTGCTCACACTCACAGGGATCTACCCCTACCTCTGCCTTCATCTCTGAGTGCTAGGAGTAAAGGCATGGGCCACCATTGGCCAAACATACTAAGCATCAAGTTAACAGTGTGCTTTAATAAGTCTGATTTGTCTTTGTGCTGTTGTGTGGGGATTGATTTCATTCTTGGGTTCAAGGTGGAGATCACTTGGGATGAGACTGATCACGAAAGAATCACGACACTGAACAGAAAGTTTAAAAAGGATGAACTTTTGGACATGGACTTTGAAGCCTACTTGGCTTCCTCCAGTGAGGATGAAGAAGAGGTGGAGGAAGCACCAGAAGGTACTTGCTAATCCTTTTATTATGGTTAACAGAGCTATGTCTGGGGCAAACTTAAGATCCCCAAACTGGCTGCATATGCTTAGAACTGTATGCTTGAATGTGCATAGATATATGCCTGAAGTAGCAGGATGCTCATCAGATAAAAGCACTTGTCGTGTGAACCAGGTGACCTGACTTTGATCTCCAGAACCCATGATGAAAGGAGAACTGACTCACCAGAAGTTATCTTCTACCTAATGCTTTAGTACAGACATACCAATAATAATGACAACAATGATAATAATAGTAACAGTTAAGTCAGGCTTTAAAATAATTCTAAATATTTTGCTAGTCTAACTTTCTATAGCCACAAACTTTATTTAAACTCTGGCTTAGTAAAAATGCCTAGCCTGTTAGACTTGTAAATATGTAAAATACCTTTATGCCTCCCCAACACACACTTTATTGCTAATTAATTAGTTGAGAAAATCTCTCTGTAGGCGTACCTTGAAGTCACAGATCACGGAGATCTCCCGGCTTCTGTTCCTAGGATCTATAATTTGGATTATAGGCATCGACCAACCACACCCAAATTTTGCACTGCTGGCTACTAAACCCAGGTCATTGTGAATACGGCAAAGATTCCCTAAGATACATCCTCAAGCCTACTACAGGAATCCTAAATTGTACTTTATTATGTGTTGTTTGGGGGTGTAACACTGTCTTGTATTGTTCTTGTTTTACATTTCCCTTCTTCCATAGCCATCTTTGTAAACCTCTTTCTTTCAGCTCTAAGTACATACTGAGGAAATGCCTGGAGTAAGAATGAACTACTATCAAAACTCTCTTGCAGTTTCATTTGCCTGAAAAATGCCAAAAAAAAATTGCTTTTGCTTGTAATTCTAAATTGGATTTCCAAAGACTTCCCTGTAGTCACACTGATAATAACACTCCACTGGCTTCTGACTTGACTGGTGGTTATGAAGATTTTATTCTGAGAGAGAGAGGGAGAGGAGGAGAGAGAGAGAGAGAGAGAGAGAGAGAGAGAGAGAGAGAGAGAGAGAGAGAGAGAGAGAGAGAGAGATAGGTTTAGTTATGTGCACATTTGCTGAGGAGACCAAAGATCACTATCAAGTATGTTCAATTAATTTTTTGAGACAGGGTCTCCTCTCTCACTGAACGTAGAACTCACTAATTGGCTAAGCTGCCTGTCTACTGAACTTGAAGTCTGTTTTGTCTCTGTTCTTCAAGTGCTGGGGTTGGAGACTTGCCCTGCTCAAACTCAGGCCTCTATGCTAGCATGACAGGCACTCCACCAAATGAGCCGTCCTCAGCCCCCTAGGTATTGCCAAAGCAACCTCAGATTCTTCCATTTTTATGTCTGCTTGTTAGTTTGAGTGGTTCAATGGGTTCAACTGAGCTGCGGCTGTAGCCCTTCAGCTTTGAATGTTATCTTTACATCTTTGTTGTTTTTGTCTAATGGAATTTTGAAACATTAAAAACTATGAATTCAGTGCAAATAGAAAATGAAAAAGCAGAAATATTAAACATTGATATAAGTGCTTTAAATCAGCAGAAAAGAATATCTTTAGTTACAGTGTAACATTTTTCTTAGTGTTCTCCTTTCACATGGTGATTATTTCTATAACCTAGTGGCATATGAAACAATACAGAAATACATTTCTGCTTTTAACATGGGATTAACATTTTAACATTAAGCCTAAACTTTCTTAATTTCTGAATAGTCTGTAGGTTTTTGCTTTTATATCACTGAAAGTAGTGCTTTATCCCATTAAGTTTGTCACAAAATACTGTTTTGTAGTTATTAGCGTAAGGAAAAGAAAATTATGTTTAATAGCTGCTATTTCTTTGTATATATTACATGTTGATAAAACCATGTAATTAAGTGTTTCATAGTCTTTGCAAATATGAGTTGGCTCACTGGGTAAAGGCTCTCGCTGTCAAGCCTGATGGCTTCAGTTTGATCCTCAGGGTTCACACACCTAGTAGAGGAGAAAACCAAGTTCTCATGGCACATGTATATGCACAATAAATAAATGTAATGAGGTTTTAATAAAGAGCATGTGTAATTGCAGTGGTACTTCTATTGGATATAAAGGACTTTATATTTTAAGGCCTTGCTGGCTGGTGCTTGTTAATCTTTCTGATGAAGGTTTTATTTCTTAATGTATTTACTATAGCCTTCTCACAGACCTTTTAGAGCCTTTCCCTCATAAATAAGATGAATTTGTGTTCGTGTAGTGTAGGTATGGAAAGTAAATGTATATGCCTATGTGGGCATTATGTACTCTTCTGAGAATTCTCCATTGTTTTCCTTTACCCTAGTTCTAAAATACAGAGGGAAACAATATTCCATGTCTATTAGGAATGACTGGGTTCATGTTGTTCAACTAGACTTTGTTTGGTTTTGGAAAATGAACTAAGTTTTACTGTTTTTTATTACATTTGTGTTTATGTGTGTGTATACATATGTTCAGTATGCATATGGAAATTGAGAGAACAACTTTCAGGACTAAGTTGTTTTCTTCCTATCATGTGGGTCCTGGTGGCCAAAGTCGTTATCAAGCTCGACAGCAGGCATTTATCCTCTCTGAGCCATTTCACTCATCCTGGAATTATTGTATCTTATTTTATATAAATGGGTGTTTTGCCTGCGAGTCTGTGTGCAGTTTGAATACCTTTGGTGCCTATAACGTCCTGAAGAGGGTATCAGTTCCCTTGGAACTTGATTTATGGATGGTTTGTAAGCTATCATGTGGGCACAAGGAATTGAACCCAGGTACTCTGGAAGAGCATCCAGTACTTTTACCCATTGAGCCATCTCTCCACCCACCCCACCCCCATTTAAATTTTAAAACAGTATTAACAATGGGACACCTAATATTATTGATAAATAATTATTAACATCAGAAAGTAATCATTAATTTTTCAGTATATTTACTATCTCCGACTCACTGGGTATACAATGGTACAGTGTTTGCCAAGGTTCATAAAGCCCTATGCTTAACCTTTAGTATTGTAAAATAGAGGGGAAAAACCCTTAGTCTCTGCTGGTTTCAAAACTTGACTACAACATAGTGAAGTAACAAAGGTCAGGTTTTCTTAGCACCTTGTTCCTTTCTTTGTGTAGCTAAGAATTATAACAGTACCTGGCTTATAGAAAGACTGAAGTGATGTGTGTAAAGTAGTGAGCATAGATAGTACTTTGTATCATGTATTTTGTCTTGAAACTAAACATTAACTTTTTTCAGTTTGAAATATATAATTTTTTCAAAAGCACGCCTTTTTCTTCAGTATTTTAAAAAACTACAAACTTACCTTGATCTGTAATTTAGTGCCTCTGATAGCTACATTAGTATATTTGAGTATTAAACATTCCTGATTGTTTATAAGAATAGCTTATTGTTTGAATTTATTTTTTTTTTAAATCTTATGTACTATAAAGGCATTCATAAAATGTTGCCCTTGAATTAGAAAAGCAGACCTACATGAGTTATCCCACATTTTAGAGCTTCAGAAAGTACAATTTAGTACTGGAAAAAATCAATTTAAAGTAAGCCATCAGAGACTTACCACTAAAATTTCAACCTGGAAGGATCTGGCTTCTAATTATGTTTTCAGAAGTAAGCTTTTAATAGAATTGAAATACATTGCCATTTTGTTAATGCGTTCCTCATGTTTTATCCATTGAATTACGGGATACATGACAGAATTCCATCCAACATTATTATTGTGGCACAAAGCACAACAGCAAAGAAATGAGCTTCAGCTGTTTGAGAGAGCATATAAAAGTGTGATAGGGTGATGGAAAGAATGCCTACAACCACTGTATATTCACTCAGGGAGAAAATAGTCTTCAGAAATGTACCTAAGCAACGTTTTCCCTGCATATCACCTTTCTAAAGATGTAAGAACATTGTGTTAACACTTACGCTTTACAGCTCCATGCTTATATCAGTTCAGTATGTTACAAAGTCTGAAACTTGACTGCATCGCTTTCAAACTTTACTAGAGGTGGTACATTTTGATACACTCGATAAGTTTGTATGGCTTATATTAAAACTCAGATTTCTAATTTGTTACTGGCTTTAAGAATTTACATTGAAACTGTAGAACAAACAGGTTATATTTATTGTTCATGGGTTTTGTACTGTTTCTTCATATTCTAAGGTTTAGGAAGCTAAAATTCAAAAATATCAATTATCTTTCCACATAGTAAAATTAATTGACTTGCTTCCTAGTTTGTCTGTCTGTATGATTGATTGATGAACAGCCCTCTTAAGAGTAAATGTGCTTATTCACATTCAGATAGAAAGAACTTATAATCTCAGGTTTAAGTTCTAAACGACTTCTTTGCCTCTTTTCTGTGGCCTGAGAAGCTAATCCCATGTCCCACATTCACCCCAGCAACATGCAGACTCCTTTTATTGAACAGAATACTTTTAAAGCCACTGTGTGATGACAGAGAACAAACAGGGGGCTGAACTGCCATTCTTCATGCAAAGAAGGGACTATTATGTCACTCTTACATTGATTTCATCACATCTGAGCTTTCTTGAGTGCAAGGCTGAAGTCTTTGGTTTCATTGTAACAAATTGAAGTTGTAGTCTGTGGTTGCAGTATTTCCATAACATGACTTTTTAGCCATATCCTTATGAGATCTAAACACTAAAGTTGAAGGTAATTGTTTCTAAATATTAAATGAGATTGATCTATTTGGTTGTTTTGTTAGGTGAAGATGGAGTCAACATAGGAGAAGATGGGAAAACAAAGAAAAGTCAGAAGGATGATGAAGAACAAATTGCAAAATATAGACAGCTCTTGCAGGTTATTCAAGAAAAAGAAAAGAAAGGAAAAGAAAATGATATGGAAATGGAAATCAAGTGGGTTCCAGGTGAGAATTAGATATTAAGTAAAAATTTTCTTCTGAATGCATTTAGATATAATAAGATGCCAATTCCTCTTTAGAAGCATTTGTCGATTCTTGATCTTAGAACATAAGCCATTGGTGTTTTATTCAGGAAATTTTCCCCAGTACCCGTGTGTTCGAGACTCTTCCCCACTTTCTCTTCTGCTAGTTTGAGTGTATCTGGTTTTATGTGGAGGTCCTTGATCCACTTGGACTTGAGCTTTATATACAGTGATAAGAATGGATCAATTTGCATTCTTCTACATGCTCACCTCCAGTTGAACCAGCACCATTTTTTGAAAATGCTGTCTTTTTTTCCACTGGATGGATATAGCTCCTTTGTGAAAGATTAAGTGATCATAGATGTGTGGGTTCATTTCTGGGTCTTCAATTCTGTTCCACTGATCTACCTGCCTGTCTCTGTACCAATACCATACAGTTTTTATGACTATTGCTCTGTAATACAGCTTGAGGTCAGGGATGGTGATTCCCCCAGAAGTTCTTTTATTGTTGAGGACAGTTTTCACTCTCCTGGGTTTTTTGTTATTCCAGATGAATTTGCAAATTGCTCTTTCTAATTCTATGAAGAATAGAGTTGGAATTTTGTTGGGGATTATATTAAATGTGTAGACTGCTTTTGTCAAGATGGCCATTTTTACAATATTAATCCTGCCAATTCATGAGCATGGGATGTCTTTCCATCTTCTGAGATGATCTTCAATTTCTTAATTCAGAGACCTGAAATTTTTGTCATACAGATCTTTCACTTGCTTGGTTAGAAAGGTATTTTATGTTATTTGTGACTTATTGTGAAGGGTGTTGTTTCCCAAATTTCTTTCTCAGCCTGTTTATCCTTTGAGTAGAGGAAGGCTACTGATTTGTTTGAGTTAATTTTATACCCAGCCACTTTGCTGGAGTTTTTTTTATCAGGCTTAGTAGTTCTCTGGTGGAACTTTTGGGGCCACTTAAGTATACTATCATATCATCTGCAAATAGTGATATTTTGACTTCTTCTTTTCCAATTTGTATCCCTTTGATCTCCTTTTGTTGTCTGATTGCTCTGGCTAGGACTTCGAGTACTATATTGAACAAGTAGGGAGAGAGTGGGCAACCTTGTCTAGTCCCTGATTTCAGTGGGATTGCTTCAAGTTTCTCTCCATTTAGTTTGATGTTGGCTACTGGTTTGCTGTATATGGCTTTTACTATGTTTAGGTTTGGGCCTTAAATTCCTGATCTTTGTAAGACTTTTAACATGAAGGGGTGTTGAATTTTGTCAAATGCTTTGTCAGCATCTAATGAGATGGTCATGTGGTTTTTTCTTTGAGTTCATTTACATAGGGAATTACATTGGTGGACTGCATCCCTGGGATGATGCCTACTTGATCATGATAAATTTTTTTATGTGTTCTTGGGTTTGGTTTGCGAGAATTTTATTGAGTATTTTTGTGTCGATATTCATAAGGGAAATTGGTCTGAAGTTCTCTTTCTTTGTTGTGTCTTTGTGTGGTATAGGTATAAGCGTAATTGTGGCTTCAAAGAAGGAATTGGGTAGTATTCCCTTTGTTTCTATTTTGTAGAATAGTTTGGACAGTATTGTTATTAGGTCTATGAAGGTCTGATAGAATTTTCTACTAAACCCATCTGGTCCTGGACCTTTTTTGGTAGGGAGACTTTTAATAACACCTTCTATTTCTTTAGGGGTTATGGGACTATTTAGATAGTTTATCTGATCCTGATTTAACTTTTGTACCTGATATCTGTCTAGAAAATTGTCCGTTTCATCCAGGCTTTCCAGTTTTGTTGAATATAGGCTTCTATAGTAGGATCTGATGATTTTTTTAATTTCTTCAGATTCTGTTGTTATGTCTCCCTTTTCATTTCTGAGTTTGTTAATTTGGATACACTGTCTGTGACCTCTGGTTAGTCTTGCTAAGGGTTTATCTATCTTGTTGATTTTCTCAAAGAATCAGCTCCTGGTTTTGTTGATTCTTTGTATAGTTGTTTTTGTTTCTACTTGGTTGATTTCAGCCCTGAGTTTGATTAATTCCTGCCGTCTACTCCTCTTGGGTGTATTGGCTTCTTTTTGTTCTAGAGTTTTTAGGTGTGCTCTCAAGCTGCCTGGTGTATGCTCTCTCCTGTTTCTTTTTGGAGGCACTCGGAGCTATGAGTTTTCCTCTTGGCACTCCTTTCATTGTGTCTCATAAGTTTGGGTATGTTGTGCCTTCATTTTCATTAAATTCTAAAAAGGCTTTAATTTCTTTCTTTATTTCTTCCTTGACTAAATTATCATTGCGTAGAGCATTGTTCAACTTCCATGTGTATGTGGGCTTTCTGTCATTTTTATTGTTATTGAAGATCAGCCTTAGTCCATGGTAATCTGTACCATGAGGTGCTGAGAAGAAGGTATATTCTTTTGTTTTAGGATAAAATGTTCTATGGATATCTGTTAAATCCATTTTCATTTATAACTTCTGTTAGTTTCTCCGTGTCTCTGTTTAGTTTCTGTTTCCATGATCTGTCCATTGATGAGGGTGTTGAAGTCTCCCACTATTATTGTGTGATGTGCAGTGTGAACACTGAGCTTTAGTAAGGTTTCTTTTATGTATGTAGGTGCCCTTGCATTTGGAGCATAGATATTCAGGATTGAGAATTCATCTTGGTGGATTTTTTTCTTTGATGAATATGAAGTAGGCTTCTTGTATGTTTATGGTCATTTCTTTAGGTTAGGGAAGTTTTCTTCTATAATTTTGTTTAGATATTTACTTGCCCTTTAAGTTGGGAGTCTTCACTCTCTTCTATCCTATCATCCTTAGGTTTGATCGTCACATTTACATTATCTTTAACGGTTGTGTCAATGCTTTCTACGGTATCTTCTGCCCCTGAGATTCTCTCTTGTATCTCTTGTATTCTGTTGCTGATGCTTGCATGTATGACTCCTGATCTCTTTCCTATGTTTTCTATCTCCAGGGTTGTCTCCCTTTGTGCTTTCTTTATTGTTCCTATTTCCACTTTTAGATCCCAAATGGTTTTTTTCAATTCCTTCACCTGTTTGGTTATGTTTTCCTGTAATTCTTTAAGCGAATTTTGTGTTTTCTCTTTAAGAGCTTCTACTTGTTTACCTATGTTGTCCTGTATTTCTTTAAGGGAGTTATTTATATCCTTCTTAAAGTACTCTATCATCATCATGAGATGTGATTTTTTAAATCTAGATCTTGCTTTTTCCATTGTGTTTGGATATCCAGTATTTGCTTTGGTGGGAGAACTGGGCTCTGATTATGCCAAGTAGTCTTGGTTTCTGTTGCTTAGGTTCCCATGCTTGCCTCTCACCATCTGGTTGTCTCTGGGGTTAGCTGGTCTTGCTGTCTCTGACAGTATCTTAACCTTCCTTTAAGCCTGTGTGTTAACACTCCTGGAGACTGGCTTTCTCCCAGCGGGATCTGGCTACCGAGAACTGTGTCACAGGGCCAGCTTAGGGTGCGGGCAAAAACAGGAAGTCCCAGACTGCTCTTGGGTTCCTGTGTCCTGAGGGCTCCAGGCAGGTTCCTCGAGCAGAAGTAGTGGTCTTACCTCTGCTCTCAGTTGTGTCAGCACTCCTGGTGACTGGCGTTCAGCTCTGGTTGCAGGCAGAGACCAGAAGGATCCTGTCCCTGACTGCTCCTGGGTTCCTGTCTTTTGAAGTCTTACTACTTTCTGTTACCCATAGATCCCTGATCCATAGGTATTTTATACTCTTTCCAGCTACCATTTGATTAGTTTCTTGGTTTTACTAACTATAAATTATTTCTGTCTAATTATAAGCAAAGACCTTTCCTGGGTTTGATTCCTTAATTTATAATATAGAAAATTTAAGCCAAGTACTGTATTTTCTAATTACTACAATTCTTTTAAAAAACTATAGTTCTCAAGATCCCTTTTCCTGTAGCCTTTGCTGTTTGTTAATTCATAAGGTTTCACTAATATAAAATATGTGTTATTGGGTGCTCCATCTCAGTTTGGCTATAGTTAGTAGAGTAGTACAGGGCAAATTTTAAAGTGTCAAATCTAAAGACAGATAAAAGCTAGCATAAACAAGAATTATCATATACAGTGCACATTTATACACACCAATAGTTATAGACAGATCTGCATGTACTTTTGCAAGTAGTAACTATTACAGAATACTGATACTTACACATCATCATCTCTTCCCATTCTTGGTGAATTCATTCTAGTATTTTCTACAGATACAAATCATGGCCTGTCATTTGCAGATGACTTGTATGCATCATCTTTTATACTTAAAATCATTTCTATAAGAATAAGTAAAGGCCATGTAAGCAGTTATCATTATATAAATATATTTATATAATATGTACATATGTATACTCATATATAAAATACATATTATATATTCTAAACATACCTGAAAACATATAATATATAAATATGTACTATAATATATAAATGTACATCTATTATATATATATGGACAAGAAACAATATGTATGTTCTGTGCAGGTACAATTTTAGGATTTTTTTTAAATCCTTTCTATTGAAATTATTGGACATGTGATCTATGGATACAAATATTGCCCATTTTAGTGACGAGTTTTGATCTGTGGTTTTCTTGAGATATCCTTTCTAATAAGTAATAGACCTCATGAAGTGAGTTAGGAGCTATACATCTAATGTGTTTTTATCTTGACTTTTTTATTTGTGGGTGGAATGTTAATATTAGCTCAAGTGTTTTAAAATTTAAAATGAAAAGTTACCACCCATAGTTCTACTACCCTGACTCAGCTGTGTTTTAGGTAAGTTCTGCTTCCATTTGCCATTTCTCTGTTGTCAAATGTTTGACCATATTTCTAATTTTTTACTGCAGTAGACGTATGGCATTGAAAAGAAACAGGACAGTTTCCAAAGCCACAAATATTGGTCCATTCTAAGAGTTCTTTGCTTTCATCCCTAGCCAATACCTTGGCTTGCTTTTTTAGGGCCTTTTAATTTAAAAACTTTTTTTAACAACAGTTGGTCCCCTAGCCCCACCCTCAGCCCCTCAGTGAAGAGTATCCAGGCCACAGTGAAAAGCAGACATTAGCACTCTGGCTCTCTGCTAGTCAGTTGTGTGACTTCCTCTTCACACAGAAGCCTTCACGTATGCCATGGCACAACAGCCTGTGGTCTTCTCAAGCTAAAACTACCACTGTCAAAAGATCAAAAGATGAAGCTCAAGTGCCAGGTATCTCAGCCTTCCTGATGCTGTGACTTTTAATATAGTTGTGCTGACCCCCCAATCATAAAATTATTTTCATTGCTATTTCATAATTATAATTTTGCTACTGTTAGGTATTGTAATGTAAATATCTGATATGCAGGATAATAGGTGACATCTGTGAAAGGACCTTTTGACAACCCTCCCTCCCCCCAAAGGAGTCACAACCCACAAGATGAGAATCACTGGTCTAAGACGTTATAAATAATCTAGATCTTTTTTTCATTATGTGAGCTATTCTTTAGAAAGTAGCCTACCCAAAATAGATGTACCAGGAAGGGGCCTGGGCACTTTCTCTGTCTAGACATTACCGTCAGATTTCTTTCCCAAAATATCCCATCAGTTTGTAGTGCCTCCAATAGTAAGTAATAGTTCCAGTGTCAGGGAATTGTCACTGTTTCACATTTCCTGAATGGAGTGAAGTTGGCTTTCTTAGAAAACTAAAATGTTTTAAAGGAGATAGATATGTAAATATATCTCTATTCAAACTGTGTGTTTTAAGGTAGGTGGTTTGTGCAGATCACAGAACAATTTACAAGTGTCAGTTCTTCCCCTTTCCAGCATGACAAATTCAGGTTGTCATGTCTGGTGACAAAAACTTTATCTAGTGAGCCGTCTTGCTAGCCCAAACTATATTTTTGGAGGCTCCTGATAGTATGCTTTTTATTGTGGATACCTGCTACATTCATGCCTATTTGTGAATGTAATAGTGAAAGAGGTCTTTTTGCATATTATATGTAGTACTCCTACTCAAAATCTGTTTATAAATTTGAAGAATAGGATTCATAATACTTAAGTTTTGAAGCATTTTTGAAGGTACATTTCAGGTCATGTCTATTTTGGTATAAAAAAAATCTAATTTTCAGTAATAATTACTATGAACCTGTGGGCTTCTCTGATATTATACTTGACTAAACCACAGAGAACCAGAACAGTATGTATTGTTCATTGGTTCTTATGGGGTTTTGATCTCAAAATTTAAACTCTTAAGAAAAATAAGTAATCGTATTAATACTTGTATGAGTATGTTGTGCTTTGTTACTAAAGGAAACTTTACTTCATGCTATTTAAACTTCTTCCTGTTTATGTTGACTATAATAGCATGTGTCATTTAATCCCTAGGGTGTAAAGTCCAGAGAGAAATAGGTAGCAGGCTCCAGTCATAAAGAAACCATGGACTTGACTGAGGTGGACTTCTCTTTCTATGGGTACTTAGTTCCTATGGAAATACAGTAATTCAGCCTTATTAATTAGGGTATGTAGAAACATTAATTAAAAGATTTATGAAAAATCTATAATACCTTAGTTTTGTCTTTGTAAAGTAATATCTCTACTGGATACTGTGTAAAGTTCCTGTCTGATTCTCTAGGACTTGTAGATAAGGTGATGCATATAATTAACATTATCTAATGATCTAATTAATTAATGTGCCTCATTGCTGTCTCACCCAGCAAGAGTAGTTCTCCTTCATTGTTTTGTATGTCGGGCAGGAGTGCCAATGAGATCCCCTCTGTCTCACCCAGCAAGGGAGTTCTTTCTTCCTACCTTGGGCCATAGAGCCCAAGGGTACAACTCATCTTCTCCACTTTGTCTTGCTTCCACCTATCTTTTGTTGTTTGCTTGGTTGGTTTGGTTTTGTTTGTTTTGGCAAGGAGTTGGTTGGTTTTTGGTTTGGGTTTTTGGGGGGGAGGAGGGGTTCTAGACAAGGTTTCTCTGTGTGTCCTGGTCATCCTGGAAACTAACTCACTCCGTAGACCAGTCTGGCCTCAAACCTAGAGATCCGCCTGCCTCTGCCTCTCAAGTGCTGGGATTAAAGTCGTGTACCACCACTGCCCAGCTATTGCCTCCACTTGGCAAAGCAGTGATCCCATGTTACTCTAGTGTCTGGTCTTTATTCTTTGCCCCCCCCCACACACACACACACAATCTTTCTTTGATGTACTGCCTTCTATTAGGAAACTTACACAGATATCAAGGATGACATATATGACTGTTGAATTATTCATTCTTTATTCAGAAACAATGTTTTGAATCAGTAGTGATTCATTATGTTAGGTAACCCTGATCCAAACATTTAAATTTTTGATAGCTTACAGAAACTGTTCGCTATTGGGAGGGTGGTGGGGCTATATTTCTGTTTGCTTTATTGCCAATGTGTTCATTATTTGAAATATATTTACAAAATGTTTTTTGTTTAAAAGGTTTTTTTAAAGTCAGATGTTTTAAATTTTGAATAGAAGGCCAGAGATATAGCTCAGCAATAGAACACTTGTCTAGCAGGACCCTAGCTTAAGTCTCTAGTGACACTGTGTGAGTGAGTAAGTGTGTGAATGTGTGTGTGTGAGTGAGTGTGTGTGTGTGTGAGTGTGTGTGTGTGTGAGTGTGTGTATGTGTGTGTGTATGTGTGTGAGTGAGTGAGTGTGTGAATGTGTGTGTGAGTGAGTGAGTGTGTGTATGTGTGTGAGCAAGTGTGTGTGTATCTGAGTGTGTGTGAGAGAGAGTGTGTGTGTGTGTGTGTGTGTGTGTGTGTGTGTGTGTGTGTGAGTTTTGAGAGTTGGGGGGTTGTTAAAGGATGGAATATACTTCAGTGGCTAAGTACTTGTCTGGATTGAATGAATTCCAGGTTTGATCCTTAGAACCACAAAACCAAAGTAGGGAAAAGCTTTACAGATGCTGTACTAAAATCACACACGTAGCCTTGGGCTGAGAAGGAAGACAGTTGAGTTGAGAGGGAAGCATCAAATGGAAAGCCTGAGCTTAGAAAACAGCTGAAAGAATTTATAATTTGCATCCTAGTTTGGTGATGGAAAAGGAAGTTTAAATGATAACTAGAGAGCCACACAGCTGATTAAAATTTAGTAACCTAATCATTCTTGGATCATCCAGTTAACAAGTTGTCTATGGAAGCTTTGTAAGGCAATAAGCGGAAACATCATACTGTGTGAACAGCGTCTGAATTGTCTGTGGACTGTAGAGTAAAATTGAGAACCAGGAGCAGGTGGTGATGGCTCACACCCTAGTCCCAGAACTCGGGAGCCAAAGGCAGGTAGATCTCTCTAAATTCAAAGCCAGCCTAGTCTACAGAGCTGATTCTAGGACAGCCAGAGCTATACAGAGAAATCGCCAAATGGAAAGAAGGCGGAAGAAGGATGAGGATAGAAGAGAAGAAAAGCAGGTGCAAGAGAAATGGCTCAGCAGTTAAGTGTTTACTGCTCCTACAGAAATCTGGGTTTTGTTTCCAGCACCCATATTGTGGCTTACAACTGCCTGTAACTCCAGTTACAGTGAACCTGACACCCTCTTCTGGCCTCCAGGGGTCCTGCCCAGATGTGATACACATACACATAAAGTAAATAACTTTTAAAAATGAGAAGCAGCAAGGGTTATCTAAAAGTTTCTAACACATACTGTCTATAGAATAGCTAGTCCATTTCTCACTTTCCTGGATTATTGAAACCCCATTTTCTTCCTTAATAATATTAAAGTAGAAACTGAATGTACTTTTCATTCTGGCTATATTACATTTGTTTTTTTGTTTTATATTTTTATATTTTTCTAGTGTTTATAAAATGGAGGGTTGGGATTTTTTTTTTAAAGATTTATAATTTCTTTAGACTCTAATATAATTACTTACTTTCCCCTTCTCTTTCCTCCTAAATCCTTCCATCTAACCTGCCTTACTCTTCCAAAATCATGACCTTTTTTATTAAATGCTGCGTGTGTATGTGTTTGTGTGCGTGTGTGTGTGATTCTTAAATATAGAAATACAACCTGTTCATTCTGTATATGATTACTTACACATATGTTTTCAGGGCTGAGCATTTAGTATTGTTTTGCCATTTGGTGTGCTCTTCCCTGAGAAAGACTGTTTCTCCTGATATCAGCGTTCCTTAGTTGCCTGTAATTTCTTTGGGGGGGGGGCTTGAAGCCTCATGAGCTTTGATGTCATCCTTGTTTAGGCAATCAAGTTGGTGAGCCTTTCTGGATGTAGCTTTTGATATTCATAAGAGACTAAGTGTCATAGTAAATTCCCAGTTCCTCTAGCTCTTATAGCCTTTCTGCCCCTCTTCCGCAATGATACCTGAGCCTTTGGAATAGACTGTGCAATTACATTTTGACTCATTGTGGTTTGTTGTAATGGCTTATTCCATTTATTCAGCAAGAAGTTTTCTTGATGAGGGTGAGCACTGCACTTACCTATGGGTATAAGGACAATATTCAGTTAGGGAGTCTGCTGCTTAGTAAAGTGGTGGTTATAGCTTCTCCTAAAACACACAAGTTCACTAGCCCTAGGTGGTTGACAGGGATTCCAATACCAGCTTTGATTTCTCTCTAGTTGAGTTAGGGTTGTTTTGTTTTATTTTGTTTTTTCAGTATTTGTTTTATTTTCATTTTATGTCTATTGGTGGGTTTTGTGGTAACAGAAATGAATAGTGATAAAAGATACTGTTTCTGATGGAACCGTCTTTGAGCTAGCTGAGTTGACGAGGCTGTGAGTGTGGGTGGAACTGTTCTTAGAGCAGGCTCTGCTGCTGAGGCTGAGGGCTGCAGGCTAGAGTAGGGAGGGTGGTGCCTTCTAGTGTAGGTGCCCCAGGCCAGTCCCCATCTTAACCCCTTCCCTGGAAGAAGAAAATATCTGAGGAAGCCAGTTCAGAAGGTGCTGTATTGGGTCGGTGGCTTTTAAGATATATTTATAGTTTTTGCCAAGTTACACTTTAGTGTGGTATATGTGGTAGGGTTGTTTTGATTGTATTTTAACTCTTGTTGGGAATCAATTGAGTAGCATAGTCCTGAATATTATCTTTTGTCAGGTGAAAGTGCCATTTTCCTCTTAAAGTCCTAGGTTTTCTTCATCTTCTCCAGTTTCTCTTCTAGAAATCATATTTGATGTGTATGTTACTTTCTTTCTTTGAATCTGGTAACTCTTGATTTCTGTGCCTTTGAATCTGTGCAACTTGCTGGATAATTTCTTCAGTTCTGTTTTTACTTCATTAAGTCTTTCTCTAGTGTATACATTTAAACTTGGGTGCTGACTTGATGTTTTTATCTCCCAGAGTTACTTTTTTCCCTCCAAACTTGCCTCATCCTTCTAATAATTTCCTCCTTTGCCTTTTTTAAGTGCTGGTTTTATATTTTATATCTATTTCGAAGTCTATAGTCTATGAGTCTGTCTTACTGGTTTTTGTTTCTACTTACTCTAGTTCCTCTGGGATTTTTATTGGAATCTTCTTGTCTTGGATCTTCTTTTCTTACAGGAACTCTGGGTCAGACAACCTTCTTTTAGAGAGTATTTGTCAGGTGCCTGGAGGCATTTCTAATCCAAGACCTATTGAATTTTTGAGTTAGTGTATTTGGGACCACACAAGTAGAATGAATTCCAGCCACAAGTCCATGGGTTTGTGGGCTTGTGGTTACAAAGTCTCAGAGGGGAACTGTATTTTTACTCCCCCGGTCTCCATATACTACCCCCAAACTATCAGGGGAGGGTCATCATCTACTGGGGGCACATTTAAGGATTCTGGGACCTCCCACCATGATCAGACTCCAAACTTTGGCCCCCGCCTCCTTGGCTGAGAGCCCATAGCAGCCCAAAATCCATACTGGACTATATTAGCTTAGCGTGTGTCCCCAAAGAAAACTCCCTGTTTCTGAACTAGTTTAATATTTCTATTTGAGCTTCCTTATTGAGACTTGACTCAGGAATTCTTTTGGTTTCCTTCTATCTTAGCCATTCGTGTAAAAGATTTCATTCATTTTCTACCTTGCCTATAAGTATATGAAAATAACATAGATATATAAAAATAACAATAGAAAAAGTAATTTTTCAGTATTTGTCATAAATAAGTTAGCAGAATGGCTTTCCCAGACTTGGCCAGAAGTTAGTCTGCTTATATGAAGACAGTTTGGTAGTATGTTATTGTGACCACAATCTGCTTGAAAGGCAAGAAAATATACAAATAAACTTGAGACAAATACAAGAAACAATAGCTCCCTAATGAGGCCCACGTGTCTTGTATTTGAATTCGTTGTTATAGGAACATTGAATGCTAAGAAACAGGCATAAGGGACAGTTTGATGTGTGGTAAAGTTAATACCCTGGAATTGAAAGCCATCACTCTAAGGGAGACTGAAAGGGGATTTAGAAGTGAGAGAAAGACAACCCAAATTCTAGACAAATGTAAAGCCTTTTCTGTCACTGAAATAACTTAGGCAATAACAGCAAAAGGTAACATGAGTTCCATGAGTACTCTGGGCATGTCTTCCTTGGATATTTATTAAATGTTTGGGGAGATACACAGTTATGTGAGTAGAAATTCCCAGTCTGATCATCTTTTAGATTTATCCCTTATTATCCTCATCTTAACTGTGTACTTTTCACGTGGTAGATGGAATACTATTCTAACAGTATTGAGTACAGCCAGAGAGCATTTGTTTACTCTGGCCCTTTGACAGCTTTAGCCGTTCACTATTGTTTCTTGAAACTAGTTTTTATTTTACTTTCAGTTCCATGTGTTGTTGCTCCCAGTCACTGGGGTGGGACAGATCTGATCACTTTCCTTTCACTTGCTTGCTTGTTCTATGGACATTTTTAAGATGTGTGCTATATGCCAGGACTCTCACGAGCTACTAACATGGACCTTTGTTATGTGAGTAATCATGTCCTTCCTTGTCCTCACACCTTCAAGAGTAATATGCTGGTTGGAAGAGGTGCCTTGATGGCAGTGCTCCTCGGGACATGGCTAGTGGTTTTCCTCTATAAAGCTCAGAACCCAGAATGAGTTCCACATTTGGAGTTTGGTGTTGGTGATGGTGGTCAGTAACATTTTAAAGCTTTTGGAATTGAGTGCTACATAGTCTAATTTATAGCACACAAAAAGTTTTATGAGATTGATATGTAAGTGTTCATAAATATTCCCAATGAGTCCTAAGCCCATATTTAAGTAAACGTGCCAGTTCAGCCTATATGAGAACTCTTAAAACATGCATTTTGTTTTTATAAATAAAGCCTGTAACAGTACCTACTTAAGTTGATTTAAATCCTTTGAAGACTTTTCAAATATTTCATGTGAATAAGGTCAGGAGGAATATATATTCTTCTTGAAGATTTTGTAAAAATATTTATGAGTCCTTTTATATGCACAGAAACTGCCAAAATAGTTCTGAATAGA
Organism: Rattus rattus; assembly: GCF_011064425.1. Taxonomy (NCBI): domain Eukaryota; kingdom Metazoa; phylum Chordata; class Mammalia; order Rodentia; family Muridae; genus Rattus; species Rattus rattus. The sequence goes on along the minus strand of NC_046158.1, from coordinate 119,441,811 downwards.
TTGTGCTTATTAAATTATTATTATTACTACATTGAGTCATCTGCAGTTGTGGTTGGCTTTAGAAGGGGCTTTACCCTTTATTTGTGGGATTATTGATATCTTTAATTTGGCAGTCTATGGATATATGCTTAAAGGTTGCTTTTTGGGTTTTTTTTTTTAACAAATTTATACAAAGCTAAAGCAATTATAATGAAGTTGTTTTTCAAGTCACATTGTGGCTTCTCTTAAGTGAGAGGCTAAACTGACTAAAGAATGTTCTTGTGCATTTGCCAAGAGACTTCTGGGATGGGCATATTTTTAAGAACTTAGAACATAAACAACTGTGATCTGTGGCAAGAGATTTAAATGATCTCATGATGACAGTGAGAACAAAGCGTTTTTAAGTTATCGTGGTGGTGTGTTAATTCACTGCAGTGTGTTTGTCATTCCTCTGTTTTGGTGTATTAAGTGGGAGCCCGGCGAAAAAGAAACTACAGACTGACTTGAACTTAAGATATTGTTACTTTATGGCTACCAACAAACTAAGATCGAGGAAATATTAGTTCCCGAGAATAAATTTTGCATCACTTGTTCTAGAACTAGTGGTCCACATGAGTCACGTAGAGACAGAAGCCTTAAAGCTTTGGTTTATTCTCTGTTGGAAATAATATGTTCTAAATATCAAAGATCAAACACTTGGCAGGAAATAAGAGTCCTTCCTTCAAAAGAAATCAAGACAGACGTGTTTATTAAGTAGTTACTGTGTGCTAAATATTATAGAATGTGAAAGAACGTGACTGCCCTGTTTTTAGTTTACAGAACTTGCCTTTGCAGGTTCTCAGCAGAACCATATAATAAGTATTTAGTTTGTATTTATTATTTACATATCATTAATGTTAAAAAGTTTAAATTGCCAAATAAAATGAAACCTTGTAATTCAGTCTGTCAAGAGCCAAGGCGGTGAGGATCACCACAAGTTCAAGGCCTGTCTGGCCTACATAGTAAGTTGGGGACCAGCCCAGTCTGGGACCCTGTCTCCACACAAACATGTGATTGTTGTCTGTGAGCAGGTGAAGGCAGGCACAAGAGAAGGCAAGGCCTGTGATTGGGCAGTGAAACACTAAGGCGGGCACAGAGTTTTGGAGAGAGGAGAGAGGAGAAAGGAGACTAGCAACCAAGATGGAGGAGGAGAAGGACAACCCAGATCTGGGTGGCCTTAAAGGACCGCAGGCAGTTATGAGTATTCATAAGGGGTGGATTTTATAGGACAATTTGTCTTAGCTAGGTGGGCAGATTATATCAATATTAATGGTTCAGAGTTTATTGTTTGTATGTTTTGTGCGGTGACTATTTGCTGATATAACTCTGATTGATAAATTACAAGCTTATTGAGTTTTGGTTTTGACTGGTTCCTGGGAGTTGTGACAGTAACCACAGGGGGCGGATGCTGGGATTGTGAGCAGAGTCTGCAGCAAGAGAATTGCAAGATGGTGGCTGCCGCCAGGCTCAGAGAATAGCTGGCCACAGTGTGGGATGGATATTGGGAGCTTAGTGAGTTGGGTTGAGATGCTTTGCTGGTTGATATGAAAATACCCCGCAAATGCTATGTGACGCCAGCAATAGCATGGGTTGGTAAATTCTTTTTTATTATTTACCGCTACACAAACAAAATGAAAATGTAACAGTGAGTGGAATGATTCAAAATGATCATTTTAGAAAAAAGTGGTGGTTGATCTGATTCATCATCCAAAATACATTGAAAATACTGTAAATGAAGAAACAGCCCTGGAAATGAGTGTCTCATTGCCAAGTACATTTTTAAAGTACTAGTTTAATGACAGTGAAGGATATGTGAGTGGAGAGTATAGGGACGAAAGCTCAGAGATGAACCGTGAAGACAGTGGCATTGGAAGAGCCAAGCAATGCAGAGTAGAGTGCTGGTGGCCCTTTGGATCTTAACCACACAGCCTTATACATTGCTTGATCCATTCTTCAGTTTCTGTTAGTTAGGCTTTTATGGGATGATAGGAAAAACTATAGATATGTTTGCTTAGTTAGTAGTTATAACCTGTTCTAGAAATTTTCTTCACTCAGTTGTTACCAAAAGGCCGAAAGTCAGACAACCTCTCGGAGGCTCAAAGATAGGGAGAGGAAAGTTAGACCTAAGTAAATATTTGGGTTTCTTTTTTCCTTTTTTTTTTTTAATTTTGTTCACTTGTTTTGAGACAGTATTTCTGTTGTATAACCCATTTGGACTTAAACTCACAATCTTGCTTAACCTGGGATTGTAGTTTATAATCACCATGTCTAACTAATAATAGGCTTTCATTATAACCGTGTGTCAGATTGCCAGATTTTTTATTTGTTTTGATTTCCTTTGGCTAAAACAGTCTCTCTCTCTCTCTCTCTCTCTCTCTCTCTCTCTCTCTCTCTCTCTCTCTCTCTCTCTCTCATACACACACACACACACACACACACACACACACACACACAGAGTAGGATTTACCAAAGTTAATCATTTTGTGGTCTTGGAATATTACAGGTATTGACTATTGGATACACCCACTTACATAAATTATGTTTGTTCTCTTTCTCTTGGTTTTTACAAGCTTTCAACTGGTCGAAGGTACACCATTTTTAATTAAACTATTTGAAATTTGTTTCTTTTCTAGGACTTAAGGAGAGTGCAGAAGAGATGGTCAAAAACAAGTTGGAGGGAAAGGATAAACTGACCCCTTGGGAACAATTTTTAGAGAAGAAGAAAGAGAAGAAAAGACTGAAAAAGAAACAGAAGGTACCCGTGCTAACTGACCAGGTGTTTGCTGAATACTAGCTGTCCATAAGAAGGTGCTTCTCACCATATAACCCACGTTCCTCTTCCGTAAGGCTGGAATTGTGTGAACTAGCGCACCCAGCTACCGTGAAATAATTTTTAGACTTTTATTGTAATAAAGTGGGAAAGTAGGGTAATAGCCCTACCTCCTTGATATGCTACCTCTTTTTACTGGAACTTTCTTCAAAACTTAAGTAGCCAGTTAATTTTCATTAATAAAATGATTCCATGAGAGATGAAGCTAGAAGTTTCTTGGAAGATTTTCTAAGTGAGTCTGTATGGGGTTACTACAGTAGTCACTCTTGAGACTTTAGACAGCATTCTGTAAGCTTTAGACTTCCCTTACACTTTTCCTTTTGTTCTTGTTGATTTGAGACAGGGTTTCTCTATGTAGCCCCAGCTCCTGGAACTCACTCTGTAGACCAGTCTGACCTTTAACTCCAAGATCCACCTGCCTCTGCTTCCTGAGTGCTGATATTAAAGGCGTGTACCACCATAGCCTGGCCTCTTCTCTTTTTCTCTCTCTCTTTCTTTCTTTTTCTTTTTTCCTTTTTAATTGGACAAAGTCTGGACGTTTCTTATTTAATTAAAGTATAGTTGTTATTTTCCCCTTTCCTCTTTTCCCTTCATGTAATCCCTTTCCCATTCAAATTCACAGCCTTTTATTCATTTTTGTTCTTACATATATGTATTTATATATGTTTATAGATTTCATATATATATGAAAATAATACATACATGCAATCTGCTGAGCCTGTTCATGTCTGTTCATTTGGCATGCTCACCCTAGGAAAGATGAATTCTCCTTCTGTAGAAATTTTTAATTGCCTGTAGCTCTTCATCTATGCATTGTGCCTTGTGAGATTTCAGCCATCTATTTTGGAATGTAAGCATGGTGGTCTGTCATTGTTTAGGCACCATATTATTGAGATTTCATGGTGAAACTTCCCTGTTCTATCTAGAAGACAGTTTTCTGGTTACCTCATACTCAGAATCATAGTTTTTAGTTCCATCTATTTATCTGCAAAGTGCACGATTTATTCCATAGTGTATATGTCCCCACATTTTTATTATCTTCAGTTGAAAAGCATTTAGAATGCTTCCACTCCCTAGCTACTGTCAGTAAAGTAACGGCAAGCATTGCTGAGCAAGTGTCCAGAGTAGGCTGGAATCCTTTGGGTCATATGCCATGGAATAGTATAGCTGAGTCATGTAGCAGATGTATTTATCCTTTTGAGAATTCTCCACACTCATTTCCAATGTGACTGCACCAGATTACAATCCCACCAACAGGAAATAGGGTTTTTCCTTTCCATGTTTCCTAGTTGTTTTGTTGGGCTTAGTCATTCTGGCTGGTGGAAGGTTAAAACTCGGTTGTTTTGATTTACATTTCCCTAATTTCTAAGGATGATGTTCTGGGTTTTTGGTTGTTGGCTGTTTGTTGTTAGTTTTTGTTTTCTTTTTTAAGATTTCTTAGCTACTTTTATTTCTTTTTGATTATTTTGAGTATAAATCATGTCAGGTATATACCTGCAAACATTCCCTCCCCCTCTGAGGGCTTCCTCTTAACTCAGTTGATTGTTTCTTTAGCTATATAGAAGCTTTTCAGTTTTATGAAGTCCCACTTGTCAGTTGTTGGCCTTAATTCCTAAGCAAATTGAGTCCTATCCATAAAGTCCTTTCCTACACTTATATCATGTAGGATGCTACCTATATTTTCTTCTAGCCATTTCAGTTGTGAATAGGAGTGTGTCCGTGATCTCTTTCTCTGTTTTTATTGTTGTTGGGGTATAGAAGACCCATTGATTTATGTAAGTCGATTCTGGTTCCTGCCACTTTCCTAAAATTATTTTGATCATTTCTAGATGTTTTCTGTTAGAATTTTTGAGATCTCTTAATTATCATATTATACTACCTACAAGTACAGGTATTTTCCTTTTCTTATGTGTATTTCTTTAATTTCCTTCTCTTGCCTTATTGCTCCAGCTAGTACATGAAGCTATATTGACAAGGAGTGGGGACAGTGGGCAGCCCTGCCTTGTTCCTGATTTCAATGGGCTTGCTTCAAAGTTTTCTCCATTTAGGATGGTGTTGGCTGTGAGTTTGACACATATAGCTTTAATTATGCTGAAAAATATTCCCTCCAGTACTACTGTGTCTTGGACCTTTATTGTGATGACATGTTAGATTTTTGTCAAAGGCTTTTTCAGCATCTACTGATCCTGTGATTTTTCTTGTTAATTCTACTTATGTCATCTGTTACATTTACATTTACCGTCTTAGGATAAAGCCACCTTGGTCATGGTGGGTAATCTTTTTGATATATATTTATTGAGGATTTTTTAAATAACTTTATTTACATTTATGTGCATTGGTGTTTTGCCTCATGCATGTCTGTGTAAAGGTGTCAGATCTTAGAGTTATAGATATTTGCAAGCTACCATGTGAGTGCTAAGCTTTGAACCTGGGTCCTCTGCAAAAGCAGCCAATGCCCCCAACCTCTAAGTCATCTCTCCAACCCTTATTGAGAACTTTTTAAAAAAGTATTTTCATCCAGGGTATAAGGCCTGTAGGTTTTTCTGTTGTGTCTTTCCCTGGCATTGGGGATAGAGTGATATTGGCATGTGTTGGCATGCATCATAGTGGGAGAATTAAAGATTGGCTTAGATCTTTGAAAGTGTGAATTCATCTGGGCTTTTTTTTTTAAACAGAACCCTTATTTTTCAATATTTTTTTTTTGGGGTCTGTTTAGATTGTTGTAACTGTGATAGTTTGGATGACTCTAAAAATTCATCCATTTCTTTTAGATTTTTCAACATAATGGCATATGGGCTTTTTAATTACTCCCTTATAATATTCTGAATTTCTTTTGTCTGTTGTAATGTTTCCCTGTTTATTTTTTATTTTGTTAATTTGGGCCCTTTCATTCTTTTGGTTAGTTAGGCCAAGGGTCTGTCAACCTTGTTTATCTTCTCATAGAACCAGCTCTTGAATTTGTTGATTCTTGTATTGTTTTCTTTGCTTCCATTTCACTGGTTTCTGCTCTGATATTTATTATGTCTTGCCATCTACTGGATTTATTATCTTTTTCCAAAATTTTAGTTGCATCATTAAGTCATTTGTTTGTAGTCTTTATATTCTGTAATGTAGGCACTCAGGGCTATAACTCTCCCTGCTTTCAATGTCTCCCAGAGACTTGGTTGCATTGTGGCTTTATTTTCTTTTAGTTCCAGGAAATTTTTTTTACTTCTTGGTTTCTTCTCTGTCCCATCATTTTTCAGTAATGGGGTGTTTAATCTCCATGAATTTCTGCTTACTGGAGATATGCTTGGTATTGACTTAGCTTTTATTTCATATGGACACATAAGATACACAGAGTTGATTTTTCTGAATTTGTTAAGAATTGTTTTCTGTTACAAGGTATGATTTATTATACAGACGCTTCCATGACTGCTGAGTAGAATGAATATTCTTTGGTGTTTGGGTGTAGATATCTGTTAAGTCCGTTGACTGTATAATATCATTTATTTCTGCTATTTCTCTATTTTTTGTCCACTTGACCTGTCTATTGGAGGAAATGGGTTATTGAAATCGCCTATTAGTTGATTGATAATAATCTGCTTTCAATTCTCATAGTACACATGAATTGGATTCATCAATTTCAGTACATATATATTAAGATGATAATATCTTCGTGATGAACTGTACCCTTGATTAAAAAGAAGTGCCCTTTATCCCTTTTAATTAGTTGTTTGAAGTCTGTGTTGTCAGCTAATAGGATAGACACCTGCTTGCTTACTGTTACTCTTGCTTGGAATGCTTTATTCCATCCTTCCCCTTTAACATGGTGCCTGTAATCTTTAAAGCTGAGTTTCTTGGTAGATGACAGAAAGATAGACTTTGTATCTTCACTCATTCAGCCAGACTGTGGCTTTTGATTTGAGAATTGAGGCTATTAAGGTTTAAAATTATTGACAGGCCTGTGTTGATTGCTGTCATTTTATTGTTTTTGTGTTGGTAGCGGTCGATTGGTTGGTTGTTGTTTTAGTTTGGTTGCTTTTCCACCCAGCCTCTTTGTCCCTATAAATAACAACTCTGAGCCTTATTATTTATGAATAATGCTTAGGCCATAAGCCTTGACTTGTTTCCACCAGCTCATAACTTAGTTATCTATTTATTTTATTCTAAATCCCACCAAGATTGGTTACCTCTCCTCGGTTTCATGTTTCCTTCAGTATTTAGGGCAAATCGTCACACCTGACTGTTTCCCAGAGTCCTCTCTTTCTCTCTCTGCCAGGTGTCCACTTTCTAATTCTGCCTCCGCTCATTGGCCAATCAGCTTTTTATTGATAGGTGAATGCCTTTACAGAGTGCACAGACATTAATTATATCTACAGTCTGCTGTTTATGTTCTTGGTTGTAATTAGTATTTCATTAGTTATAGCTTCATTTGTCTTCCTTCTAGGGTCTCTTGGCTATGTTTATTCTTCATTCAGAAGTATTGTTTCTAGTGATCTCTTCAGGCTTGGTTTTCTGGACATGATTTTTTTTAGCCTATTTGCATCATGGGAAGTTTTTCTTTCTCCTTCAACTATGGCAGATGGCTTTATTGAGTAAGGTAGTCTAGATAGTTGGTTGTGTAAAACTTGCGCTCTGCTGGCTTTGAGAGTTTCCTTTGTGAAGTCAGCTGTTACTCCGACGGCTTTTCCTTTATGTGACTAGCGATTATCCCCTTGGCACTTTCACTACTCTTGGTTCTTGTTTGTGTTTTAGCTATGATAATGTAGGCATTTTATTTATGTTCTTGTCTATTTGGTGTTAACAGCTGTGCTTCTGAGACCATCTGGTTTTATCTTTCCTTAGTTTGAAAGTTTTCTTCTATGATCTTTTTGAACATCTTGTCTATTACCATATGGCCAAAAATCAAAGATTTGGTTTTTCATGAGTCCCACAGTTCTTTTTCTGTGTTTTGTTTTGGACTTCAGGGTTTTTTGCTTGTCTATTTATATGTACATTTATCTAAATATAATTTTTACCTATATAGGTATGTAGGTAACAGATAGGTATAGACTATAAAATATAACTTATATTCTATCAATTTTACTTGTAAAGATTTTCTCTGAGTTTTCTATTTGTGTTAAGTTTTTCAATTCTACCTTCATTTCAGCTTGAGGTCTCTTCATTATTTCTCTTTTCTAAAGACCTGTATTCTTTTTATCATGTCATTTCAGCCTTATGTTTGTGTTTTCTTGGGTACTACGCAGACATTTTCATCTTTTGAGTTCATTGATTTTGGTTGTGTCTCTAAACTTCTTGGGTTTTGTTTTTGTTCTTTCTTTTAAGTTTGTTTGTTCCATTCTGTGACCTTGTAAGAGATACCATGACCAAGGCAACTCTTATATTGGGACAACATTTAGTTAGGGATAACTTACAATGTCAGAGGTTCAGTCCATTGTCATCCTGGCAGAAAGCATGGCAGCATCCAGGCAGACATGGTGCTGGAAGGAGCTGAGAGTTCTGCATCTTGATCCAGCTGCAGCCAGGTGAGGACTGTCTCCCAGGCAGCTAGGGAGAGGGTCTCAAAGCCCACTCCCACAGTGACACTCTTCCTCCAACAAGAAAAAGGCCACACCTCCTAATAGTGTCACTTCTGGGCCAAGCATATTCAAATCATCGCAGTTCTGGAGTTCCTGTAGGCAACACTCACTGTAGAACACTTCCATAGGACTGGTAGTTTTGAGAGAACATACTGTCTTGACCTTTCATATTTTTTTGTGCAGTGAAACCTAGAAGTATGGGCTTCTTCTGTTGGTTGTGAATCTGATATGAACACAGTAGGCCAAGCTGATACCTGGGAGTTAGGAAAAGGCTTGAGTGGGACCCTGGTTGTGGTTGAGCCTGGGCATTAGAGAAGGTACAAGTTACAGTGAGATCAGGTGGGTTCATCAGAGCAAGCCAAAGCACATGCATAGGGTGCGGGTCTAGCTGGGTCTGGACTAGAGTTGGGGGGGATTGTGCCGTGTACCAGTGTCTCCTCACCACCTGGACTAGACTAGAGGGTCTGTGGATGAAGGCTCCTGGTTCTAGCAAGTGCCAGAGGGAGAAAGAGCAGCCAAGAGAGGATCTGGACTTGTAATATCTCAAATACATATAAGTAATTAGTGTCTGCTAAGCTAGGTGTTCTGCACCAGATTGATAATAGCATTAGATGCCATCTGATTCCTTAGTGCCTTTAAGGTTTAGTGGATCATTTTGTGTCCAGGATGAATACATTCTAAGCATATTTGTTAAAATAGATTGATAGTTTACAATGTTAGACCACAGATAAAACAAGGTGTGTTTTGTTTTGTTTTGTTTTGTTAACTGGTCTTAAAGTATCCTTGGCTTGCTTGGAACTAACTTGTTTTGTAGATCAGGCTGACCTCAAAGAAAATTTGTCTGCCTCTGCCTCCTCTGTGGTTTTAGGCCACCATGCCAGGCCTTTTAAAAAAAAAGTGTGTGTGTGTGTAACTGTCTGTGCATATATCTATGTATATATGCAGGTGCACAAATAGGCCCTTAGAAACCAGAATTGAAGCTGAAGTTACAGCTGTTGTGAGCCACCTGACATGGGTGCTGGTATCAGAGCTCTGGTCTTTATGACAAATAGTGATGGCTTTTAACTGCTGAACCATCTCCCCAATCCAAGATCATTTTTAAACAACATAGAAACAGATCATCAATTTATGTTTTAAAATTTTGCAATTGAAAACATTTTCCTTAACCAGAAAATAGATTGCTCTAAGTACTTGAAATAACCTATCCTGTATGACTTAAGTTATTGGTAGTGACTACTGTTTCTCTCCTTAAGGCTCTTGCTGAAGAAGCCAGTGAAGATGAGATTCCTTCTGATGTTGATCTAAATGATCCCTACTTTGCTGAAGAAGTTAAAAAAATAGGTAAGCCAGCCTGTATTTGTAATTTTCTGTTGGAATCCTCAGAAAAGGATGATATGGGTTGAAATGATACAGACTTAACAATTCTCTGAAATTTTCTAGAATTTGGATTGCTCCGTTAATGTTTTGTAACCAATTCTGTGCTGTAGAGTTCAGTTATATTAATTGTTAAGAAGAGTCAATGTGTCTTCTGTTATAGAAAATATAAAATAATGCATTATTAAAAACATTAAAAGGACATCTTTATTTTTATGCTGTATGTGGCTGCTTTGCCTACATGTATGTACACCACATGCATGCAGTGTCTGAGAAGGGTGTCAGAGCACCTGGAACTATAGTTACAAATGGTTTTAAGCTGCTGTGTAGGTGCTAGGAACCTAACCTTGGTCCTATACAAGAGCAACAAATACTCTTGACTGCTAAGCCATCTCTCCAGCTCCCTCATTAGGAGACGCTTTAATAATAATGGGTGTAACAGTTTAATGGAGACTCTTTTCTGGAAATGGTCTTTATAGCTAGCTAATGGACTTAAAGAACGATGTTTCGAATGAGGACTAGTCTCTGCACTATAATACTTCTTCTCCAGGTCTCTTTTGGCAAAGGCAATGAATTAAAAGTGAAATGGATTTGTCATGGCATGTATATACTCTTTAAATGTGTACATGGAATTACAGTGTAATAGCCTTTTCTGTTCAAATATACAAAAGTACCTATGCTTACTATTTCATTCCTTTTTGCATTTATCTTTGTTAAATGTACTGAAACTCCAGCTTTTCTCACAGTCCCTTTTCTTCGGACTCTTAAACTAGGACGTCTTACTTCCTATATCCAAGGAGTCTTCGCTCCATGTGTTTGTACCCTTGTGCTGTCAGATGCTTTCGCTCTTACCTTTGGGCGGATGTGAATGTGTTGGGGAAGGTTGGGGCCATGCTTGGGCAAGTCACTGCAGAAGCTACTGTAAATCTTTCCAGTTTCTCCTCTGTGCTTTGTCCTCCCCTCATCTTATGCCACATACTTGTGAGCTTCCAAAGGTTTGCTCTTTGAGCAACTCTAAGCTGGCATTGTAAAGAAAAGTGTTTTATGAAGTTTCCCTGCTTCTCACTCCTGATCAGTAGGCCAAATCAGTTCTCAACAGGAAAAGTCTGAGTTGCTTAAAAGTATGTCCTGCTTGTTATAGCCTCTTAGCACTGACATTTTATTGATGAAAAGGAGATTAAGTTGAATAAATTCTATTATAGGATTTGAGATTCTTAGGGATTGGAAAGGGAAACCTAGCATATCTGCTTTTTATCACTCCTATGTAGTCATTTCTTATAGATGATGGATTTTAGCCTTATCCTCTTGACTAAAATTGTTTATAATGGAGAGATGTGGAACACTGGAGTTTCCCTGTTCTGTGTCCAAAGTGCTTCATTTGACATATATAACTGGTCAGATTGCAGAACACACAGCAGGATTCAAAGAATAACCTAAATGGTTCAGTAGCATGAGGTAGCTGATTCCTCTCTCTTTTTTTTTTTTTTAAATTATTTTATATATGTGAGCACACCGTCACTATCTTCAGACACACCAGAAGAGGGCATCGAATCCCATTACAGATGGTTGTGAGCCACCATGTGGTTGCTGGAATTGAGCTCAGGACCTCTGGAAGAGCAGTCAGTGCTCTTAACCGCTGAGCCATCTCTTCAGTGCCCAGATTTCTTAAAGACAGCACATTTAAATTGAATATAAGCGTTCTTTCATGTTAGTATCAAACATTCTGGGAGAACAATATAGGTAGAATTTGTTTGCTTTCAATGTGTTTATTTCTTAATGCTTCATAAGAATTGTTTCAATCTGGTTTTAAACGTTGTTGTGTATTGCGATAAGTGCTGTGCAATCTGATAGGCTAGAGCTAGAACAGTAGTATAGACAAGACAATCTCTCAGGAATTCTGGTTTTAGAAATGATGTACTGAAAATAGAAACAGGACTGTGTAAGTATGATAAATGTTTTAAAAGAAATAGATGGGTATAGAGACTATAACTAGGAAGAGAAAGATAAAGTGGGTGTGTCCTGTAAGTAAGATAGGCAAAGAAGGCTCCCTTGAGGTCGTGAAATTTGAGCTGAGACCTTGGGCTTGTAGTACCAGGGGAAGAGCATTGCACAGGAAGGGAAAGGATATGTGAGAAAGAATACTTTGTGCAGTGTTGGATGGATTGAAAGACATCATATGGCTGAGGCATGGCCAGAGAGGGAGGTCTGTGTGGAGCTAGGATGAAGGTCTAATGGGAGTGACCTGCAGAGCTCTGTTGTCAGGACAGAAAGTTGGGAGTTTATTGTTGACTTACAAAAAGCCCTAAAGCAAGAAAGTGACATGATGTGGTATATCTGTTAACATAGTGCTGATCCCTGCAGAGAACACACATTAGTAAGAACTAGGAAACTTAGTTTTGCAGAAAAAGGTCCATTGAGGTCGTTTGAGAAGTGGGTGTATCTATGCTTTGCCGTCAAGTGTTCTGTAAACCACAGTGAAGTCAGCTGTCTTTACCCGTTGGGCTCATTCAGATGGTGTGTTACATGTGTTACATGTGCACGGCATACTGGTTGTGTGCTGCTTGACAGTGTACGAGTGACCTTTGCATCCTGTCCTCAGATCCATTTCTAGGTCACTTTATAGTTGAATATATTGATGGTAATTGATCATCCAGGCACAGTTGGTAGCTGATAGAATCTGAATCATAGTGTGCTTCTGCAAGGTTATTGTAAAAATGACTTAGAGGCAGAGCTAGAACTCACATAAATAAAAAGCTGGGTGTGAAAAGAGTGCTGGGTTTTGTTGTTGTGTTTTTTTTTTTTAAGCAAAACTATAGTGTATCGACCTAAAGAAAGAGCAAGTGATCTTGGATGTAGAAACTTGCACCCAAAAAAGGCAATGAGTAGGGAAGTTTACCGGTCCCCATCCACTCAGTACTGAGACCTCACCTATGCTCTAGGGAGGTGTGTCTGGCTGGGGCTCTTATCCCATAAGAAGCACGCAACTAAACTAGAAGAAGCTTTCTAGAGCACAATTCAGACACTAGAAGTGATGTAAAATAGAATGTCTGTATAGATAGTTCTGGACAGATTTTGTTCTATAGCACATCATTTTCCATAGGTATATTATTAAGTTTTTTTGCTTTATAGCTAAACACGGGTCTATATTTTGGTGAGTGAAAAGGCACAAACAAAAATAACCAAGAAATAAAAGAATGGACAGAGACTTAGTAACCTGCAGCATATTAGTATCTCACAGGGGTTTTTCCAAAGCAGTTATCTCTTTCAGCATGAGGATGTTACTCAGAGAACCTGCACATTAATAGAATTATTAATGAATAATAATTAATAGAACTGAGCATACCCAGCTTGAAGTCAGTTCAAGGACAAATAATGGACAATTTTTGAAGTGTGGTTAGCTCAAGATCACGGAAATTGTTTAAAGGTTAACGTAGGAGCAGATAAAATGACTCTGCAGGTAGAAGTGTTTGTCAAGCATACCTGATGGACCTGAGTTTTACACCCAGAACTTCACAGTAGTTGGAGGAAATAAGATCTCAAAGGTGTCATCTGACTATCCACAAACCAAACTGACATGCTTGTGCATATGTGTCCCTGCACAAAATGAAATTTTAAACAGATTGAAATCATAAATAAGAATATTTTGGACAAATTCAGCTTGAATCATGAAGTTAGTAGACAGGAATATTTCTAGGAAAGTCCATTAATATAGGTATAACACTTATTTCTATTTTCTATAACTATAAAATTGTAACATCTGACTTGGAGTCTGTTTTTATGGGTCAATAGATTCGATCCTTGTGTACTTCTTGCAATATTCCCAAGAGATTAAAAATAAAACTTTATTTTCCTCTGTTCAGTTTTTGAAACAGGATCTCACTGTGTACCCAGGCTTGTCCTGAGGCTGACATTTCAGGCATGCATGACCAAGACTGTCTTAACATATTAGTTCCTACTTACTAGGAGATTAGTGATAAGATAATGTTTTAGAACAGGATTGTTTCATTCCCCTGCTATCCTGCATATAACCTACATGTGGGGGAAGCTTTTCAAAGACAGATGTGTGGCCTTGCATTCCCCCAGAGCTGGAGTTCAGGTAGTTGTGAGCCACTGTGTGGGAACTGAGCATGGGATCTTCATCAAAAACAAGGCCTCTCAACCTCTGGCCCAACTTTCCAGCATCTTAATTGTTGTTACTATGGAGAACATTGGGAATGTGTAGTTACATTTCCATTGTGATAAAACTCCATGTCCAAGACAAATAATAGAAGAGTTTGTTGTAGGTTGTGGTTGCAGAAGGTTAGAGACCGTAACATAATGCCATAGCTAGCCAACCTCAGACAGCACTACCAACCAGAGACCAAGTATTCAAATGCCTAAGACTACAGAGGACTTTCTCATTCAAACCACTGCACAGTTCATTTTTGGTTTTTTTGTTGGAAGATGAAGTTTCATGTAGCTCAAGTTGGCCTCTAACTCCCTGTGTAGCTAAGGATAACCTTTTACCTCCACCTCCTGAGTACTTCAGTTGCAGGCATGAGTTGAACCATTATGCCTGCTTATATGTTGTGTTGTATCAAATCCAGAACTTTATGCATGCTAGGCAAGCACTGTACCAACTGAGCTGCATTCCCAGTACAAGATTGTCCATTTCTATTCAGTGGATGGTGTCCCGTGGTTCACAGAGAACCAGAGTTGCAGAAACATTCTAAACTAACCAGATATTCAAACTGATCTTTCCTATCCATCACCATGACTTCATCTACTTTTGCAGTCCTCACACTTAGACACACAAAAGAAGCAAAGCATCAGCATAATTTATACTAAAAACCTTAAGACATATGTATAATCAGACAATAGTGGGAATAATTGCAGACATCTATAGCACATAATAGTGGGCAAAGCAGTAGCTGCATTCTTGCAGTTTACTAATCCATGGAGTCCCTAGAATAACCCTACAGGTATTCTGAGTAGCTGCTACTGAATTCTCTGTTTGGAACTGGAGAGATGGCTCTGTGACTAAAAGCACTCACTTTTCTTGCAAAGGATTCTATATCAGTTCCTAACATGCAAATGGAAGATCAACTGTAACTGTAGTTCTGAGGGAACTGATGCCCTCTTCTGGCCTCCATGGGTACCACACATTCACTAGGTACACACATATATACCTCTGAGCAAGATATAACTCAGAGGGTAAATGTGCTGACTGTCACATTAAAGACCTGAGTTACACACACACACACACACACACACACACCTGACCCACATGGAAAGGAAGAACCAGTTCCCACAATTTGTTCTTTGACCTTCCCTCTTGATATGATACATGCACGCCCACATAATTTTTTTAAAGCACCTGTTTTACAGATAAGGGCATAACTCAATTCTGGTTTTCTAAGATGAGGCAAATTGTTCATCCTTTTGAATAACCCGTGAAGTTTTGGGGATTTTTTTTTTCTTTACAAAAAGACTAAGCCATGTTGTTCAGTACATAGTTTAGTGACTGTCTTTAGTTACTGGTTTTGCTTTGGTTTTGAGATGGTCTCACTATGTGTCATCCTTAGGACTCGCACCCTTCTTCCTCTGCCATCCCAGTGCCAGAGTTACAGAAATGTGCCACTATACTAACAAAAGCGCCTTCTTTTTAACACTTAGTTGCCTCCCAGAAGGCTTGTGCACTCTTAGACCCATGGCCTTCTTTCTGTGTTTGCCTTTCTCTCTTCTGGTCTGCATTTGTTAGGATCACTTCTAGAGGGCTGGAGAAAAGGCTCAGCAGTTAAGAGCACTCACTGCTTTTCCAGAGATCCTGAGGGCAGCTCCCAGCAACCACATGGTGGTTTAAAACCATCTGTAATGGGATCCGATGCCCTCTTCTAGTGCAGAAGACAGGTACAGTGTACTCATGAATAAATGTTAAAATAGACAATCACTTCTAGATATTTTGTGTTCTGTTTATAGTATAAACAAATTTTCCCTGTTGAGCCCATCTTTTAAGCTGTCTGTTGGTTTGCTGTACCAGGTATAAAGAAAAAATCAATGAAATCTGCAAAAGACGGTGCAACTTCAGAGGAAGAAACTGAACTAGAAAAACAAAAGGTAGACATTGTGGTTGTTGTTGAGTGTTAATCAATGATTGATATGTGCAGTTAAAGTGATGTGATTCATATGAGTTCTTGTTGTCTCTAATTTTAAAACTAGTTTTTCAAGTGGATCTTGTAAATAAATTATAAGATACATAGTTATCTTAGCCACATAATTTTTAAATGTCACCTTTAACCAAACATTTCTGCAGAATATGAATATGTATGCACTTTTATGACTAAGATTTTTTTTCATTCACACCCTATGACTGAGACATATTTAAACCTAAAAGTAATGTTTTCATATCCTTTGATTCTATTTGATCTGCCCTATACTACAGTTTCTGTTATATAGCTTGTCAAGTGCTAATTTCTCTTTTATTATTAGAGGTTATAAGTTTAATATACAAATGTTAAGTCTTCATTAGAAATTATGCATATTTATGCATAACCCAGTGATTCCAAAACTCCAAAGTCATGTGTACTTCTGCGGGGTCAGCAGCACCCATGTGGCTCTGGGAGTGAGCCTTGACTAGCCATCTGAACTGTGGAGCTTAGTGCGTGTTTCTATTCTCCACCCCTTACATAGAAGTAGCACTCATAAAGCTACTTAAAGTAGCTTAAGTTCCGCTCATGGAACTTGGCTCTATAGGGAAGTCCCATGTGAGTGCCAGCGATGGAAGGCGAGGAATAAAGCGTCCTGTGTGTAATACAGGGAGCTGTGGGAGGCACCGGAGCGTGCTCGAGTGTGTTGTCTCTAGTTCTGGTGGTTGTTTAGCTGACTCTTGGTCTCATGGTCAGTGGAAATGCAATGCTTATCCTCAGAAGCAAATGCTGAGTCTGCCTCATGAAAGTGCATCAGTATTGAAAGAGGCAAAGGGAAAAAGAGCGAAGGAATTTTCCTAATTGCTAAAGTACACATCTGGAAACTGTAATTTGTATCACAAAGTAAATTTCATGTCATTGCTTAAAAAGAACAAGGTGAAGATGAAATGTATTTGACAGACCTGGGGCTCTTTTCCTCTGCCTGCTAATGAGGTCACTCTACAGAAATGGAAGCCTGTCTTTTAAATAAAGACTATTTCTCCCTCCTTCCCTGTAGCTAGTTCTCACCTCGTAGCCTGGGATGAACTTAAGCTCTGTCTCCTGGGCCTCTTCCTAAGCTCCACTCATGGAGTAGAAGCAGTGCTCAGAACAGCAACTGGGGAAACTCAGCTGTGCATTTGTCGTTTTTCTTTGTTTTCCTCTCTGCAGGCCGAGATGGCTTTACTTGTAATGGATGAGGAAGAGGACAGCAAGAAACACTTCAATTATGACAAGATCGTAGAGCACCAGAATCTGAGCAAAAAGAAGAAGAAACAGCTTATGAAAAAGAAGGAGTTACTTGAAGATGACTTTGAGGTAACTGGCAGCTCAAGTTATTATGGCGTCTTTTTTCCCCATTGATTTTCTTACTAATTCATTTTATATCTTGGTTCCCCCCCTCACATAGTCCCTCCCCCATGCCTCTCCCCTTCTCCTCTGAAAGGGAGGAAGCTCCCCTTGGGTATCTCCCACCCTGGCACATCAAGTCTCTGTCCCCATCCAATGTTTGGCTGTGGGTGTCTGTGTCTGTTTCAGTCAGCTGCTGGGTAGAGCCTCTCAGAGAACAGTTATACTAGACTCCTTTCTGCAAGTATTGTTAGCTTCTTGAAGGTGGAGTTAAATCTAAAGTCACTCTGGAGATAGGAATCAGGCAAGAAGTTACCCTCAAAAAGTCTTGTCAAGGCCTGTAAAGGTGACAAAGTGACTGTCCTTTAATCTAACAGTTCATCCCGCTGTTCTCCGGTTGAGCACTAAATGAGATAGTTAGCTTAAAGTTGGTAGCCGTGCTACAACAAAAACCTATAGCCTTTAAAGGTCAAAACCAGAAACAGTGATGCTCGTGCGTTGATAGTCAGCTGAGCGTGGAGAGGTCACATGACAGCCTCACTCTCGATGTGTACAGTAGCCAACTAGGTGGGCCATGCTTTTTAATTTGTGTATATTGTTGCTGTCACTCATCAGTTTCCTTCTTATGCTGAGAGTGTGGTCCTAATGACCATAGGCATGAGTCCAAGCCCTCCACAGAAAACTTTAAAATAGCCACTAGGAACTGCTTGACAGTTTCCACTAGTGAATTTGGAAGAAAAAAATAGATGGGTGAGTTTTGAATTGGATCAAAGTGAATGGAAAGACATAAACTTCTTTGTAGCATGTTAGAAGGATTGCAAGACAACTACGGCTCCACCTTTTCATATATCTTTGTGTTCCCATGGAGTCTCTGATAAATTACTTTTTCTGTTGTGAGCTCTATCTTCACCCATAAGTAATCGTGTATAAAATACTTTTTCATGGAACTGGTGATACAGCTCAGCAGGTCACTTACCACCAAATCTGACAACCTGAGTCCAGTCGCCATCGCCCACATGCTGTGCTCTAACCTCTACGTGCCACACAAATAATCTTTTTTAAGTTTTTGCATGAGGGCTCTGGAGATGGCTCAGTGGGTAAAGAACGTGAGACCTGAGTTTGGATCCCAGTGCTCGCAGGAGCAGGAGTTATAGGGAGTGGACACAGAAGGATCCAGCGGGCCTGCTGACAGCCAGCGTACCCAGTTGATGGGCTGTCACTTCAGTGAGAGAGAACTGCGGTAGAGAACATTAAAGGGAGACACCTGATAATCAACCTCAGTCATCTGCAGTACAGGCACCTGCACATAGACAAGTACACACAGACTGCGTTTTCATGAGAGTCCCTTTGTTATTTTTGGTACGGTGTCTGTCAGTATCACTATAACTAGGTAGACTCAGGTCTTTCTTTGTTGTTTACTCCTAAGCCTGGCTGGATTGAGGGTACACTTTTCAAGTTTGGACCATAGTACTTTTTATAGAAACATAGAGGATAAGTCTGGGGTTTGTATCTCACCAAATCTTGAACTCAAAGGTGGATTTCTTTATTTTATTGTTTTTTCACTGTGGTCCCAGGGTGGTTGACCTTGAGCCCCACACTGGTTTAGGCAAGCCCTCCACCATTGAACAACATCTCCAGCTACTGTTGACATTATATTTTGAAACACGGTTTGGCTAAGCTGCCCAGTGACCTTGAATCTGGAATCCTGAGTAGCTACCTTTCTGATACCAGAATGTAGTGACTGCTTAAACTCCAGGCAATTAGACGGTGTCCTGATTGACTTTGTCTGTGACAAATTAGAAGTTGGTCTTATGCTAAGCAAGGAACAGGAAGCCCTGCTTTAGGAGCCACTTCTCTAGCCAGTCACAGTGATCATCCAAGTTACAGACCACAGAGTACACATGGGCCACTAGTCAAGTAGATTAGTATGGGAGAGAGAGTAGCATACCCTCCAGACTGTTACTAAAAAGGCGGGCCTCAAAAGTCCACTGAGCCTGTCCTAGATATGGTACACACACCTTAACCCTAGTTCTCAGGAGACCAGGACCGAGGATCCTGTGTTCAAAAGCAGAAAGTTCCAGTTCAGCCTAGACTAAAAAGACAGACCTTGTCTCCAGTAACAAACAGAAAGCCTTTGAGATTGCAGAATTGGTTCAAATGCCCCAGTGCCCAGGGTGCACACATGTGCAGTAATAACCCCAGCACTCTGCGTTTGTTTACGTGTTTGTTCTCTTTGCATTTGCAGGTAAATGTCAGTGATGCACGGTTTCAGGCAATGTACACTTCCCACTTGTTCAATTTGGATCCTTCTGATCCTAATTTCAAGAAAACAAAAGCTATGGAAAAAATTCTGGAGGAGAAAGCACGACATCGAGAACAGAAAGAAGAACTACTCATTCAAGCAGTGGAGAGAGCACAGCAGGACACCGGAAAGCCAGCACAGAAGCAACGCATGGATCCCGCCTTGTCCATGCTGATTAAATCTGTGAAAAACAAAACAGAGCAGTTCCAAGCCAGAAAAAAACAGAGGGTCAAATAACTGAGATAGCCTCTGCTATCTCAAGTGTACAGAATTAGCTAGCGTAAAGGATAGTGGGAAAAAAGCCACCTTTCTGGAATATGAAAAATACCCTTTTCTGACCATCGTGAAGTTGCTCTTCATTGGGGCTGGAGAGATGGCTCAGCACAGGAATAATGTTGTTCTTGCAGAGAATCCCAGCACCCACATGCAGTTCACAACCATATGTAATTCCATATGTAATTCTTGGGCCCTCTCCTGGCCTCTGTGGGCCACGGTCTCCTTGCCCATAGTGTGTGCATAAACATAATTCCAGGCAAAATATTCACACACAGAAAATTTTTAAACTTAGAAAAAATGTTCCCCTTATGTAATTGTTTACCTAACTGTAAATACTTCATGTTTTATACTATGTATTGTCACAGACTTGCCATAATATAATTATATAAACTATAGAATTCTTAAGACTTTTATATTGTATGAAGTTCATTTCCTACAAGTACGGTTACTCTTAATTCGGCTCCCTAAGATACTATTTACAGTCTGTGTAAATAGTGTCAGTTTTCTGTGTAAAGAGTGAAAACAAATTGAAAATCTGTATATGTAGTACCTTAGTCTCTGAAGGCAGGAGGCAAATTTGAGAAGCTGGTAAAATAATATATTTTTCTAGTGTAAAGGATGGAAGCTGTGAACCTTTTCTGTGCTTAGTAATTTGCTTGTAGAACTAACTTATAAATAAAAGTGTGAGATGGATTTACTCATTTGTGTAGCATTGGTTTGTGTCATTGTACGCACTTAAAGCCAACTACTCTGAAAAGTATGATTTTAACTCTTTAAGAAGTCAGTTCTATGGGAAGGCAGTTTTATTCCTCCCGTAATTGGATTTGGAATGTTCATGGACTCTAGTCATTTTCCTATTTGTACCAACAAAAAATCTGTCTGTCCTTTAGGTTTATAGAATGTCTTAGAAGGGTGGGTATGCTGATATAAATTTAAGGAAACCCCAATTCTTTTTAAAATTAAAGGGCTGGTTCTACCTGTTCTGAATCTTATGAACTATTAACTGATCACTCACACAGGAAAACTAGATTGCTGCATATAAGTAAAAGGAAGTAAAAGGCAAAGTGGACGGTAGCAATTAGATACAGCGCCTTCCAAAAGGAAATACAAATCCTTTAGGTTTGTGTACCGTCATCTTTAGTATAAAAGCCAAAGCTTACCAAGAAAGCGTGTTTTTTAAAGGTGCAAAGCTCAATGCAAATGAAATCATGACAGTTTAAACAGTCTGGAAGGGAAAAATAGCACCTCTTAAATTGTTTGCTACAGTGGAGAAAAATAAAGGCTCCAAGCAGGATTGTCTTTGTCAAGAGCACTCTTGTTAGACTGTTCATCCAAATAATGCTGACATATGTCCATGAACCTCCCAACGTTGACGAATCAGTGAGAATGAAGTCAACCAGTGCTTATGCGTATTGACTACAGATAGTTCTGTAACATTCCTTAGTTCATTCTTTTCTTAAGATTTACTCATTTTGTGTATGTGAGTACACTGTCACTGTCTTCAGACACACCAGAATAGGGCATTGGATCCCATTACAGATGGTTGTGAGCCACCATGTGGTTGCTGAGAATTGAACTCAGGACCTCTGGGAGAGCAGTCAGTGCTCTTAACCGATGACCCATCTCTCTCATACTTTTTAAGGAAACTTTTCTTAGCTTTAATTCAGATAAAGTAGGGATGAAATTTAATTGGTTTCATTTCTTTTGAGTACTGGAAATAAAACCCAGCCGTGTGCACTAGGGGAGTGCCCTCGCACTGAGCTACATTCCAAGCATTCTGTTTTGAGATACGGACTTGCTCCATAATCCTCATCTTCAAACTCAGTCTTCCTCTGCTTCTTTGAGTTCTGAGGTTACAGGCCAGAATCACTCTTCAGAGGAGTTGACGGAGGAAAAGTGAGATGTCTTGGCGTTCAGAGGAACTTGCCTCTTGTCTTAGGTGGGCTTTAACTCAGGATCAGGTGCCAGCCACTCAAGGTCACATAAAACTTTGACCAAGTCAGTGGTTTCTGAGTTCTCACCTGGTGAATTCAAAGAATGAAGCTCACAGAACACAGATCTGGGCATTGTGGCGCATGCCTTTATAAGGTGGCCCTGAGAAATAGTCAAGGTCCAGCCTCAGCTCCCAAGTCTATGCTGTAACCCTGGTCTGTCTTGGAGTGTGTGTTCAATAAATTATTTTGTTTAACTGAGGCTGGGGTCTGAGTGATTCCTGAACCCCAACATGAACCATGATTGCCGCCACCACCCCTTTTTTAGGCTGGGTTTCACATAGTCCAGACTGTAGGACCTTGAGCCTCTGGTCCTCCTACCTCTACCTCCCAGCTCCTGGAGTTACATGGGCAATTCCAGAGCATGTGGCACTGATAAACTCTGGGCCTCTTGAATAATGGGCAGACTTCCTGCTAACTGAGCTACCTCTCCAACCCCATTTCTCCTCTTCTGTTACATGGTGGTCAAACTATGTGCAACTTGTATTTTCTGGAATAGGATGCTTAGGAACTGTGAGGTTTCCAGATTTCTGGGTGTGGCCACAAGTCAAGGGAAGTGAAACAAACTGCCCTAGAAAGCAGATGGGACTCCGCTGTGCTGTGTGCCTGGCATTCTGGTTCCAAACTGTTTCCTGTGTCTCCATCACATCATCACCTTCCTCCCAACATTTATAAAGGAGCAGCCGCCAGCCTCAGGCACATGGGAAAATGAGGACGCGTGTGAGAGAGCCTGTGTTGAGCCTTATGTGTGGGCTCTACATTACTCCGAATTTGCCAAGCTGTGGAGACAAAAATCTCTACATGATGTCACAGCGCCAAAGCAAACAGCCTAGCTGGGAAGTGTGTGCTAGGAGCTGGGAGCGGTGCCTGCGGGGCTTATGAAGTGCTTTTCATTCATTTTTGAAATTAAAAAAAAAATTCCCCTTTACGTACTTTTGTCTTGAGTAGATGTCATATTTTTTCCTGAGGGGAAAAAAATCTGAACTTAATATCAGTATCTTTTCTCTTGGGCCAATATGAAAGAATGCAATTAACCATACTGCAAAGAGTTCATCTGAGGGCTGTTGTGACTCACGCCTGTAATCTCCGATCTCAGAAGGCTCAGGCAGGAGGATTGCCATGAGTTCCTTGGTTACAGAGCGAAACCTTGTCTTAAAAAATAGCACATTAAATTTTGAGGGAAATTATCAAATTAAGAAGGAAAGATACTTTTTTATAGGTGACTTTTAAGTTTCATTTTGTGTGATTTAAGACAATCTCTGTGTTCCCTAGGCTGGTACTGAATTCTTGGTCTCAAACCATCATCCCGATTCAGCCTCCCACCCCCAAATATCTATAACCACAGGCATGTGTAACTGCCTGGCTGAAGATGGGTTTACTCCAACAGCAACTCATTGATCAAGTATAAACTCTGAAAATAATTAGTGATTACATAAGTTCCTCCTTTTGAAGGGATAATCCAGCATTTACATTCACAATTGTAGGGGGGCTACTGGAAAACTCAAAAAGTATCAGAGACCACATAGGGAATGCACTCCAGATTTCTTTGCATGCCAAAGAACCTCTCCATTGCCTTAGCAATGTAGCACATCAAACAAACCAACAATATTAATCTCTTATTGTTATAATAAAATGCCAGAAGCCAAGAAAGAAAGAAGGGGGGGAATGTGTTAATTATCAATATGAAGGCTGAAAAATCCAAGATCAGAGGCAGAGGTAGCTCAAGTCTAACATCTCAGTACTTGCAGACAGAGGCATGAGGATCAGCAGTTCAAAGTTAGCCTCAACAATATAGCAAATTCCAGGACAACCTGTGCTACAAGAGAATCTATCTGAAAAATAAAAGGGGAATCCAAGGTTGTCTTGGATAGGGTTTTACTGTTGTGAACAGACACCATGACCAAGGCAACTCTTATAAAAACAACATTTAGTTGGGGCTGGCTTACAGGTTCAGAGATTCAGTGCAGTATCATCAAGGTGGGAACATGGCAGCATCCAGGCAGGCATGGAGCAGTTAGAGCTGAGAGTTCTACATCTTCATCTGAAGGCTGCTAGCAGAATACTGGCTTCCAGGCAGCTAGGATGAGGGTCTTATAACCCACACCCACAGTGACACACCTACTCCAACAGGGCCACACCTTCTAATAGTGCCATTCCCTGAGCCAACCATATACAGACCAACCCAAAGGTCAAGTGGCCTTGTCCACTGAGCCTCTGAAAGCCCTTTGTCTTGGGTTACAACATGATGGAAAAAAAAAAAAAAACAGAGAATTGAGCACTTGTAGAACAGGCAGAGTACATGAGGAGGCCTTACTTCCAGGAGAGCTACCTGAGCTCTGCCTGAAGACCAGCTCTAATCTCTTCAGCTGGTGGTGCCTGCACTGACAATTGCCTCCAGCTTTGGCTCCACCCTTTAAGGTCAACAACATCACACTTGAAAACAGCTTTGAGGATGTGACCGTCCATAGGACACACACAAACCATGGAAAAACCGTACAACCAACTCTAGATGGCTTAAGAAAAACAAAATCACCAGAACCAGGCATACCTTTAGTAGTCCCAGAACTTGGGAGTCTGAGGCAGGTGGATTTCTGTGAGTTTCAAGGTCAGGCTGGCCTACATATTAAGTTCCAGTCAGGGCTACATATAGTTAGGTTCTGTCTGAAAAGAAGAAAAAAAGAAAAAGTCTTAAGACGTGAGAATGATGGAGTCTTGTAGCCCAGAAGCCCATAAATTATTAGAGGAAAGGACAGGCGCTGCCCAGGAACGAGCCCTCATTCAGCCCGCTTTGCTCATCTCATCACCTCCTCAATCCACTGTGGTTAAGTGCTGAGAAAATAACATCACAGTCTCCACTGAGTTCTAGGTCCAGTTTCTGTGCTACTAAAGAATGTTTTTCCTTCCATTTTAGATTCAGAAATAATTGGGGTTTTTTTTGAGACAGGGCTTCTTTATGAAACCCTGGCTGTTCTAGAACTAGTTCTGTAGACCAGGCTAGCCTCAACTCACAGAGATCCATCTGCCTCTGTCTCCCAAGTGCTGGGATTAAAGATGGATAGATAGATAGATAGATAGATAGATAGATAGATAGATAGATAGATAGATAGATAGATAGATAGATAGATAGATAGATATCAAGAAAATTTTTGAGGGATGTAAAGAGATTGCTTAGCAGTTAAGAGCCCTTGCTGTTTTTACAGAAGGGTGCTCAGTTCCCAGCACCCAGGAGGTAACACAACCACCTATAAGCACATGAACAGTACACATTCAGACATGCAGGCACGGCACCCAGACATATAAGATAAATGAGTCTAAATGTTTTTAAAGAATAAAATTTGAATTCTGGTGCTACTAAGATAAAACAATATTATACAAGCAAGTCAATATCATTGTACATAATATTCTAAGAACTGAATACATTTTCTCATATTAAATACATATCAGTATTATTTTTAAGCAATTTCACTCTGTATTTAATGACAGAAAAAACAATCTGGAAGTTGATCTAAGCATTTAGAACAACTAAGTGTCTAATTTCCCCGATGTCTAAAGAGAGAAGTATAAATGTTAAATCCATTAACAGAGAAGCATTTCTATCATCTGTCTAGACAATGCTTTTCCGTTCAAGGTCTTGGGAAATGTAATGGCTTAGGAACATGTCCTAAAGCTTTGTCTGGATGGCAAGCAGTGAAATTCTAACCCAGCGTTTCCGGGGAGGAATTCTGGATCTGATCTAATTCTTCTGCACAACTGCCCCACTTCAGCAGCAAACCCACGCACTTGTGACTAGAAGACCATCTGAGTCAAGGGTGGAAAGGGACTGCCTCTGGAGGCAGAGGAGACAAGATACTCGCTTTCCCTAGGTACCTACCTATTTGGTTTTTGTTTTAGTCTGGATAGCTTGCAAATGTCTTTAAATAAACCAAGATCAAATCAAGAACTGTAAGAAATAATTGTAATCAAGCCCCATTTTCTCAGGAAGTGCAGAGACAATAGCCCTGTGCAGCAGGAAGTGAGTAGGTGTGAGTGACAGGAGAGAAGGAAGCAAGCAAATAGGTGGTGACAATGGAAAAGAAGACGCCGTGAAGCGAGGCAGAACTGGAGTCGTGAAGGTGGTTGCTGTTCTTCCTCGTTGGGAAATGGTGGATTGGACTGCCCATCAGTAGGCCCAGTAATAAGGGCAAGCTCCATTGGGTCTACGCCGTCTTCCTTTGAGAGAACCTGACCATTGTATGAGTACCTGTGACTCCCAGAGCTGCATCCTAACTCAGGAAGAAGAGCAGAACCTGCAGAGCGGAGACCCACAGTTGACTGGACATGTCCTGCTCTGTTTACTTCTCACCGTTGACCTATCTGCTCATCTCTCTAGTTGGTTGTGGTGGCGGTTCAGCCCTGAGACTGGATGACTATGTTGAATCCCAGTTTTACCGTGCTGTGTTTAGCTTTGGCCAGAGATTTATTTCCTTTGGAATCTTAGGGTTGGACAAACATTTGAAGACAGCCAATGGCCCTGCCATTATGTTCCCATCCACAGCACAAATCACTAAGGTGTACAAGTATGGGATGAAGAGACAGGAGAGAAAGCGAAGCCGGACTGCTTGAGCGCTATAAAAGCAGATCTGGAGATATGAAGGTGGAGAGAAACAGCCTATTGTGAGTAGCCTAATATGCCTCCTGAGTTCATGATGAAGTCCTGTCCTGTGCTGCCCCTGAGGACCATGTCTGGTTTCATGAGCATGCAGCAGGAGAGTGTGTCTATGTCCATGTCCCATATTACCATCAAAGGCATGTGGACATCCCTGGTCAAGGCTGTTGCCTGAGACCATGATGATATCCAAGGGATGTACACAGCTGGCCCCACCCTTCACTGGCCACAGCACTCAGGAGAATGGGCCCTGCTCTTCATCTGACCTGTACAGTAGAGCTGGCCCTAAGGGTAAGCCTGACAGAAGGCATGAGCACAAGAGAGCTGGTCCTGTCCCTTGTCTGCCACATGGTGGCATGAATGAGGGAGAGGTGCCCTCCCACCACCTAGGTTTTGCTGTCTCTGGCAGGTAGAGAGAGCCAGCCCCAGGTGCATGAGGTCAGGAGAGGTGGCCCTGCTGGATGATCTAGCCAGGGCAGTGCTGGAGAACTGGCCTTAGTGACGGAGTGTGGGAGAACTGGTGGGTTGACGGCTACATTCAGGCCCAAGATCCAGGATTTTGAGTCGGTCCACCCCAACATCTACTCCATCTATGAACTGCTGAGCCACATGGAGGGGCTGGTCCTGCCTGCATATCCAAAACTTCTGGACAGATAATGGATTATATATTCTAGCTAGCCCAGATAAAAGACACACAAACCAGATATTTTGTTCATAAACTGTAGCCTACATTGGGTTTTAGAGTTATTCTAACTTGCACCACAGCCTATGTCCCTTGTTACTTGCTGTTTTTCCAGGCCACATACTCATGGTCCATCTCCTCGCATGGCAGCTTCCTCCTCCCCTAATCTCTCCTTTGTCCTCTCTATACCTGCTACCTTCAGCCAGAGAACTGAAAACCCATCTGCTTCTATCCACTGCCAATCACAGACTTTAGCTTTTTTATTGACCAATTAAGTTGGAGAACACGGTTACATAGCATTATTTGGTGTATGTGAGGATCTCCTCATCAGGGGTAACCACATTTACAGCGCTGGACATGACGACCCATTCCTGTGGTTCTATCACTTGGAAGACGAGGGCAAGTGGACCTCCATGAGTTATAGCTAACCTGGTCTACATAGTGATTTCCAGGACAGCCAGGGCTACTAGTGGGATCCTGTCTCAAAAAACAAACAAACAACAAACAAACAAACAAACAAACAAAACCAAAATAACAAACCACATATAAAACTTTCATGTTCTGAGCTATCCCATTAGGTACACTTGTTCTGCTTTAGAAAGTTTAGATCTCAGTGCCTGGCTCCCAATGTCTCGTTCATTGTTTGACTTAGCATTAGATCTCACTTTAAAAGCAAACTTATTTTTTATAGTGTGGACTCCTATTGGGCTCTTTAGGTCAAAACTTACAGCTGGGAGTTGTCAACACATAGAATAAGAAGTATTATTACCTCCATTCACACTGCTTTGGGGTACTGGAGAATCTGCACTTCCTGTTGGGTTGAATTTTTGCACTTGATGTACAAAATGTACACTGTGTAAGGGTACATTTTGCAGGATAAACCATTCACTAAATTTCTCTGGAGGCACTGGCATTTTTCCCCATATAAATATTTTTCATTCTGCCTTAAAAAAACATCAAACTGTTTGAAAGAACCCAAGACACATATTTTTAATAACTTCGAAAAGTAAGTAGGGTAAGCATTTCCTTTCATTTCACCAGTGTAGAAACCTGATACTTGGTTTCTGGAAATTATGTAACTTCTCCCAGACCGAACAAATAGTTCATAGATTAATAGCTATGGGACATCCTGACACCTCTCACTGTCCACCAAACCACTGTGGAATATCACACCAACATCAAGCATGCAGGGGTCCAGACCATTTCAGCCACCACGGCTGCTTTGTCACACTCAATGGTAGCTTACAGTGTGTGTTATGATGAAGCCACACAACATGACCCAGTTCAAACCTGCCTGGCTCATGGCGAGAGTGGTAAGCCACCCAGTTATCGTCACGTTGATGATAGTTATCTGTCTGGTGAATCATAGCTTTTCAATCAGCAAAACACTTGCCAAGTGCCTTTTAGAGAAATATTGCTGAAACTTGACCTTCGATGCTACCGGAAACACACAGGACTATAGAACAGCCGCTAAGTCTGTTTCCCTCCAACCGTTCCTATCATTTCTGTTGAGTTACAGTTAAGTCAGTAGCTGCTGCTGAAGCATCTTTTATGACTTGTAAACTAGAAGCAGATTCTAGTTGTCGAATTGCTCACATCATCAGAACAAAGACTTCCCTGGAGAAGAGCGGACGACGCCGGCTCTGCTATGGAGAGCAGAACGGTGGGGCAGGACCATGCCGGCAGCTTAAACTGTCATTGTCCCCTTGCACAAACTGGGCGTTCCTGAGACAAATCCCACTGTGTTCTTCCATAAACGTAAGCTCCCGGGTGGCTTTGCTTCTCTTGCTCTTCTTAGTAACTCTAAATAACAGAACCCAACTGTCCTTATTAGCTGTAACTGTCCACTTGACATAGCCCGGAGTCATCTTAGAAAGGGGTCTCAACTATATGGCCCTGATGAGACTGCCTTGTGAGATGCCTCTGGCAGATTATTGTCTCCATTGTTAATTGACGTGTAAGGAACCAGCCCACTGTGGGCAGCACCATCCCCTGGACAAGTAGCCTTGGCATGAGAAAGCATGAGCCTACGAGTGAATGAGCAATCAGTATATCACCATGGTTTCTTCTTCTAGTTCCTGTTTTTAATTCCTGCCTGACACTCCTCAATGATGGACTATAACTTGCAAGCTGAACACAGACCTTTCCTCCCCTAAATTGCTTTGAAATGCTCTCTTCACTTTACATGTATTGGTGTTTTGCCTGCACATGTATCTATGCGACATGTACACACAGTACCTATGGAGGCCAGAAAAGAGCATGAGTGACCCTGGAACTGGTTTTATAGGTGGTTATGGATGGCCTGATATGCGCTGGGATCCAAACTCTGATCCAGTGGAGGAGTAGTCAGTGCTCCTGAATGCTGAGCCATCTCCCTCCAGCCTTCTCGGTTGGTTTTAGTCAAGGTGTTTTAATCACAGGATATCTATCAACTCATGAGAATGTGGAAAATTATTAAGGCACAGAGGAGTCCAGCCCCTGGGAGATGAACTTGGGCATTTATTGATTCCTCCAGTGTAATCACTTCCTGTGTCAGTAGCTCAAAGTTTCTTCTTGGGAATCTGGTGGTCCGGGAGTTGAGCTAGGGAGCTCTGACTTCAGTTCTGGTGGCCAGGTCACCTAGTGTCATCCAGCCACCAAAATACCTCCTATTCCTTGCCGGTGGCTACATGACTGTGGCAGAGACAAGTATGTGACCTATATCACAGGATTCAAATATCTTAGAGAAAATTCTGAACGCTTTTCTTTCGTGTGACAGAAAGCCAGCATGAAACTCTGAGGGCTTGGAGCAACCATTTTGATCTTGCCGGTGTGGAGAGATGAAAAGAGGTCAGGTCCTTGGGTATCTTCGGGTCACTTAAGTGGAACCCCAAGTCAAAGTCCTCACCTTTAATAACACAAGCCAAGAAAATCTCTCCTCCCCATTTCTTCCTCTTCCTCCCTCTCTTCCTTGTCTTCTCCAAGCATGACTCTTCAGACATCATTCCTCTAAAATGACTGACAGTTCCTAAATTGACCCTAACTTAAGCGAAAACCCACACTGAATTAGAATTCCTTGCTCCTGTGTTGTCTGGAGTCAGGAATGTGATTCTCAACCCACAATAGTCCCAAAGAGTAAGTAATTAGAAAAACAAAAATGACAGAGATACGAAATTATCTCCCACCCATCACATCAGCTCCTGGGGTCAGGGAGCCGGAAGGGCTCAGATCCAGTTTGTGTTCTCATTAGCCAGGTAAGCCAAGATCAATACGAACCAGAGCCCTGCTGCTCTTTAAAGATGAGTTATCAGCAGTTATGCTCTCTCCCTATTCTGGTTTTCTCCAGACGCTATGTCCTTTTGAAGAAGTGTGTGCGGCAGAGGATTTAACCAAGCAAGCCGGAGGCAATTCCTAGAAGCCCTTTGAAAAGAAAACACTGACATTCCACTGACCACAAGAGACGAAACATGGATGACAGGAAGCAAATGGTAAGAGTAAAGAGAGAGAGAGAGCAGCTGAGGACTTGTGAGCAGATGGGGTGCTAAAAATGACTACCTGTTGACTTAGGAGAGATCTGGTTTTTGAACTTCTAATCCCAAGTGCCTCCCACCCCACTCTTCACTCTGGCTTGCACTAAGCTCCTGGTTCCGGGCTCTGCGATGATTTTCCCACTGTGGTGGTAAGACATGGCTCAGGAATGTTCTATGCTTAGCCGAGCTCATTCCAGTAGTTCAGAAATGTTTCCAATTCTTATTCAAGTTTCCTTGAGAACAGGGGAAACTTGAACTTCAGAGAAGTTTACTTGGTCCTGTTTCAAAGTATTCTTCACGAGCAGGGTGCTTTCTATAGATCCAAAGACCGAACTTGCAAAGACGTTTCAAAGTTTTTTTAGTGGTCAGTATTCTTTCAAGTTGACAAAAATTCGATCTAAAGTAGCTGGAGCCTGGGGGAATTTACTCTTGGACCTAAGAAGTCTAAGATTGAGTGTGCTTCCGCTGTGAATTTAAGCATCAGTGGACATTAAGATTTCATGAGCTCTGGCTTGTAAAATGGCTCTGCAGATAAAAGGGTGTGCTACACCTATGATCTGAGTTTGATTGTCAGTACCCATGTCAAAAAACTGGATGTAGTGGGACACATTTGTGATTCCAGCATTCTTAAAGCAAGGAAGGAAGAACGGAGAGGAAGAAGTCTCGTTCAGCTAGCCTGTGGTATGCTGTGAGACTGAAATGAGAGAGACCTTGCATCAGCCCAGCGGGAAGAGTCAACTTCTAAAGAGTCATCCTCTGACTTCCACATAAATATTGGGTCAAATACACAAATACTCACACAAACACAAGCAAAGCAATATTTCATGAAATCTAATGCATGCATGTCCATGTCTGTTGCAATGACACAATAGCCAAATGCTGCAAACAAGCACAGATATGTCGGTATATGAATGACTAAACAAATTTTACCGTGAACAAGTTAAACAGTGAAATAATATATGGCCATAAGAAGAAAAGAATCACTGGCTCATGACACAAAATGGATAAGCTTTGAAAACATCATGCCAAATTAAATAAGGCATGCAGAGGAGAAATATCTTTATGCACATATGCATATGTATGTGTTCTGACATGCAAGAGTGTGGTGAATGCATGTAGAAACCAAAGGACAATCTTGGATGCCAACTGCAGGAACTCTGTCCACTTCCTTCGAGGCAGGGTCTCTCATTGGCTTGAAACTCACCAATGAGGCTGCACACCTCGGCTAGAGGGCTCCTGGGATAATCGTGTTTCTGCCTCACCAGTGATCGGATTCCAAGGGCATATCACTATGCCTTACATTTTACATGGGTGCTGGGGATTGAACTCAGGTCCTCAGGCTTGCAGTGAAGCATGTTAATGATTGAACCACCTTTAAGCCATTGCCAGGACAAATATTGAACAATTTCATTTATTTGAGATATCCAAGATAGGCAAAAAACAGATTTTGAGTAGGTGAGAGCAGGTGAGCAAGTAACGGCTTAATAGCCTTTCCTTGTGGAATGATGCAAACATTTTGAAAGTAGATAAAAATGGATGGATATTGTACAATACCATGAAGTGACTTCTGGTCACTGAATTGTTTATATTAAAATGATTAGTGTTGTGCTGCATAATTCTCACCTCAATGAAATAAAAGGAAAGGAAAATGAACATGGAAACAGAACAGAGGAAAACACCCAAAGCAAGGGACCAAACAGAAATCTTTAGTCGAAGTCCTTGAAAATATCCCAGGCAGTTATGGGCAGCAGCGTGGGGCTGCGTCTCCCCCTCCCACGCCCTCTGCCCCGTCTCCCTCTGTTCCTCCCTACTCCATTTCTTCTTTCCTTTCCTTGGAGCGTGTGATTGTGTGTGTGTGTGTGTGTGTGTGTGTGTGTGTGTGTCTGTGATTTTTAATTTTTTTAAATTCTCTCATACATTACATCCTGACTGCAGTTTCCCCCCCTCCATTCCCAGCCCTCTCCATTGTCCCCTCCACCTCCTCCCTCCCCACCACTCCTCCATTTCCATTCAGAAAAGGGCTGGCCTCCCAGAAATATTAACCAAACATGGTTATCAAGTAAGACTAGGCACCTCTCCTCATATTAAGGCTGGGTGACAACGGTTCTCAAAGCAGGTAAAAATGTCAGAAACAGCTCCCTGTTCCCTCTGTTAGGAGTCTCACACAAGCAGTAAGCTACCCAGCTATAACACGTATGCACGGGCTGGAGAGATGACTCAGTGGTTAAGAGTACTGACTGCTCTTCCACAGGTCCTGAGTTCAATTCCCAGCAACCACATGGTGGCTCACAACCATCTGTAATGAGATCTGATGCCCTCTTCTGGTGTGCCTGAAGACAGCTACAGTGTACTTATATATAATAGATAAATAAATCCTTTAAAAAACTGTGTATGCAGAGGGCCTAGGTAGACCCATGCAGGTTCCTTGATTGTCAATGAGCACCTATGAATCCTTACCTGGGTTCTGGGTATTACACTTGGGTCATCAGGCTTTCGTGGCATGAATCCATCCAACAGCCTTGATTGTTAATATTAACGTTCAGTATGGCAGGATCTGGAATCACCTGAGAGGTGGACTTCTAGGCCATGAGCCTTGGACATTCTTGCCTGTTTTGAGATGCTGATCAAGAGGGGATGACCCATCTTAATTGTGGGCAGGACTGTACCCTGTGCAAAGGATCCTGAATAGTATGATATTGTGAAGGGGAGCCGGTTAGCATCAGTACTGCTCTCTCTTCTTGATTATGGACATTATATGAAAGCTGCTTTGAGCTTCCCAGTGTAATGGGATTTACATTGAACTATGAGTTAAAAGTAGCCCCTTCCTTCTTTAAGTTGCTTTAGCAGAGGGTTTTATCAAGGCAACAGGAGGTTGGGGATTTAGCTCAGTGGTAGAGCGCTTGCCTAGCAAGCGCAAGGCCCTGGGTTCGGTCCCCAGCTCCGAAAAAAAAAAAAAAAATAGGTTGAACCAGTAAATATTATCATAGAACCATTGTTTCAACCCTTAAATATCAAGGCAACAGGAAAAACATCTATAGGTGGGACCTGTTGTAAGTCAGAACCTGCCTAAATACAAGTCAGGTGGACTCGACTCTGGTAAAAATGTCTACAAAGCGACTGACATACCGACTGTTACATTTACATGGGTTTATACTATGATTGTACCTTCTTCATATGAGGCAGGCAGGGTTGTAGTTTTACTGTATTCTGCTTAGAAAGAGGTTCAGAGACATTTGGTAGCTTTCCAGGCTCTTATGTACCAGTTCTCAACCCTGGGGTCGAATATCAGTTATCCTGTGGATCAGCAGAAAAATTACAGTTATGAAGTAGCAACGAAGTAATTTTATGGTCAGGGTCACTATAATGTGAGGAACTGTATTGTAGGGTCACAGCATTAGGAAGGTTTAGAACCACTGGTCTTGTTACGGTATACCAGAATTTCAGATTTTTTTTTCTAATTTCATAGTCTTCTACCTAAAATCCAGTTCAAACTGGCACACTCATATACACAAAAGGAAAACACATCGTCTCATCTAACTGGAATGATCAAGAGTAGGTCTTCAGGCTAAGTGATATCCAGAAACTCAAATCATGGCTGGGGCACTTTAGTCTGGCCATCTGCATACATTCATTCCATTAGTAAATACTTGATGTTTTTAAATTTTGCAATACTGATCATTGAGCGCAGTCTTACATGCTACTCCATGAATGAGCCGCATCCACAGTATGCATGTAAAATAGATATCAGTAAGAAAACATGTCATGTACCCTATAGAATTTTACCAATAAAATGCCACACACACAGCAATGGATCCATGAGTCATCGATTGGGGAGTGTCCTTCAAATAAAGGCATGAGGAAAGAAAGGGGAGATGACAAGGATTAAATAGAAGATATTACAATGCAAGTCTCATTACAAATTTGGCCAATCAGTGGGGAGATCAGAAACTGGAATGGCTTTTCAGCCTTGTTCTAGTCCCTTCCACAGAGATAGGATGAACTCTATCATTGGTGAGTCACGTATGTGGTATTCCCCTGTGATATTTTGGTCGGGTTTAAATTGCTAAAAGAAAACACCAAGGCTGGGGACTTTTCAAGACCAGGAACTCTAACAGCCTAATGCCTGCATCTTAAACGTTTCCACCTTTTCCTCACCACACCAGGGTTCCAACACATAAACCTTTCCGGTACAAATCATATCCAAACCACAGCCTTGGCTGTCCTCTGACCTCGGATGAGACATCTCCAACAGAGGAAGTCAAGTGACTCAGTAGTAAAGTTTCAGAGCCTCAGGCCTTCATATAACTGCCAAGTTGACATTTCTCTCATTTCAAAGGCTGTGAAGAGATTGAGAGCCAATCATGAGGACGTGAGAACGAGAGGATGATGGCTACAAGAAGGTCACAGAGGGACAGATTAGAGGTGCCAAAGGTGGTATTACCCCCTTTGCACTTTCACCAAGGGCTGGCCATTCTGTTAATAGCTTTCTGACGAGTAGACCCCAGCTCTTCAATAGGTCACCAATGGCTTCTACTCAGCCAACCATCCCTGACGAATGTGTTTCTCGAGTTCCACACACTCGAGTGGATGCTTTCTTTTCCCTTGTACTTTGAGAGTTTCTTTCCCTCCTTTCCATTTTCTTTTATTACAGCATTCAGTGTTTATGAAAAGTCTTTAGGAATTAATTCAAGACCAATGTAATTTAAAAACCTCAGAGCCAGAAGACTCTGGAAGAAAATGTTTCAGGCCTTCGAAGCACTGATGGCCGCCAGTGCCTTGAACTCTTGAGGTTTTCTGGGCAGGAAAAAACCTGGAACACTGGGGTGAGACTTTCTTCCCCCTCTCTCTCCTTGTCTGCAGAGTTCCATCAGTCAACTACTGAAATGGGGATTTCATACTGGATCTCTAAAACTTCAATTTATCTTCAAAAATTTAGAGAAAAAAAAGAGTAAAAAAACCCACCAGACAAGGAGAGATCACACATGTGTACACTGGAAGGTCTGTGGGGTTCGGAGCCCAGAGGCTTTGGTTTCTGGTCCTAACTGTGCCACTAGAGTGTCTGGGAGACTTTGATAAGGAATTGACATTTTCTTGGCCTCCTACTATGAAAGGATGAAGTCTGGGTTTGTGTTTTTCGCCCCTGGCCCTCATTTCAAGCTCATATTTTAAAACTGTGAATCAGCGCTTCCCAGAATCCTCTCTCATACACTTACCCCCAGGATACCAGTTGTGTCCTGCCCCTGTGGGGGAAATTTTGGGCAGCTAGTATGACTGTCTTATGTGTGCTTAAGACAGAGTCTCACATAGTCAAGGCTAGCTTTGAACTCCTGATCCTAACAGTTTTACATCCTGAGTCCTGAGATTCTATCCAAGTGATTTTCTGACTACATAAAAGTAGTAGTTTCTTGGTCCCTGAAACTCTGTTGTTCTCATAGTTGTAACACATTTATATAATTATGTTGAGGTCCCCAAGTACTTCTATATAGAGTAACTCATAACCCTCCCAAATATTACCAGGTCTATTGAGGTAGGCTGTCAGATGCTAACAGATTTACCATTTTTGCTGCTCAAGATTTAGCTCCAAAATATATCGGGTTTTTCCTGTTGCCAATTCTCCCTGGAAATCCAGCTCAAAACAGACCCAGTCAAAACCCTAAGCTTTGGGCTAGGAATATAGTTAGTGTGCTTTTACTAGCATGTATGAACATGCTAGATTTTTTTTTTTTTTGGTTTTTGGTTTTTGGTTTCAAAAACCAAATGAAAGAAAACAAAATTCCAAGAGCTTATTGGGTTAGGGAACTGCAATGTCAAAGATACCTCTTCAGGTTCATCTTGACCAAGGAACTCAAATAATGAAATTCACACCTTTTCTGGGTAAATTTACTATTTACAAAAATAAATGTTTATTGAACCCCTGCAGTGCATTTTAAAAATGTGATTGGTTAATAAAATAGAACGTGTTTCCACCTCCCATATATTGTCATAAGCACACTAGGTATAGTGGATAATACATTGTTCTTAAAACAGTGACTAAACACCGTTATAGCTATTAATTGTAATGATTAAATATAATATACTAAATAATATAAATATAAATATATTAAATGTAATATCTATTTTTAACATATAAGCAGAGAGGTTTAGGCTAAAGCCCTTGGTGTAGAGTGTGTTAACCCCAAAACATACTTTTGATTGATTAGTTGGTTGGCTGGTTGACTGGTTGGTTGATTTGGAGACAGGATTTCACTATGTAGTTCTGACTTGTCTTGAACTAATTAAATAGACCAGGCTGGACTTGAATTCATAGGGATCTGCCTGCCTTTGTTTTCTGAATGCTGAGATTGAAAGTGTGTACCACCCCCAACCATTGAAACATACTTCTGCTTAGATGTTTATGCCCTAATTCCAAAAGAAGGGAACATGCCTGTCTTCTCCTCACTGAAGCAGAAATATGATCTGTCCTGCTTACTGGGGTCCCTGTGACAGCTTCCCAGTTGCTCAGGAACTCTCTTACCTGTGAAGGAAATAAGAATCTGATTTCATCATACAACCCGCCCCCCAACGTGCATTTGCTCACAAATAGAGAACTACCTCAGAATTCCAATGAGAAGGACATAGAAGAGAGAAGCTATTTTTTTTTCAATGTTTATTTGTTATTGTAGGGCAGGGCATGTAGTGCCCAGAGGGCAATTCTGTGAAGTTGGTTCGTCCCTTCTACTTTTATGGTTACGTGTGTCCTGTGGATTGGACTCAGAACACCAGGCTTTACACAGAAAGCTTTACCCACTTAGCCATTTCAAGAATAGAGACTATTCTTTAAGGACAATTATTAATTATTGATAATTATCAATAATTATCAGTTATTCCTCAAATTGATAGTCAACTAAAAGTCCATACTTTCAAATGCATAAAATTGCCAAAAGTGTTTTTTTTTTTTTTAAAGCTGGGCAGTGAGGGCACACGCCTTTAATCCTAGTGCTTGGGAGGCAGAGGCAGGAGGATCTCTGTGAGTTGGAGGTTTATTTGGCTCAGGCCATGTCACAACTATTGAGAGATTAAGGAAGGAACTCAAGCAGAAACCACCTGCCTAGGGATGACGCTGCCAACAATAGACTGGGCCCTCCCATAGCAGTCCTCAATCAAGGCTATCCCTTGATTGAGGCAAGGTCTTGGGCCAGTTTGATCTGTGCAACTTCTAGCTAAGGGTCTCTAGTCCTACATGACTCTAGGTTGTGTCAAGTCAACTACAAAAGCTTACCAGCTCAGCCATGTAAGTTGTTAACCTTTGAGAAACCAAGTAAAAGATATAAAGGCACCTTGTACTGGCTTGTTTTGTGTCCACTTGACACAAGCTAGAGTCATTACAGAAAGAAATCTCAGTTGAGGAAATACCTCCATGAAATCCAACTATAAGACATTTTCTCGATTAGTGATCAATGGGGAAAGGCCCAGCACATCGTGGGGATGGCATCCCTGGGCATTGGTGGTCCTGGGTTCTGTAAGACTATAGGCTGAGCAAGCCATGTGAAGCAAGTCACTAAAGCAGCACCCCTCCATGGCCTCTGCATCCGCTCCTGCCTTCAGGTTCCTGCCCTGTGTGAGTTCCTGTCCTGGCTTCCTTGGCGACAAACAGTTATATAGAAGTATAAGCTGAACAAACCCTTTCATCCCTCACTTGCTTTTTTTGTCACAGTGTTTTGTCAGAACAATAGAAACTGTAACTAAGACACACATGGATACTGCTACAGCACTACTGCTAGAATTTATCTCAAAGTATAACATTTTTAATCTGTACATTTTAACATTTA
This sequence comes from Rattus rattus, assembly GCF_011064425.1. Taxonomy (NCBI): domain Eukaryota; kingdom Metazoa; phylum Chordata; class Mammalia; order Rodentia; family Muridae; genus Rattus; species Rattus rattus. Next base: position 119,403,304 of record NC_046158.1, on the reverse strand, counting down.
TTTTTAATTATGCCCATATGGGAGAGGCGCGTGCACGTGAGTGTGGGCACTCATGAAGTCCAGAAGTAGGTATTAGATCCCCTGGAACTGGAGTTGTGTTGCCTGACGTAAATGACAGGAAATGGAATCAGATCTTCTGGAAGAGCAGCAAGTGCTCTTAACTAGACCCTAAAATTAAAAAAATAGCTTTAATTTAAAAAATTGAATACATATTTGAAGTGGCTCTATGCTAGAATATTGATTAGAATTTCCCTTGCCCTCTTATTTTATGAGTACAGGGAGGATGTGGGTCTCCAAAACTTTCCTGGCAATCCATTTATTTGCAAGATTGAGAGTTCACAGGTCTGTCCTGGAAGACAGCAGACTACAGCCAAGTCTATTTCTTCCATGATGTCTTATTAAAGTGTATCTGACCTGGTCTCAGAAGAATGGAAAAAATGCTTTGGTTTGAGAGTAAGACGAATGTCAGTGCAGCAAAATGTAAAAGCAGGCAGTTGTTCAAAGAAGACTTTCGGTCTCAGCTTGGATAGCAAAAGGATTTGACAGGGAAATGCAAAAAAGACTCATCTGAAAGGCTTGTGTTGGCACTCAGGGGTGGACCACGAGCCAGCCTTCAGGCGGGTGAGCCTGGAAAATAGATTTTGTGGAAAAGGATGATTCAGTCACCAATAATAATAATGATAAATCCTGATGACAAGGAACTGGTAATTAGCAAATGGAAAATAAACCCAAGCCACATATGCTAAGTTCTTTAGAAATAAGGTCAGAACACATTCTCTTTAAAAACAAGAACATTTGTAGTAGCTCCTGGCCCTGGACTCCCCGGACTGTGTGTGTGTGTGTGTGTGTGTGTGTGTGTGTGTGTCTGTGTCTGTGTGTGTGTGTGTGTGTGCGCGCGCGCTAGCGTGTGTGATGTGAGTGTGTTTTGTGTGTGTGTGTGTGTGTGTGTGCGCGCGCTAGCGTGTGTGATGTGAGGTGTGTGTTCTCTCTTTCAGAGGAAATCTAATTGCTTTCTGCTGAGTTTATGGCGATTACTGTGAAAGGCATCAGAAGAGCACTTCACCGCATACTTTATTCTCTAAGGACAAAACATCACATTAAGTTTTATTTTTCAGAGTCATCAGCTTTGATTCTGATTCATATTCTGCAGTTGGAAAAGGCTAGGACCAAATTCTGGGAAGTGAGCTCCATCAAAAGCATGAATTTGGAAACTTGTTTGGAAGATTTCGAATTCTAGAATGAGACCCAGACCGGATTTGAGAGCACCGCTCTCCAGACACTTCACGGGAGGAGAGATAAAGTTCTGCAGACCATGCGCTCAGATCTAACTGTTCTTTTATTTTAATTTTTGCTTACTTTTTATTGATTTTTATACAATGTATTTTGATCTCATTTTACCCCTTTCCCAACTCCTCCCAGATCCTTCTCATTCCCCATCTACCCAACTTTAATGCTTTTTTTCTCTCCCTCTCTCTTCCAATACAAACTAAACAGCCAAACAAACAAACAAACAAACAAACACAAATAAGAAACAAAACCAGAAATAACAGGTCCTGCTCACCTGGGCAACCTGAAGATAGACTCTCAAGCACCTGCCTTGCATGCCACTATGATAGGTGAATGTGTGACAGAGACATGGGAAAGACAAAGGACGTAGTGAAGAGAAGGAAGAGAAGGAGAAGCCAAGAGGTTTGTACACTGTGGAGAAAGTTAGAACTGGAGACTTAGTGGTGGCGAAATGCAGATCTGAGGAGGCCATGGTGAGGTCCCGGGGACTGTCTCCAAGGGTCATGTCTGGGGTTGTGGTCCTGCTACATCTGGGTTCTGTGTCAAGGTCTGTGGCCTGAGTTGTTACCACCGAAGGCCAAGCATATATCCATGATCTGGACCACTACTAGAGACCATGTGGATCTCTGAGTGCAGTGCTGATCTCTCTCTCTCTCTCTCTCTCTCTCTCTCTCTCTCTCTCTGTGTGTGTGTGTGTGTGTGTGTGTGTGTGTGTGTGTGTGTGTGTGTGTGTGTGTGTTGGGGATGGCAACATACTAATCTTCATGGCCTGTGTTACTACCTGAGGTCATAGAGATATCTGGCCCCATGTTTCTGCTGCGGGCCATATGTGAGTCTGTGTTCATAGGTCTGTGCAGTCAGGGTCTGTGTTGATGTCCCAGGCCCATGTTATCACCAAAAACCATGCAGCTGTCCCTGGTCTAGACTGCTACCTGAAACACTGTACTGAGCTAGTCCCACCCCTCACTGGCCACCACTCTCAGAAGAGCTGGCCCCATCTCTCTCCTGGGCAACACAGTAGAGCTGACCCTGATGGGAGACAGCAGACTGGTAAGCCAGCTCTAAGGGCATGAGCACAGGAGAGCTGGCCCCACTCCTTATTGGCTGTGGGGTGGCTTGGGTAAAGGAGAGGTGCCTCCCACCCCTTCACCAGAGCTAGCCCTGAGATCATGAGAGTGTGAGAGCTAGCCCTGCCCCTCACTGGACGCAGCACTTGGGAAGGCCATCCCTGCACTTCACCCAACACAGTAGAGCTGACCCTGGTGTACATGGGTCACCAGTGAGCTAGCCCAAGGGAGACCTCACCCTGCCCCTTGCTGTCAGCAGCATTGGGTGCGCTAGCTTGGGCAGTGCTGGAGAGCTTGCCCTGGCAGACTGACCAACTCAACTACCACCCATGCCAGATCCCGGGTTTTAATTTGGCCCACCCAACATCTATGCCATCTATGATCTGCTGAGTGTGCGAAAAGGCTGCTCCTGCAGAACCAACGCTGCAGGATCTCCATGACACAGCAACAGCAGGACATCTGAGGAGTCCCCATGAGGGTCTGATATTGGGGTATAGCACAAGCCAGAGACCAGATCAACGACTCATTGCCAAGAACATTTGTAAGTAAAGATGTGTGAACAAAAGGGCATACTGTGCGACACACTGCGACATACTACAGCATCCACCACAAGATTTGTTTTTCTTTCTTGTTTCTTTTTTTTTTTTAATTCTATCTTATTTGATTTTTCAGGGAGAGGTTGCAAGATTACACTATACATGCAAAGGGATGGGAAAATAAGTGGGATTGGTGTGCATAATGTGACATTCAGAAAAAAATCAATAAAAAGTTAAATTTTTATTTGGAAATAATTTCAAAGGTCATAGAAAATTGCAAGAATAAAAACTGAAAAGCTAGAGATGAAGAGATGGCTTAGCCGTTAGATCACTGAATGCTCTTCCAAAGGTCTGGAGTTCAATTCCCAGCAATCACATGGTGGCTCACAACCATCTGTAATGGGATCTGGTGCCCTCTTCGAGGGTGTCTGAAGACAGACAGCTACAGTACATAAAATAAATAAATAAATCTAAGAAAATCGTGAAAAGCCTAATAGTCTTTTTTCCCCCCAAAAAATCAAACAAACAAGCAAAACTTGGGTAAGGGGGAAAAATGTCCAAACAAAGCAAAATAAGACAGAAAATTCACAAAAACCTCCCTTGCGTTTATTTTGTACCGGTCAGCTGATCCTGAACACGAGGCCTGTTCTGGAATGCTGCTATACCCAGGGACACGCCATTGGAGAAAATTGGTTTTCTCTCTGCCAGTGGTTATCAGTTGCAGATAGTTCCTTGGCTAGAGGTGGGGTCCCATATCCACTTCCTCCTCTAGGTTCTGGGAGCCCATATGGTTTGAACCTGTGCAAGCCTTGTGCACACTGCCACATCTCTGTAAGTTCATGTGGCATCACTCACTGTTCAGTTGTGGGCCTCTCTCTAGTTCCCATCTACTTGGAGAACAAGCTTCTCTGACGAGGCTGAGCAAGGTACTGGCCTCTGGATAGACACAGTTTTTCTTCAGCAGTCATGTTATTGCTATGTTCCTTTAGCAGAATAATAAATACCATTAGGGTTTCTCCTAGACCCATCACATTTCTAGTCTCAGGTTCTTGGACATTTCATTCGTGTCAAGTTCGAGAGACATCTCATAAAGTGGACCTTAAATCCAAATGGGGGTATTGGTTGCCTCCATAAACTACTAGAACATTGGTTCTACTAGTGCACCAGAATGTCTCACAGGCAGGCTGATATAGTAGGTCACCAGGAGGGTTTGTAGCTGGCTGATATTGATTACCTTTTTCCTGTGGTAACATGAAGAGAGCTTCCCAGTTGCATCAACACTAGTCAATAGGCTCCACCGCCATGTTTAGTGACATACATAAGTGTTGTCTTCATCAATAGGACCTTACCATCATGTTGTGGAGAACATTCAATAGCCTGTGATGTTTGAGGGGATCCAGGGGAGACATCTGGCCAATGCTTTAAGAAGATGTAACCCATTCCTGGCCCTGACATTTTTCTTGGTGGCATAAGATACCTAACTTGGGCATTGTTTCCCCTGTTGTTTGCTTCTTTGTGTCATGGTCTTTTGTGAGAGACTGGCTTTGAACTCCTTATCCTTCTTCATCTGCCTAGAAAATGGTAAGGATACCGGTATGAATGGTGATACCTGTTATGTCTTAATTTGTACATCAGAAGCAAACCATCCTGTCAGAAACAGGCTCTCCTCTGGCTACCTCTTTCTACTGGCAGATGGGTAAGTTCCCTGCAGTTTCTTCACCTCACTCTGCTCACCTCTTCCTTATTTCCTTTTTTTTTTTTTTTTTGTCCTTTTATTTCCTAGGTCCATATGCACAGTCTTCTGTGCAAAGACAGTTCTCACTTCTTTGAAAATTTAACTATAGGATTTCATTTGGCCTGATTCTGGGGAGTAGGATATTGGAAACAGAAAATAGTGACTAGCAAGTAAGCATTAAAGTCTTTCGCCTTGCTGGTGAGATAGCTCACCAGATCAAAGTTTGCTGGGCAAGCCTAACCTCCTAAATTTGATTTTGGGAACCCATGGTGGAAAAAGAGAGCACAGTCCAAAGATTTGAGCTTTGACTTCTGTAGGGGTGTGTATCTAGCTGTGAAATACATGAGCAGGCACACAAGCACACACAAACACACCCACACATAAATAAATAAGTAAATAAATACATGTTTTTGTGGGTGCAGCAAATTTTATTGATGGAATTTAAGAGAGTAGGGACAGCTTCCTAGACCCCTCCTGTTATTATGGGGGTCTGGGATGGAATTGTGAGGAAGATGCTCAGTGTTGGGGGCTGAGTTGGGATGGGGACTCCTCAGCAACTGAAGGCCTCTCTCTTGCTCTCAGTATCCTTGCTGGGCTGGGGTGGGTGGTCCAGGGTTTCTTACTCCTTGAAGGCCATGTAGGCCATGAGGTCTTCCATCCTGTTGCTGTAGCCATATTCATTGTCATAACAGAAAACAAGCTTTACAATGTTGTCATTGAGAGCAATGCCAGCCCCAGCATCAAAGGTGGAAGAGTGGGAGTTGCCGTTGAAGTCACGGGAGACAACCTGGTCCGCAGTGTAGCCCAGGATGCCCTTTAATGGGCCCTCAGATGCCTGCTTCACCACCTTCTTGATGTCATCATACTTGGCAGGTTTCTCCAGGCGGCATGTCAGATCCAAAATGGATACATTGAGGGTAGAAGCACGGAAGGCCATGCCAGTGAGCTTCCCGTTCAGCTCTGGGATGACCTTACCCACAGCCTCGGCAGCACCAGTGGATACATGGATAATGTTCTGGGCTGCCCCATGGCCATCACGCCACAGCTTTCCAGAGGGGCCATCAGCAGTCTTCTGAGTGGCAGTGATGGCAAGGACTGCAGTCATGAGCCCTTCCACGATGCCAAAGTTGTCATGGATGACATTGACCAGGGGGGGCTAAGCAGTTGGTGGTGCAGGATGCATTGCTGACAATCTTGGCGAGTTGTCATATTTCTCGTGGTTCATACCCATCACAAACATGAGGGCATTGGCCGAAGGGGCAGAGATGACAACCCTCAAGTGGGCCCTGGCCTTCTCCATGGTGTTAAAGATGCCAGTAGACTCCACGACATACTCAGCACCAGCGTCACCCATTTGATATTAGGAGGATCTCTCTCCTGGAAGATGATGATGGGCTTCCTATTGATGACAAGCTTCCCATTCTCAGGCTTGGCTGTGCCATTGAATTTGCCATGGGTAGAGTCATACTGGAACATGTAGACCACGTAGTTGAGGTCAATGAAGGGGTCATTGATGGCAACAATCTCCACTTTGCCAGATCCAGAGAAGGCAGCCCTGGTAACTGGGTGCCCAATACAGCCAAATCCGTTCAAACTGACCTTCACCATCTTGTCTACGGGACGAGGCTGGCACTGCACACGAAGATGCAGCGATCTCTGGAACAGGAAGGAGAAGAGAGCCACAAATAAAACTTTTTAAAAGTTGTGTAATAGTGAGATGGTTCAGCAGGTTCAAATGCATCCTATGGAAGCCTGATGACCAGAACTGCATCCCAGGCAGAAGGAGAGAACTGACTTCTGGGAATGTGCTCTGACCTCCACACATGCTTCCTGGCACATGTACTGACCCTCACGTACATACAGTACCCACACTTAAAAAATACTTCAGAAAAAGTAATCTTTTTCATTTGAGTTTTTCTGGACTTTCTAACCCCCAACTTCTGCTACTATTCAAGGTTTGTTGGAGTCAAAATCATGATTATTTGGGACTAGAATGATGACTCAGTCGTTAACAGCACTGACTGCTCTTCCATGGGTCCTGCGTTCAATTCCCAGCAACCACAAGGTGGCTACCTTGATCTTTCTTTTACAATCCACAAGATTTGGGGATGATTGGACTATTGTTCTCAAGTTTAGCTGCTTATTATAGTCTTTAGATGTTAACATTTTCCCAGTGTCTCTGAGTAAAATAAGAAGGGACTTCTGGTCTCTAGTTTTGGGAGGGAAGTGACTTGCCACAGGATCCTAGCAGTGACTGGAGAGTGGGGGTAGGGGGCGTTGCTCAGTATCTGCTCTCTGCATGGCAAACAAACAACAAACAGGAACAAAGTCAAAGTTCAAAGGTCTGTGCAGGTTTGTGAACGAAGCTCAGGGCTGAATCTATGTCTAGTCCATGCATTCGGCAGACTTCCTACAGACTGAGTCCAAATCATCAGACTCTAGGGAGCTTCCTGTTCTGGCTACTGATAAGTCAACTTGACACAGGCTAGTCATCTCAGAGGAGGCAATGCCAACTGAGAAAATGCCTCTATCAGATTAGGCTATAGGCAAGGTTGTAGGCCATTTTCTTCCTTCCTTCCCTCCTTCCTTCCTTCCCTCCTTCCTTCCTTCCTTCCTTCCTTCCTTCCTTCCTTCTTTCCTAAAGGAACTCTGACAAAGTTCTATGTAAGGAAAACATTCCTGGTTTACTTCTCAACAATCTGTTTTGGCAGGCCTCTAATAATATCAGAATCACCTGGGTCAATGATAGCCTGTGTGTATACTCTGTAGTATTTTCTGCACGATGTGCCCAATTCAATATTATTAGTGTGATTGATACTAGTTTTAGCCAACGTAGTATGGTATCCTGTCTCAGAGTTCCTTAGGCTGTCATTGGTAAAGATAATCAATTTTACTTTGTCTTGCCTGATCATCTTCAGAATTTGTATTCCAGCATGTACTTTCCATTTTTCATTTTAAAAAATGGAGCCTGGAGTTGATTGACTCCAGAAAGTCTTTTGTTTTCTTTGCAGTCACCACCTTCCTGCATTATGTCCAGGGCAATCTCCAACCAACATCAGCTGCCAACGTGTCTGGGGATCAAGAAAACATGGATAATTTTCTTTTTTTCCTTCTTTCTTCTTAATATTTATTTATGTATGAGTGCACTGTAGCTCAGACACACCAGAAGAGGGCATCAGATCCCATTACAGATGGTTGTGACCACCATGTGGTTGCTGAGAATTGAACTCAGGACCTCTGGGAGAGCAGTCAGTGCTCTTAACCACTGAGCCAGCCCTTTTAAAAAATTCTTGATTGTTATTCAACATAACAGTTCTTTGAATATAACAATGACAATATCAGAATGATACAAGTATCAAAAGAGAGGAATTGGGAATATTTTATTATTACTATAAATACTTTAAGAAAAAGTCTATGAATACAGACGTTATATGAAATGAAGAGGAAGAAAATGGAATTAAGGGTTTTTATTTTAATCAAAATCACAATGCAGGAAAAGTATGGAAGAGAGACACAGGAGAAAATCAAACAAGGGCAGCAAGAGAAAACAAGTACAGTAGCTGTTACGCCAGTGAGAGTGCTATCTCTTGAATCCATGCCCTGAATACATCAAAAGACAAAGTTGTCAAAGCCTAAGACCCAGATATATGCTATCTGTGTGCATTTTAAATATAAAGCCATATATGTCCACAGTGTGCACAGTGTAGAGCAGTGGCAGAATTCTTGCCTGGAGTCTTGGCTTCCATCCAAAGCATCTCATAAAGGCGGAGTGGGGGTGGGGGTGGGGGATGGGTACTGAGGGATCCACCATGATCACACTAGTCAAGAAATAGAAGTAGTGCAGTGACTTCACACAGCACAGACCTGCCAGGGGACTTCTCAGGGATGGAGAGGGGTGGTGCACTCTGATAAAGAATGAACATTGTAAGAAGACATAATTATGTCCCTTTTTAATTTTTTTAAGATTTATTTATTTTATGTGAAAAAAGTGTTTTTCCTGACATATGTTTGTGTGCCACATGTGTGCCTGGCACCTAGGGAGGTCAGAGTGCACTGGATCTGGAGGAACAGGAGTTACAGATGGTTGTGAGTCACCAAATGGATGCTGGAAATCAACCCCAGGCCCTCTGCAAGAATAACAAGTGTTCTTTTTTTTGTTTTTTTGTTTTTTTGTTTTTTTTTTCTTTTTTCTATTTTTCGGAGCTGGGGACCGAATCCGGGGCCTTGCGTTTGCTAGGCAAGCGCTCTACCACTGAGCTAAATCCTCAACCCATAACAAGTGTTCTTAATAGCTGACCCATATTTTAGCCCCATTATTATTATTATTACTCTTATTATCATCATCATTGTTATTATTCTATTATTATTAAAAAGCAGAGTCTCATAGTCCAGCCCAGCCTGGAACTTACTCTGTAGCCCAAGAATAACCTTGACCTGAGATTCTCTGATTATAAACATCTACCGCCATGTTCAGTTTATGTGGTTCTGGAAACTGAGCTCAGGCTTTTGTGCATACTGGGCAGCATTCTACCAACTGAGCTATATTCCCAGCCCCAATAACCTTTACTGTGCATGCATCTAATAACAGGCCATGAAGATATGTGAGGCACACTCTTCTAGAACACCCAGGGACTAGACAAATTCTTTATTGTAGTGAGACTTCAATAGCCCTATCTCAACAATAGACAGATCCAGGGGACAGGAAGTAAAGAAGTATATAATTAAGTCCAACAGCATCATCAGTTACCTACAAGAAGTTTCTATCTATAGATTACACTGTCAAACAACGCTAATTTATCCTACTCATGCTCAAATAGGAAATCCATGAAGACAGATACATTCTATGTCATCAAATATGTCTTAACAAATTTAAAAGAATAGAAATTATACAATTACCACTCTCAGACCAATTTGGAATTAAGTTAGAGGCCAATAACAGAAAGATAATCTTGTCAACCAATCCTAGTATATTTGTAAACAACACACTTCTTAAAAACACAGGGATCAAAGAATAAACCTCAAAAAAATTAAACTAAATGAAAATACAAACTTACTAAACGTGTGGAATATAGTGAAAGCAGTACTTAGAAGGTGATCTGCAGCAGTCAATGAATACCTCAGAAGAGGAAAAGATCTGATGCACACTTCAAAGCTTCCGCATAGGCAATTAAAGAATCCTCATGAATCAAATGTAACTTCTAGGAGTCTGTAAGCTCTGGACTAACTAGCTACTCATGCGCTGCAGTGACAAATTCCTGCAGAAACAACTGAATCAGGAGAGGTTAATTTGACCCATGGTTTCAGAGTGATTTTTACCCATCATGGTGAGGCAAGGATGCAGGTAGGAGCATGAGGCAGTGAGCCAGGAAGCAAAAAATTCCAGAACCAGGGAAGGGTCAAAGGCCTTTGACGATGGTCAAAGGTAAGCCACAGTGACCTAATTTTACCAGTTAAACCCCACCTCCTACAAATTCCACAACCTCCCAAAATCCAGCCATGAGGTACTCCATCCTGGTGTATTTCACTCTGCTGATACAAGGAGAATGAGCAAAGGTTTCAAATAAATGGGCTTGCATGGTATGGTTTACCATCTTGTCTCTATATTCAAGCACACGGTTTTCCTGGAGCCCAACAGGGCTTCCAACACGTAGTCACTCACAAGAAGTCTAAGTCTGCAGACTTACTATATTCACCTTCTACTATTTGGGACATTGTTCTGATATTCAGTCAGGTAAAAACATTTAGTACACATATGTATTCCCTTTGTGTGATGGGAGCATCTCAGTGACCTCTCCTGACTGAGCCTGAGCTCCACTCTTGGTGGTCCGAGGTATATTACATCCTAGAACAGTTCTTTCGGTATATATTGTATAGCATCATAAGAATGTACCTGAATGTGATGGTAGTGTTCTGCTGGTAGCATTTGGAATCTGGCTCAGCCAAGAGTTGCTAGAAGCCTAATATAGATACATATGTATGTATGTATTTCTTAATGTTCATATCATGCCAGAGCTTCCATTAACTATATATGGTTTCCATTTCCTTTTAATTATGCCTTTGTTTTTATTTCATTTTTTGGCTCACTGAGGGAGTGAGTACAGCAATATATACATGGAATATATGCTAAACTTTTTGACACTTCTTTTCTTTCTTTCCTTTCTTTTTTATTTTATTTTCTGTTTGGTTTTTCAAGACAGTGTTTCTCTGTGTAAAATGTGTGGCTGATCTGAACTTGTTTTGTAGACCAGGCTAGCCCGAGGACAAAGAGATCCACCTGTTTCTACCTCAGGAAGTAGGGACTAAAGAGGGCATTGCCACTGCCCAGCAACACTTCTTTTCATATACTGATTCTTTGAGACAAGATTTCACAAAGGTCAAGGTGGCCTTGAACCTCCTAGGTAGCAGCGGATGGTCTTAAAGGCCTGACCCTCCTGCCTCCACTTTCCAAGTTTTATGATCACAGGTATGCTTCTCCATGTCCTGCCCTGACGCTTTCTTCTTACTTCATCACTCCTTCCTTTAGTCTCATGGGTTTGAATATGAGCTGTTGCTTTTGTCTCTGGCTCTTAGGTATATGCACAAGACAGAATTCCTCCCCTGAACTCCAGATTCATGAATCACATTACTTGGTCATCACTCTGCTCAGAAACCTGGTACTGAAAGGACAACATAAAGCCCATTTGTCTCCATTTAAAGACCAGGACTGAGTTTTGAAAAGAAGGCCATAGGCACCAGCTCCAGGAACTGACCATAAAACCCAGAAACAAGGTCATAAAACCCCCTTCCAAAGAACAGCCTGAGATAAAAACAAAAATGGGGAAATATCTTATCTTAGAATGAGCCATCTGTGCCGGGCAACCTGTCTCATCCTATGGTTAAACATTTATGACATAGAAATATAGACCACTGACCATCTGTGCACCCCTAGCATCCACCAGTGAAATTTTAGAATACCTAATTCTTTTAGAGAATTCCCCTAGTTCCCTATAAGAAGACCTGTGGGCCTTTGTCAGAGGTTGACATTTTGAAAATGGTTGACCCCCGCATGCTGGTTGTTTCTGCAGAATAAACACTCTTTGTCTTTGCACACTATCTGAGTCTGGGGTCTTCCTTAAGAGACTTTCAGACACACTAATTACTAAAGTGAAAGACAACATATGTGATATTGGTTGTCAACTTGACAGGATTTAGAGTTACCGAGAAGATAAATCTCTGTATGATTGTGATGGAGTTTCTAGATTAGGCTAATTGAGGTAGGAAGACTCACCCTGGCTGGGATCCGGACCCAAATAACAGGGAGAAAGTGATCTGAGTCCCAGCACCCATCTCTTTCTGCTTCCTCACTGTGGAGAGAATGTAACCAGTGGCCTCATGCCTTCCTCACTGTTAAAAACAGCAGTCTCACTGCTGCACAATAGAACACATAATCAAAGTGACTGTAGGCCATCCTTTTTGTAAAAGGGGACCCCAAGACCAAAACCAGACTAGAAGAAACTTGGGAGCTAAAATGACATCCATCTTTTATACCTGACACAAATGGTGATTGTGTCTCATTTCATTGGTAGGAGGTTGTCCTTACAATCTAAGGTGACTGATGAATTGATGCAAAGGGGGAGGCTCAGGAAATATGAGTACTTGCTGGGATAACCTTGATTAAAAACAAAAGGCTTATTCTCCCACCCCAACATGATGGAGTGTACCCTCAAACTATGAACTCAAACAAAAACAAACCCTTTCTTCCTTAAACTGTTTTTGGCTAAGACTCTTTACTATCTTCCTTTAATACATACATCATGTCCTTCTGGTCTCTGCAGGCACGAGGCATACATGTTATGCATAGACATACATGCAGGGAAAAAAACTCATATGTACTAAATAAATAAATGTAAAATTTTGTGTAAAAGATCATTTGGTATGTGACCTTAGTTCTATCTGAAACTGTAATTTCCTTCAGCCATTGGATCTCAAATGTCACTAAAGATATATGTCACAAAGATTTGCTCTTTCCCAGGGTAGTAGTAGTAATAGAAGACAGTAGAGACTTAGGTAGCGAGTTAGAAAGAGGTCATTAAGTTATTAAGTTATAGTACTCTATTAAGTACTATAAATACTATACGTAATAAGTCCATTGCTGCATCAAGACAACCATGACCAAAATGTAACTTGGGGAGGAAAGGGTTTATTCAACTAGTTTGGGTGATGGATAGAACTTTCCAATGGATATTTAATAGTTTTCCTTATTTCCCAGCTTTCCAGAGTGCTAGCTAGTAATGTCTAAGATGCACCCTGAAATGCATACTCGTCCTAGGTAATGCTCTCCTTTAGACTTTCAGAGCAACCTGAGCCAAAGACAACCAGGCCCTGAACTCAACAACTCTGTCATTTCCACTTGCACTCTCTTCCACTAGAGATCTATGTTTCTGTAGCACACAATAGTCCCTCAAAGGTATTTAATGACTAGGTATTTAATGGCAGGTATTTAATTCTGCCAGATGGACAGATTCGAGCAGATGAATGTCACCTCAGATCTTACACGACAAGAACCAAATCCTGAGACAAGTGGTGAATGTAGATAATATGCTATGAAGGACTTTTGGGAGGGTCAGTTAAGGGTTTACACCTTTACATACAGGGAGCAGGTAGAATACAAGAAAGGGAAGAGTTGCAGACAGGGCCCCAGTCTCTGCGGGATCCCACGAGGGTTTGGTAGAATCCAACGTACACCTCCATTCAAAATTTAAAAAAAAAAAAATGGCTAAACACTACCAAACATAATGCAAACACTACCTGAACAAGAACTCAATAAACTGATTAGGATAAGCACTTAAATTCCATACTTAGATACATCCTAGGCAAACCCATGAAAAAAGAGAGAATCCATGAAAGCCATTAAAGAAAAATAATCCTGGGGTCAAAAGAAGCTGAAGAAAATCAAAGATTTCTTTTTTTTTTTAAACAGGAAAACAGAAGGGCTGGAGAAATGGCTCAGTGGTTAACCATGTGTCACTCTTCAGAAGAACCCAAGCTCACTTCCCAGCACCCATGTCAGGCAGCTCACAACTGTAGTGCTTAGCCACTTACCTGCCCATGTAACTCAAACTCCAGGGGATCAGACACCTGTGGTCTCCAAGGTTACCAACCCCCCCCAACACACACACACACACACACACACACACACACACACACACACACTGTCATTTGGCTCTTAAAGATCCCTGAAAGGTCCATGAACTAAGCCTTGCTCCTCATTCTATGACTCTGTCGGGAAGCATGGGCCTGTGGGGCCTATTGGAAAGACGTTAGCTCACCAAGAAGGGTGCAATCTTCAAGGACAGAGTCCTTGGTCAGTTTCCTTTCCTTATTCACACATGGCCATGCTCCTGCTGCAGTATATCATGCGACCACATGTCCAAACCAATGGTCCAAACTTTGCGAGATCAAGAAGCAAAACAAACCTTTCTTATTTTTAAGTGGGTTTGTCTCGGGTATTTGTCACAATAACTGGAGGCTGACACAGAAATGAGCGCTGGGATTTGAGAGGATCTAGGATCGAGGTGGAGTATAACAGTATTTAACATGATATTTTCTACATTTCTACAACTACTGGTATAACAGAACAGTGTACCAATATTTGTATGAGCAAAAGTCATATTCTGAGAATTCAGAGAAATACTCTTATACTTTAAAGAATTTGCTTTTTGTAAATATGACTTTATAAAAAAAAATTCCTTGTGGTAAATCGGGATTTAAATGGTCACATCCCATACAATCTCCATTTTATTTATCTCAATTAATTCTGCTTAATTGCTTCTAGGAATATTTTGGATTTTCCTAGTCCAATTGTTCTATACTTGTAGAATGAACTAGAAAAAAAAAACACAGTTGACCACAGACTCAATCCAAACATTCTCTTGATCAGTTATGATATGAATCTGGTTTAATAATCATGTTTTGGGTATTACTCATGGCATGGCTTTAAAACACCATAAAAGTAAAGGTTGAAGCATGTGTTCCGTAGTTCACAACTAAAGAAAAAGTTGACTTAAAAGAGGGGGCCTATCTCATGATCTTGGAATCACAGAGGGCAGAATGGTCCCTCCAAAGATGGGGGCATTTCACTTATATAACTGTAAATTATTCTGGCTTCTAAGGAGGGCAGGTCAAAAAGGCACTTGAAAGCAAGGCAATGTGTTGGTTTTGGATCATTTTGAAGCTAAAACACATATTTAAACCATTTACACAAGATAAACTAACATTCATTTGGCCTACAGCCTGCCAATTATGATGTTAAAAGAGAAGCATAAGAAACCACTGGTTGTTTTGGATGAAACCTGAGCCTGTTCTCTAGACTTGCATAGTTAGTGAAAGATCAGAACACTCCTGTTTAGGGCCCTGCTTGTTTCTGGAGGCCTCAGGGGCTTCTGTGTGTCCAAACTGTTCTTAGAGTTGTTTATCTTTGTCTAGAGAGCAACTGGCAAAGTCCCCGAAGTGCTACTTCCAACAATCACAATTAGGATGTAGGGATTCAATTTACCAAAAAACTGCACTGGTTATCAAATGCACCACAAGGCTACTGGGTGTGGCAGTGGTGATCCTGAGGAAGAGAAGGCAAGAGAGCCCTTGCCAAGCTTCTCTTTGTCGTGGGAGCTCCTGGGAGTTGAGTATCTGTGCTCTCTACCGGAATTATCCTCCTCCAGGTCTTGACAAGGATGTTTCTCTTCCTCCTTCTCTGAGACATACTCCCAATGCCACATCTTCTATGAGATACATCTTCCTTGACATAGTCCAATTTGTTTTCTCTGCAATATGTTTTACAACATCACTCCTTTTTTATTTTCTTCCTAATACTTATCAGTGACTGTTTTTTTCTTAGCCATTTGACAGTACTGACTATGTGTCTCCTCTAACCCTCCCACTATCATTTAGAGCTAACTTCCAGCTCTGCCCTGTTGTGTGTATCTCTGATAGTACCAGGGACTTCAAACATAGTCGAGGACAAGCCAGACTGCACATGCAAGCTTCGCCTACGTACCACTGCACTTATGAAGATAGAAGTATGACACCACAGAAGCCGTTCCAAATGACCTTTAAAAGGATGATAGGGTTATGATTGCATGACTGAATGACTTGATAGACAAGTCAGAAAGCAAGTACAATGAAATTAGGTGTGAAGTGTTAGCATATGCTATGGTCTGACGGGTGTCATGAATTGGAAAACAGTACTGAGAGGTGGTCAGGTCATGGTGACTCAGCCTTCATGCTGTTAGCATGTTAGTTACTGTGTAGAATGTTATGTTAGGAACTGTGTTCCTGATAAAAACCACGAGTTCCTTTTTCTCCTTCACCACACCCCTCTCTTCACCCCTTTCTTTAGACAGACAGAGTCTGGTTGCTCCGGAAAGCACTGTGTAGAGTATCCTAGTCCAAACATTGTGATAATCCTCTTGCCTCTGTCTTCCAAGTGCTGGACATAGAGTCCAAGTGCAACCCCACTCTCGGCATCTTGTTTCCAAGTTGCCTATATGTTTGAGACTTTTCATCATATAGAGTTGGGGAAAAAAATGAAGATACGTGAACAAGTTTGGAAGTTCGCTATCCTATGACTGGGTCCCAGCTCTGCTACGCATTAAACATGTAATCTTGGACAAATCTCAAATCCTAAACCCACTGAGGATGAATAGCCCTAGAGTCAAATTTAACAGGTTCATCCTTAATCCCAGAACACAGAGGCCAAAATGGAGAGAATAGGAAGTTTAAGGCCAGTTTAGGCTACATAGCAAGTTCAAGGCTAGCCTGTGCTACACAAGGGCCTCACCAAAAAAAAAAAAAAATGTTGAGGGTCGGGGTTGTGGTGGTAGTGGTATAGCATAGAGGAGCTTTATACAAAGTCATAAGAAATTTCTTCTTGTCTTAGTTTTTCTAACTTCAGATGAACGTTTTTTTAACAGGGAAATCGATGCCCACAGACTTCACTTTTTTCTGGCTTAGTTACACCAAAATTTAAAGACCCTTAGGATTTCAGGGAACTGGACTGGGGACATATGTCAATGGTTCAGATATCTGGGTTTGACTGCTAAGAATATAATAACTGCTCAGAAAAATACTTGTTTTATTTGACATCGAGTAATATGTTTTATAAAATGTGGTATGATGCAGCAAGAGGGGGTACCTTAGCTGGCCCATCCATACTGAGGCATCCTCCCTCCCTGCCCTCCCCCCATAAGGGTCTAGTATAAAAGGGAATTTATTCGGGACACAAGAAGGGGGTCTGGGGAAGGGAGTAGAGATAGAAGAAAAAGGACAGAGAAGGACAGCAAGAAGAGAAAGAAAAGAAGGAAAAGAGGCAAGAAGAGAGGAGAGATGTGGGAGAGAGAGAAGAGAGAGAGAGAGAGAGAGAGAGACCTATCTAAGCTGTTGCTAGGTAACTTGTGGGGAGCCCAGAGAAAATGCTAACATTGAGAATAATCTTTTCCAACAGGCCTAACATCCTTGTGACTATTAGGTAAATTCTTTTGGAAAATATAGACAGACCCCTAACTTCTATTAACCCAAAGGCTAAAAATTGCCATCATATAGCATCTGAGGCCTGTGACGGGGTTTACCCCACTTTTCTATAATCCACACATATGATGATGAAAAGTGCCCTGATTTATGTTTTTCTTCCTGTTTTACTACAGAGACATCATGAACCTGTGACACACTGGAATGCTGTATTTGTGGTAACCTAGATCTTCTGTTCTGGGGTAATGGCCATTCAGCCTTGGTTCCAGAATAAACTATTTCTCACTCCCCTTGAGATGAAAGCCGTGTTCTTCTGCATTGACAATTTGATCCTTTATTTTATCTGCAAAGGAAAATGAGACTCAAAAATGTGAAATGCTAGTTGGAGAGGTCGGTAGTGACTTCCAGAACTCAACAGTGTGGGTTTCTTCTTGATCTTCCCACCTTCAGAATGCTGAGATTACAAGTATGGACCACTCTGATTTTTATGTGCTGCTCGGTCAAACCTACAGATCTCTTTAATGCATTCTCATTTCACGTGGATTTCATTTGCTCCAACTTTCAGTGGATTAACCCCCTGCTAATTTTTCAGCAGTTTTCCTGAGGGTGAAGAAAAGTGAATGAAAGTGGGGTTGGGGGATGGGGAAACACCTTTGTATAATAGTTATTCTAATGAGTTAAACCTTGGAACCAACACAGCCAGGCTCTCCTAACAGAAAAGAAGACAGATCTGTCTCCCACAAGCTCACAGATAAAAGTTTGTTTGTACAGCTGGGTAGTCTGAAAAGAACCAGGGCTGGAAACCTTAGGTGAGCCGGCAGATGGCAGGCCTCAGTCAGAAGCATCTGGTTCCCATTAGAGACAGTAGGCTAAAAAGAGCTGCCCTCTGACCTCTGGTTCCCATTAGAGAACCAGCTTTCCTGGAGGCTGAGGTGTCCTCTCACCTCTCAAGGTGCTGAGAGCCAATTCAGTTGCCAACAAATGCGAAGAGAACCCATGACGAGCATGGCGGCCCACCAGGACTTGAGGAAAGCAAGGGAATCAGGTTGGCTAGGTGAAGTTACCTGTATTCAGTTCCTAAAGCATACTTTAGATCTTTAGTAACAGTTCTCAGAAGAGCAGCTTACATCTTTTTTTCTTCCACATTTCCCATCTCCTCTTTCTTTCTAGCTAAGCAACGTTTAACTAAAATTCTTATCTCTGAGATAAAAAGGGTTCGTTATTGTTTAGTTTCAGACCCAGGGGGAAAAGGGACTGAGGTGCATATTTTACTTATCAAAGCAGACCTGGTCTTCAGGTTCTCCCAGCATCCCTCAGTCCCTACCTGGCATACCCTGCTCCCAACTCTAAACTGTGCATTCCAGGGGCTGGGCTGCCCCTCCCCCAGAGGCTCTTCCCTGTATAATCCAGACATATTGATCTCCTAGTCCTCTCCTTTCTCTTATCTCTGTGATGACCTTTCTCTCTTTTTCTTCCCACTTGCTCCCCTCTCTCTTCTTTTGGTGACTTCCCTGGCCTTATCCCTTAGGGCCAGTGATATTGCCCCCAGAGCACCTTTCTGATAGACCTGCATTTAATATAATCTAATATGGCTTAAATTGGCTTATTTCACTGGCAGAGAAATAATTTATCAAATATGTTATGGTAAAAAGTAGACAAAAAATTAGAAGAGGAGGATGACACTAGGTCCTAGGACAAATTTCTACAAACTAAAAAAACCAAAACCACCACCACCACTACAAAAACAGCAGTCAGGCTAGATAGCAGTTGGAGAAATATCTCATGGGTCCAAAACTAAAAGTTTTGTGTTTTTGGTTTTTTCCTTTTCCTAATAGTGAAAATTCAGGAGGGAGAGCACAAGCTGAGATTACATTGGCAATAGGTAACAGCAAAGGCTCTCACAGGACGTAGGGAAAGTCCACAGAGACAGGCCCTTGTTCCATCGGTTGAGTTGGTTGGGGCTAGCAGTATGCAAGGTTTTTCTAGAAGAGTTCTGTGGCTGTAGTGATGAGGTGATGGCACTGAGTCAAGGTTTTAGCTTTGAAAGCCGTTTTGTCTTCTGTTTGCTTCTTTGGCTTTGTGTTTGTTTCTTTGGCTAGGTGAGTACTCTCTTACTGAGTGACCTCAGCTCTAGCTTTCCCTTATTCCCACCCCTTCCATCATCTTGCCTTTGTAATTCAGTTAATCACCTATACTGTTGGCTTACAGGATTCCACTAGGTTCCTCCCAGGGACCTAGCAAAAGCTCACATCCTCACCTGCCACCACCACCACCACCTTCACCTGGTGCTTCAAGTGTGGGCTGCATATAATAGGTCTGCACTGCCTGTCACTCCAGCACTCTCTCTGTTCCCACATGTTCCTGGCCACCTCTCTCTCCCCCTTCCTGTCCTTCTCTATCCCCCCTTTTCTGCCCTCACCACTCTGCTCCCATCTGTCTGGCTGTCTTACGTGTCCACTTATCTGCCTCAACCCCTTCTCCAGGTCCTCATTTCCCTCCCTTCCTCCAAATAAACCCCCTTATATACATGGCTTGATTTCTCAGGGGGCACCTTGGCATGGACCCACCAGGTACCCCCTCACCTATTATATTTCATAACAGATACCAAAGAAATCATTTTGGTATCTACTTCTGTAGAAAAGCAGATTTAGTCTTTTACAGCAATAGTTATATTGACTGGCATCTAAAAATTCTGCCACATGCGCATTGTGTAGACCATATGAGACTTTGACTGTCACCGAAAGTTATGACAGGACAGTGTCAGCCTTAGTACAGGTCTTCTCTCAGAATGCAGAGGCTGTAGGAGCAGGGAATATTTGCATAGGTTACTGTAGGAGGCAAATGTGAGAACTTTCAAAAATAATGCTAGGGAAAAGGAGAGGCCCATGTAAAAGATACTTCGTTAACAGGTAGGACTTGATATTCTGAGAACGTGGCAAGGTTACAGGAAGCCTCTTGGAACTAGCATAAAGGACAGACAGCATCTCTACTCCTTGGTCCATGGATTGCTTTTGGGAAAATGTTTACTTCCGAGGACATGGGGCCTGTGCTTGGGCCTCGGGGCTGAGCAGGCTGCAGCACATTGCGGATGGTGCTGGGCCAGGGAACAGGAATGCAGCCGAGCTGACTGTGCAAGTTAGAACAGCCTGGCAAAGCCTGGGGCAGAGGCAGCCAAGACGAGACCCGGGCAGCCGGCTTCCGTTAACAAAGTGAGAACAGCAGAGTAAACTCAGATAAAGTACACATTCACTGCCGTCTGGAACATTCCAGCACACGTTACTCCCACTGCTGTCTTCAAAACTCTCCACAATAAAAGGGTTTTCAAAATGAGGTAAATATGAAAGTCACCTCATTTCAATGACATCCCCATACTAAAAAAAAAATTAAAATAAAAAATAGTTCCTCCCAAATTTTATCAGAATTCTTCCCTATATTATAATAGATGAATAAATTGCATTAGTTTTAAACTAATAAGTAATAAGGGCTAACATTGCCAAACAAATGATAAGCTTGAAATTTGTTGAAAGTATACCGAATGCGCAGAAATAACTGGGCATGCGATATGCTGCTTGTAGCTGTAGCACTTGAAAGCGGAGGCAGGAGGATTTCTGGGAGTTCAAGGTCAACCTGTGTGACACAGTAAATTCCATGCCAACCTGGGCTAAAGAGTAAAATCCTGTCTCCAAAACAATACAAAGCCAAAACCAAACGGACAGGACAACAAAACTAAATAAGTAAACTAAAGAGTTCACGGAACGGACATATCATAATACCATGGACGACATCCCGTGTGGTCCTCTAGTTTTTGGCAATGTTACATTTAAAGCATTGCGGACCATGCACCTTTGCTGGCTTTGTGTTGCAGTATCCACATCCCTCCTCTAGGAGGTAACTTACTTTATCCTAATGAAGCAGTTTCAGTGGGATCCTGAGCTGAAGGGTTCTGTTCTCTTATGAGCAATGATCCAAGTTAATCTGCACAGATTATGTCCTTGGAATTTGCATCTTGTCTATGGAGACACAAGTACTGGAAACATGAGATTGATCCGTCCTGTAATTGTGTCTATTCATGCTTGCTACTGAGCCAGGGCTTGTGTGTTTCAGATCGAATCTGACAGTGCTTTGAATTTGAAAACCACCTTCGTAATCAAGGACCAGAGACACAGCTCCATGCTGTGCCTTTGACAGCCCGAGTTCTCTCTAGTGACTCCCACTCAGGTAAAGTTGGGATTCGTGAATTTACTGCAGAAAAGCATTTCAAGATGAGCCATATGAGACACACTTGGGAGTTTAAGATTTATCTACCTGTTCCTATTTATGTGTGTGCATACACGCCTGCACGAGGTTCTCTGCGCCACATCCACACAGGCGCCTGTGACCACAAGGGGGTGTGGAGAGCCCCTAGATCTGCAGTTCCGGGCAGGAGTTGTGAGCAGCCTAGGTGCTGGGTTCAAGGGCAGTCAGACTCCGAACTGCTGAGGCTCTCCCACCTACAGCTGGGAGTTTGTTAGGGGGAAAGTTTATCATGAATTTAATCAGAAAAGAAGGGGGGGTGGTGCTCAGGGAAAGGGCATGTCCAAGAGTGTAGGCTTCCCAAGGGACCGTCCTGCTTGACTTAGCAGTAGCCATGGATCTGATATTGGTGGCTATCAAATTGTATTTCTAGAAACCATTTTTCCATTTTTTACTTTCTTCTTTTTTTATTTTTTACACAATATATTTTGATCATATTCTTTCTTCTTTCCCCTTCTCCAACTACTGCTAGATTCTGCCTCCTACCCACCCAACTTCATTCTCTCTCTCTCTCTCTCAGCACAACAAAACTGAAAGACAAGACAAAAAGTGAGCAAATGCACAGACAAAAAACCTCATGGAGTCCATTTTGGGTTGGTCAGTACTCCTGGGGCATGGCTCCTGGCCTGCAGTGTGGTTGACATACCCTGTGTCATTCCACTGGAGAAAACTGGTTTTCCTTGTTGCAGCAAAAATCAATTGCAAATGGCTTCTTGGTTAGGTTTGGGACTTTGTGTCCACTTTACCTTCTATATGCTAGGACTTTGCTTTGAACCTGTGCGGGTTTTGCGTGTGCTGTCACAGTCTCTGACTCTTTTTCAATAAATGACAGGCTATAGGGTGTCTCTGGATATGCTTTGTATAAGACTGCAATCTAAAAAATCATGGGTCAATAGGGTTTCGCAAGGCAAGAGGGCTAAGATGTGTCTCTTTTCTATTAATGGTGTTTCTTATGAGATTCCCCAAAACAGCCAGGAGAGAGGCTATAGGCTTTTAGTCCTTAATTGTGAGTCATTGCTAATTTAATATTCATGTTTGAAACATCCCTACAAAAAAACCTCAAATACTGCGAATTATTCTGGAGTTGATTTTAATTACAAAAAATAAATCTGTGCTCATGGAGCTCACTTCACAGGTACATGATCAATAACTGAAATAAATAAGAACCTCAATTATACAAGAAGGTACGTTGAGGCTGTGCTACTGAAAGACACAGGGTAGGATGAAGTGCCTAGAGAGACAGAAAGGGGGATGGGCCTGCAGTCTAAACATAAGTATTTGGGGGAAAGCCGCTGCTAAGCTCTCACTGGTTTCAGATCAATAAACCTATCATTTTATGAGAGAAGTGGGTGGGGCACTGCTCATGAATTGTAGTAAAAAGTGACATTTTGGGAATTCAGAGAAAGATGGTAAGGTAAACCACAAACTGGTACATTGCTCAGGAAACACATACAGATAGTCCAGTGGATGAGGAATGGTGACAGAGCTGGTCAGAGACACAGCATACATACATACATACATACATACATACATACATACATACATACATACATACATAAAGACAGACAGACAGCAGGGTGAAGCAGATGGCAGCTCGACCACTTTTAATTCCACTAGTCTTGGTCAGATTCCCAAGGAAAATGTATTGTCATCAGGGCTTGAAAGTGAGTCAACTAATGTACTTTAGTCTTTGTCTTGCTGGTGGTGTGAAAGCATGCGGAAGGATTGGGAGGCTGGCAGAAGAAGTTTACGTAATAGAAAGAAAGAGCAAAGAAACAAACCGGAGAAGGGAAGCCTGGGGCAGCAGCAGGGAGTCTGGGAGCTGACCTAAATCTCAGCAGCTGTTTTGTACTTGCATTATCCTGAGCAAAGATTCCAGTCCTGGAAGAAGCAGCAATGGATTAGTGAGAGTCACACATCTACCTCTTGGCTAGATAAATTCGGAACATCCTTTATCCCTACTGAGAGCCCGTTTACCCAGGATGCAATTCAGATCATCCTTCATCCCTACTGAGAGTGCATTTACCAGGATGCAGGTGGTTAGGCACAGTCAGAGAGTGAAAGGGCAATGGAGTTCCCGCAGTGTCACCAGGGGATATACAGTACCACTTTTCCAGGGACACTGCTCTCATACATTGAGACTAAAACACTGAGAAAAAAAAGGTGGACTCAGAAGGAAATACAAGGACAACTTTAGATATCTTTTTTATTTTTGAGGCAGGGTCTTACTATGTAGTCTTGATTGACCTTGAACTCAGAGATCAGTTTGGCTCTGCCTCCCTGAGATTAAGTGCTGGGATTAAAAGCACAGCCTGCCTTAAAGACAATTTATTGGCATTTGAAAGAGAAAACACCAGGGCAGACGAAAGCTGAGATCTCTTGGCAGCTAACAGGAGTGAGAGAGGAGAGGGAAGAGTGAAATCCTGCTTTCTTAGAGGTCAAGGGGTCAATCTCCTTGAGTGTACATAAACCAAGTATCTAGTCCTTTACTGTGAGCTTGGGCAGGCATGGGTGAACACAAACTATATAAGTGTAAAAAAAGCCTCTTTAAAATTTATTACATTTATCAAACCAGCATCATGTGAGGGAGGAGTATTCTTGGAAGGGCCTTTAGCTACACTGTGAGACTGTCTCAAAAACAAAGAAAAAAAAAACAATGAGTATCTATAGATTACTATGGGGTTGATACTTAATATTGGATGATAATGATGATGATGATGGTGATGATGATGATGATGATGATTGTTCTGGGACTCACTTTAGACCAGGCTGGCCTCAAACTCAGATATCCAACTGCCTCTACCTCTGAGAATTGGGATTAATGGCATATGCCACCACATCTGGCTTATCCTGATACTTTTAAAAGTAATTCTCATATATTTATTTATTTCACACAACAATTTTTAATCCTCATTTTACAAATGTAGAAATTAAATAATAGGATGAAGCAAATCATTTAATGTGATAGTTAAATGTTAGAACAGGATAGAAACACTGAATATTCTGTTTCTAGATACTTGCTGTTAATTTCTACTTTATTGCTACCATTCACTAACTTAACCGTTAAGGTTTTTTTTTAGGAAGCTTTTTTTTCCTTACCAGTCTTTACATTCGATTTCAAATCTAATGTGCTGCTTAAATAGATAAATGTCACAACTGACTCTTAATTTTCACCTATAAAAGAGAATATTAGGAAGATGTCCTGGATAAAACAAGAATTATTACTTATATATTTGGGATTACTAGCAGTTGAGTTTTTTTTTTTTTCCCAATTCATGTATTTTAATCTAGAAACGTCAGGATAAAAATCAAAAAACTCCTCAGCTTCAAACTGCCTCTTGCACCTAGTTCTTGATCACTCTAAATCCCCCGTTATTGGTTGCTCTCCTCTTGGGGGTGGGTGTTGGGTTTATCATCCTTCTGGTCCTCCTCTAAGATTAAGTCAAGACGTTCTTCAGTCTGGTAATGCTTTGGTTGCATCACAGTCACCCAAAGGGCTTGTTTCAAGACCAGCATGGCTTTACTCCCAGCCAGTGCGTGGGAGGCGGAGAGATAGGCGATCTCTGAGTTTGAGGCCAGCCTGGTCCACAAAGTGAGTTCCAGGACAGCTAGGGCTGTTACAGAGAAACCTTGTCTTGGAAAACAAACAAACAAACACAACAAAACAAAAACCCAACAAGACAACAACGAAGGTTGACTTAGGTGGATTCTAAGAATTTGCATTTTTAAGTAAGGGCTTAGGTGATCCTACACTGTTGATCTGAGACCTCACAGGAAAAAAAATACATGCTGAAACACCTCTAATTTAAAAGTCCCAAACTTTAACTGCTCCCACACTATGCATACAACTATTTTAAAAAATGAGTTACAAAATTACCTACAGGCTCTGTGTATAAGGTCTGCATGAAATACAACTGAGTAATTTTGCAACTGAAGTCCTATTCCCAGTGCTTGGTTTTGGACCAGGGACAAGGAACTGAGACACATATTTTACATACCAAAGCAGACTTTATCTCCAGGTTCTCCCAACATCCCTCAGTCCCAACCCTGAATTTTCCAGCCCGGGGCTGAACTGCCCTTTCCCCCAGAGGCTCTTCCCTCTATAATCCAGATATTTTGGTCTCTTCCTCTCCTTCTCTTCTCCCACCTCTATGGCTCCATTGGCCTCAATCCTTGGGGTCAGTGACCGCCCCCTCCCAAAGCAGCTTCCCAACATTCTGCCTTTAATATAATCTAATCTGGCTTAAATTGGCTCATTTCACCGGCGGAGAAACAACCTACGACCCAGGACTTATATATAAGCAATTTCAGAATTAGAAGAAAAAAAAATCCCAAATACTTCTCAGCCCAAGTATTTCAGATGACTGATACTTAACCTGCACTGTTCTTTCCAGTATCTGCTCCCTCCAAACAGGTTGTCAAGCGGTTTATGATACTAGTTACAAGGAAACTTTATGAGATTGCTACTGGTCTTTGACCTTGGACAGTTAAAAGCTAACCACATTTTCCTTTCTCCTACGGTACGGCTGACTCCCACTATACACACAACCTACGTTGGATCCTAGTTTTCTATCGGAGTCAAGACTACAAGGATGAGGGAAGGGTTCTTCAGCAATGATGGCTACTATTTTCATAACGTGCCACAGCGCTAGTCACTCAACCACGTGGGTTAAGAGGTAGACATATCCTGAAAGCTAATTACCGAGCACAGTAAAAACAAGGTGGGTAACGGTGACTGCACAGCTATCACAACAAACAAACCTCTAATATACCAACAAATAAAAGAAATCTCTAAATATCAGAGGCCAGAGATACCGCCATGTGTCGCCGCTCTGACACTTAACGAGTGGCTACAGCCTAGGCGACTAAGGCACAGCCTCGCGGGGCGTCTACTTCCGGCCACTTGTGCACGTCAACCAATGAAAAGGCTTTACGCCACTCCCGCTTCCTCACCCTGGCAACGGGCGAGCGACTACTTCCTGTGTAATGAGTGCTCTGCGCTGACGCGGGTGAGTGTCCCTCGTTCTCACGCTGTCCGCGTCGCCGCTGCCTAGCCTCGGTCTCCGTATGGTCCCGCAGGCCCGCGTGGCGTCCTCTCCCCACCGCACGGGACGGCGCGTATGGCGCCGCCTGCCCAGCCCGGCGCAGGGGCCCACGGATTCTCGGGTCCTTAATCGCGGTCACGCGTGGGCCCGCCAGTTTCCTTGGCTGTGGAGTTCTCGTAGCGCTTCGCGCGCTGTTCAGTACCAGGCTACAGGGAACTCCCGTCCCCCAGGTCCGCAGCGGGTCCGGGATGTGTCACAGAGAATTGTCGCGGTGGGGTCAGAGCTTCCCTGAGTGTATTAGAGGCCGGGTTAAGTCCCGATGGACATTAGCATCCAATGTAGAGGCAGACGAGGCTAGGACTGAGTAGATGAAGCAACTGGAGGTGTTTTGAAGTAGAGGGCATAGTGATACCTCCGAGTTCAAGTTAATTATGCTGAGGAGAGAGGAAGGGAAGGTTTATTTGGGGCCATGGGAGTAAGATCTTTCTTTGATTAACAAGCTAAGAAAGTTTAACTTACACACTCGGGCGTTTGGTTATTAGAAACAGAGCAGTGGTTATTAGAAAATGTTTGGAAATTGTAGAAATAGAGATTAACATAGTTGACGCCACTGAGGATTTTGTTCTTTATAATTTCTTAGGTGCTTTAAGATATCACCTACAAATGTACGTGTATAATGTGGTTAAAACTAAAAATTGCAGTTTTGTGTATATTACATTCATTGTTCGGATAGATTGATTATGCTTTTTTAAGGGTTATTTTAGTTTATGTGTATGAGTGCTTGCATTATGTCTGTAGACCACGTGCATATCTGTGCAGGCCAGTAGAGGGCATATGGAACTAGAATCAAAGATGGATGTAAGTCAGTGTGTGGTGCTAGGAACGGACTCAGGTCCTCTGCAAGAGAAGCATATACTCTTTCCAGCCGAGCTGTCTTTCTAGCCCTGGCTATTGTAATCAGCGCAGTACCAAAACCCTTTTGAATTGTAAGCTTCTTTCTCCCCCTCTCTCCTTTTAAGTGTTCAAAAGTTATATATATGTCATTGCTGTCTAGTTCCAGACCCTTTTTTTTAATCACTTTCTCCAGAAACTTGTGCCCAAAACAGTTACCCCTCCTTCAGCTTCTGTCCAGCTTCTGATCCGTGGTTTAATGTATATCTTTCTGTTTTGTACATTTTAGGCAAATGGAACCATGTAACAGTTGTCCTTTTGTATCTAGCTTCTTTTAGTTAGCATATTTTCAAGATTTGTCCATGGCTATGTAACAATACTTCATTCCTTTGTATTTATTTATTTTCCCCTGGTAATTCTGGGGTTGGACTGTACACAGGCTGGGTAAGCATCTTACTACTGATGGAGATACCTCATCCATTCATTTTTATGGCTATGCAATTGTAGCGTTGGCTTGTTTTGTCCTTAAGGGTTTTTGGAATAATTCTGCACACATCATATTTGTGACTTTTTATGTGGATATTTGTTTTTAGTTTTATATTTTATAGAAATATAAATATATTTAGAGTGTATATAGAAATATATTATTATTATTATTATTATTATTATTATTATTATTATTATTATTATTATTATTATTGGTATGTACTTTGAAGTGGAACATTTAGGTTTGGAGCACTGAGCATATACTTTCCAGAATGATTACAGCACATTGAATCCCACAGATTAGGAAGGTCTTCAACTCTACTCCTGTTTTGATTATATGCATCTTATAGTGGTACTAGAGAAATAATATGGTTAATAATCTTAAACATCTTTCTTTGTCCTTATCAGTCATTATATAGTTTTGGAGAAATATTTAAGTTGTTTGAGTAGATATTTTAAAATGTATTTTCTGTGGATTCATATTTTGCCTGCATATACGTCTATGTACCATGATCCTGCCTGTTAACATCAGAGGCCAGAAGGTGGCATCAGCTCCCGTGGGATAGGACTTAAAAGATGGCTGTGATCTGCCACGTGGGTGCTGGGAATCAAGAGCAGCCAGTGAGTGCTCCTAATTACTAAGCCATCTCTCCAGCCCCTCGGTGTCTTTTTTTGAGATGGGTCTTACTATGGCCTGGAAATTCACTCTGTAGACCAGTCTTGTCTCAAACTTTTGACTTAAGAAACCATTTGTGAAGCTGGGTGTAGTGGCACATGCCTTAAATCTCAGAACTCAGAAGGCAGAAGAAAGTGGATCTCTGAGCAGTTTCCAGGATAGCGGGAGCCACCTAATACAGGGATTTTTATCTCAAATAGACCCTGTCTCCAAAAACTAAACCGGCAAGCCATCAAGCAAACAACTACCACCCCACAACAATAACAACAACAACAACAACAACAAGATTGCCAAATTGAGTCAGAAATATTTATCCATGTATAATTTTGGGTTACGCTAAGAGATTTTGACTATGGTTTTGATGTACTGGATTCAGTGTAGGAGCAGGGAAGAATATGGCTTTACTTTGCCTTCTCTAATTTGAACCACCTTTGTTGACCCCCCCCCACTAGCCTGGGCATCCATCTTGTTTTGTTTTGTTTATCTTTGTTTTTGTTTTTCAGGTTAGGGTTTCTCCATGTAGTCTTGGCTGTCCTGGAACTCCCTCACAGAGATCTGCCTGCCTCTCCCTCCTGGGTGCTGGGATTAAAGGAGTGTGTCCTCTGCCCCTCCACGCCCTCCCCTTAGGCATCCATCTTGAAAATCAATTGACCGTAAATAATGTTACTGTATAACCCATTACTTTCTGTTGAATTCTTAGGTGGCACATGTGTTTAAAATTCTGTATTCTATATTAGGCATAGCATAAAAGACGTAACACTAGCCAGGAGTGCTAGCACATGCTGGCAGTCCTAGAACTTGGGAAATGGAGGGAGGATGATCAGGAGTTTGAGGTCGGCCTGGGCTACATGAGACCCTGTCTCACAAAATGAAGCAAAACAAAACAATTCATAACCAGCAACCCAAATCGACCAAAGAAAGACTAAGCTTTTTCTGTATTTAAAATTTAGGTAGAAAGTGTTTCTAGGAGTAGAATTACAGATCAAAGATGAATATACATTTGTTCTGGAACTCTTTTAATGAAGCATGAAACCCTCAATGTCATGATACCAAACCCACAAAATTCTGGTTCATTTTCTAAAATGGGATAGTGTTTCACCTTGTATCCCTGGGTGGGCTGAAACCCAGTATGGATGCCAAGCTGGCCTTGAGTGTGCAGTGATCCTCCGCAGTGTCCTCCTTAAGGGCTAGGATTCCGGTCCTGTGGCTCCAGAACAGCATGGCTCTGTATTACCAATGGCAGGAGCTTGGGGCTAGGTTTCTCCTGTACAGAAATATTTTGTTGTGAGGTAGATGATTGCTTGATGATCTTCCTACACTGCTTTGGAAACATTAAACAGGACATATGATACTTTTCTAAATTGTTTAATTAAAAACAATTATTATGACATGTGCTAGGAAAAAAGTATGTATATACACATACAGATTTGAGAGGTCCAAGGTCAAAGTTTAGATGCTAAATTAGTACCCAGAAAATCCCTGAAGTAAAAAAGAAATAATGTTTTTGAGTTTCCCTTTTGGTTTTGATGATTAGTGAATTAGCATTCATCTTGGTCTCAGAAATGATCAAATAAAAAAGTCTCTTAATGGACAGTACTCAATAAAACAAATTCAAACGTGAAGGTATTAGAGACCAGGATTTCTCAGTTCTCCTTAAGGTGTATCTATGATGCTGTTAACTTGTGTTTGTATAACCTATAGTTCATATATACAGTAGCTGCAAACATGGTATTTACAGTATTGTGCATTTCCAGGCTTTCCCTACTTACTTATAGATTCCCTTTCAAAACAGCTACAGTCAGCTTTGGGTACTAGCATAGTGTTAGTTATAAACTTTATTCTTTTTTGAATATTCTTCAATATTGGATGTTCAGATTATGTTTCCTGTTGTTTATTGTCTGTTTCTGACTTGTTTTGCTCAGTATTGTCCTTTGTGAGATTTACTGTAGCAGTCTTTTGTAAATGGCTGCTCTATGATAGCTTGTGTTCATGAAGAAAAGTGCAGATGCTGCGTAATGTTTATGCTAAGAGGTATTTGGGCTAAACAGGGGTAGAGGAAAAAGAAGTTAATTACTTGAGGAAGAAACCGATAGGATTTTGGTGCAGTCTGAAATGACTGTGAGGTGTGTTAGAAGAGAATTATACAGTTATGAAAAGTAATGTGCAAAGACCTAGGCTTTAGTGGGAAAATGAACTCATTTTTGTAAGTCATTAAGGAACACCAAGACTGAACTCCAAGTTATAATTTTATTTCACTCTAGCTATAATTTTATTTCAAGTCAGAACATAAAAAAGCTAAAAAAAAAAAATCACGTGATTTGCTAAGAGGATTGTTTTTGAAAGATTGGCACAAAGGACAGTTCTGGGGATGTTGAAAAGAGGCCCAGAGGCCTCACGAAGAAGCATTGTAGGTTGGCACTCTTGCCATGAAGAGCAGGGAGTCAGTCAAGGAGTGTAAGTAGGAGATTAAGAAATATAGTTTATGGGAAGCAAGAACTTGTATCTTTGGCAACCTTGTTCAGATGAAGTATGTATGTAAATGATTTTAGTTTTCAGGATGTATCGCTGTTAGTAGAATTTGCTATATACTCTTGATACTCTTTGTTATTGTTGTTGTTTTGGTTTTGAGACAGTCACTGTGTACAGCCAAGGCTAGCATTGATTCTTCATTCTTCCCTAGTTTCTCAAGTGCTAGGATTATAGACATGTGCTACCATGTCCAGCTTGGGGCATATGATAACACTCCTAATCCTTTTTAATAAAACAAGCAAACTTAAAACCATTGTGTGTGTCCGTGCCATAGCACATGTGTGGAGGTAAGAGCCAACTTTTGGGAGTGGTTCTCTGAGTTTGGAACTCAAGTCACCAGGCTTCCATGACAAATGCTTTTTAATTGGCTGAGCCATCTTGCTTTGTATATCCATTCTAGGAGGTTGTACCTGTTAGGCACAGGCACTCACGATGTACCACTAAGCTGTTTTTTCAGCATCTGTGTACTCATTAATTCTCTCAGAAGATTTTGCAGAGAATGAGAAAGTTGCTAGTGCTGAGAAATAATAATCACAATGAATTTTAATATTATTACTGGTAAGTTGTGAAATGTTCATATTTAAATACATTATTCAGAAATGAAGACAGTATGAAATGAGCTATAGAATTCTTTAAGGTATTTAAAATAGTTTGTGATTTTTAGTGGGGCTAGGTCAAATCATGGACCTTAGATATGCAAGCTTAGCAGTCCAATGTACTTAATTCTCATTGCGTAGAACTTTAGTACTTGCACATGCCTGTTCATTGAGAACATTTCATTTTGGGTGTTGCTTCAGAATTCAGCTGAAGCAATCGACATTTTCCCTGAGCTAACGTTTGGTGTAAGTGTGCAGCAACAGTTTCAAGTAATGATTAGTAATAACAGTGACAAGTAAGACAGACATATTGCAGGGTATTTAGTGTTAATCTAATGTCATGCTCCTACCCTGTCTGATTGGCAGAAATCAAATACCGCGATGCTTTCTTTTCTTATTCACCTACCTATATTTTCCGTAAATTCATGATTCAGGAAGGTGAAATAGAAATAGCTCTTTTAGGAGTCTTTGACCATGCTTTTCCTATATTCTTTTCTGAGGTAGGATTATTAAAATGTCACTTAGGAATCAATGTAAATCCAGAATATGGCATTTCCTTTGTTACATTGTAGGGGGAATCTCTCATAAGCAACACCTGTCAATAAAAAACCCTCTGGGCTGAGGCAGAAAATAGAAGGTGTGAGACTGGCAGGGAGAGGATTCTGAGAAATAGTGAGGGAATAAAAGGAGACACAGGAGAGATGTGGAGATTCTATTGAGATGCTGAGGAGACACTAAGGAAGAAGTGGGTCAGGAGAGGGAAGTAGGGGGTAGACTTAGAATGGTTTGAATGGGTTAAATAATTGACAAGCTAGTCAGGGAATGAGCCAAAGCTTGTGGCCATGTGTTAGTCTTAGAGTTGTTATTTTGGGAACTAAGTGGCCAGGAGGAAAAACAGATTTATTTATTTTTTTACATTACAGCATTTTTAAAGTGGGATCTCTTATATGGGATCTTGGACTTAGCTCATTAACTAGTGCTTAGAGCTCTCTAAAGGAACAGAACTGGTAGAATATATAGATATATTTATGTGTGTATATATGCATATATAAATACATGTATATACACACATATGTATGTACATATAGATTAAAGGGGATTTATTGGTTCAACAATGGCTGTCTCTTACAGGAAAGGCCAAAATTCTGGTAGTTCTTTAGTTGAGGCGGTGGACATTTCAGCTGGAATCCTGAAGTAGGTTCTAGTACCAATGAAGGACTGCCTTAGCAGAAAAGGTGAACTGGCCAAGGGAAACGGAAATCTTCCTTCTGTGTGGGCTGCTGCCAGGAGTGGCCAAGACTCAGGGTAGGTCTTCCCACCTTAAACCATCCAGTTGAGAAAACCATTGACAGGCATGCATGCCCAGGTACTTGGGCTTTGGTTGATTACAGATATAGAGACGTTGACAGCCAAGATTAGCCGTGTGTGTGTGTGTGTGTGTGTGT
Source organism: Rattus rattus (assembly GCF_011064425.1). Taxonomy (NCBI): domain Eukaryota; kingdom Metazoa; phylum Chordata; class Mammalia; order Rodentia; family Muridae; genus Rattus; species Rattus rattus. The sequence continues at coordinate 119,370,217 of NC_046158.1, read as the reverse complement.
GTGTGTGTGTGTGTGTGTGTGTGTGTGTGTGTGTGTGTGTGTGTGCGTGTGTGTGCGTGTGGTTATGTGGTGTGGGATACATTCAAATGTTTTAAATTAAAATGGCTTAACGTTACTAACTTCCATCCTGTTCTTGTACCCTGATCATCTAAATATCCTTTGGGTAAAATTATTGTATTGTTTTGTGGTATATCTGTCCAGATGCATACTTTGCATATATAATTACTTCTTCCTTCCAGATAATACAGCATATGTTTTTATGCATACATTTCCCCTCCTTTTTTGAGCATATCTCATATAGGTTCAAGAACTCATTGTATAGATGAAGATGGCCTCAAGCTCCTGAGATGATTATTTGCATGCTTTAAAATACTTTTTTAGCCAGATGTTTGAGATTTCCATATCTGTATACCAAGAACTTCTTCATTCCTTCTAGTGGCTGCTTTTAATTGAATTGAATTAATTTATTTATAGTCCAGGTTCTAACTTGTAGTACCTGTTGACCTTGAATTTGTGACCCATCTGTCTCACGTGCTAGAATTATAGATACATACCACCAAACCTGACTCCCTCCCTTTTCAGGTTAATATGTACTGATTATTTTTGCTTAATGTTGTCATTTAAAAAGTTTTGACATTGTCATGTTTTTTTGAAATCTCATTGTTGCTTTTAAAATGGTATGTTTATTCTTAATTTAGAATATATTCTGACCTTTTTGTTGTACTAAACCCGGATTGTTTAATGAGTGTGTAATGAGTTTCGAGTGTGTAAACCATAGTGAGAAAAATTCGAAGCAAAGTTCAAGCATAGACTTTTTGAAAATTGTTTTATTCAGTTTTGTCTCATTACTTGCCTGTGGAGAGTATCATGCTTCTTATGCTGACAGCTCTTTGAAGGAGTGCTTGTTTAATTTCTTGGTTTTGTTAGCACTTGTGCTGTATAATTGCACTGATCAGCCTTGAATTGATGATCTGGAGAGAGTTTCTTCGTGAGAACAGTAGTGCTGCTCTCTCATCCTGGCACTCAGGAGGTTGTGGTAGGCCAGTCATGAGGCAGGCAGCTCAGGCCAGCTTAAACCAGGTAGTGAGATCCCGTGCCAACAAACCAGTAACACATATTCAAGCTGATGAGAAGCCTCACTGGTAATGGTGCTTGCTCTGTAAGCCTGGCAACCAGGGTTGATCCCCAGAACCCATGTAAAGGTGGAAAGAGAGAGAGCAGACTCCACAGTGTTGTCCTCTGTCTTTTCACCCCACCGTCTAGTGCACATGCAACAGTAATCAATAAACATTCAAAACCTCTTCACATGTAGGAATGGATTTGTAGCTTTCTTTAAGCAGAAAGCTGTTTTTATATCAGTGCTTGTGATCCTAAAATATCCCAGAGATCAGCTGGTGTGCAGGGGAAATAAAGTGTTAGTTACACTATGTTGGTTTACTTTACTATAGGTAACAGGGAGACAAAATTTGGACTACATTGGGTTTTTTTTTTCTTGTAGTGTTTGTTTTTTTTCTCAAAAGACAGGATTTCACTGTGTAGCCCAGAGTGTACTGGAACTGGCTAAACAGAATAGTCCAGCCTCAGACTCAGTGATTCTCCTGCCTCTCTGATAATGATGTGTGCTGCCATACCCCTCCAGGATAGGTCTCTCTATAGTAAATTTGTTTCTGTGTCTTCAGACAAGTACTGTTGCTGGGCAGAGATTAAGGTGTAAACTTTTCATGTTCTTTTATTGTTATCCAGTTCAATAATCTTAAATATCTATTTTGTGAAATATGTGTTATACTTTTTGTAAGTGATGTGCATGTTGGTAGGAAGAAATGGAGGTAATCTTTTGCTATTTTTCTTTAGGGTGACTCCTTTTGCAGTTTCTTTTGCATGGAAGGATGCTCTTTTCCTGATAGAAGATGATAATCTTGGAGAATGATCATGGAGAAGGGGATGAGTTCTGGAGAAGGACTGCCTTCCAAATCCTCTCAGGCATCTGGTGCTAAAGTAACAGTCAAGGAGTTAGAAACACAGCAGCCCTGTAAGGAGAAACAGCAGCCCTGTAAGGAGAAACGAGGGGGCTTTGTGCTGGTGCATGCAGGTAAGGCCTTGCAGGCAAGGTGGAATGGAAGCTGAAAATAACATTTTCCTTTCCTTGCTTTGAAGAACAATGAGGACTGTACTTTGTATCTGTCAGGGGGAGCCTGTTAGCTATTAACGGAGTGAAGGCCTATTCTACACCCTGGTTGGAAAGTCTTCAATGAGACGTCTTCCAATGTCTTCCTTATTTCCCTTTACCTTATATAACACACCATGCATATGTCTAGATCAGTATGTTAAAATCCAAATAATCTTTACATTTCCATCCATCCATCCATCCATCCATCCATCCATCCATCCATCCATCCATCCATCTATTTGCTTTGTTGTTGCTGTTTACCCCCAATAAAAGGGGTCACTATATAGTCCTGGCTGTCCTGGAACTCTCTGTAGACAGTGTGACTTTGCATTTACAGATATCTGCCTGCCACTGCTTCTGCCTCCCAAGTGTTGGGATTAAACCAAGTGTTGGCTTGAAACCAAAGTATTTAATTCTGGCTTATGTTTTATAGAGTAATGCTACTGAAAAATACTTTTAGGCTTCATTGTAGAAAATGGCCATCGTAAAGTACAATTACAAAATTATATAGATACTTAGTTTTTTTAAAATATTCATTCACTTATCTATTTATATATATAACATTTATTTAAATTTAATATTTAATTAAATATTAAATAGAAATAGAAAATATTAGATATAAAACATAACTAAAGACACTGGAGGCATAAACTGAGGTAAAAACTGGCCAGCTCAGTGAGGTAATTTTATTTTCTTAACTATATACAAAATATCTATCTATAAGCCTGTTTCTACAATTAAACTAGCTCTTTAGAAATCTCTTTCTCTGTGTGTCATTCTACAGAGCCAGTCTACCTTCCTCTTGAGCTTTTCCAAACCCAGGAGGGCTCCTTACCTCTCTTTCCTAGAATACTGTTTTTCCTGTATCCTGTCAACTGCTTCTTGATAGTTCCTACAAGCCCAAAGAGAAAATTCCTATCTCTCTTACCTAAAGCTTCTTCCCTGAGGGCTTTTCATGACAAAAGTCTAGCTCCTCCCCATCACACTCAGCAGGCTGAACCAGGTCACTGTTATGGTGGGGGTGGGAGTGGCTCCAAACCAAGTCAGTATTCCCTCCCTAATTCCCCAACCATTTCACTTTTATGGTGGGGTAGCTCAAGGCTAAGTGACAGTCACCTTGGGTCATAGAACAAAGACCAGAAGACTTCTCCCAAGAACTTTCCATTCTTTAGCATCTGACACTATTTAAGTTTTTATATTTTGCTAACAATTAGTTTTTCACTGTATAATAATCAAATACCTGTAACATGTATGTCTGTATCTGTCTAGGCATGAGCACCATAGCACATCATGGAAGTCAGAGGCTAACTTACAGGGTCAGGTTTCTCTACCATGTGGGCTAGGGAATTGAACTCAGGTCAGTAACCTTGGTGGCAAGCCCCCTTACCCACTGAGTCGTCTGGACAGCTAATAGTTCAGCTTGGTAAGACTGTCTTAGTCTTTGCTCTCTATAGAGTCACTCATTCTTTATGAAGTGAACTGACAATTTAAAGATTAATGGGAGAAAAACTAGCAAACTTATTAACATGCATATGTGTACTATCTTTTGAGACTCAAAGAAAGGGCCAGATGGTTGACAGCTTTTGAGCTACAGAAAGAGCAGCTTGAGATACCTGTGAGGGAGGTCATGACAGGTTAAGAGAGGAGAAAAAGAAGAAATAAATTGTGAACAGATGTTGTCTTATTATAGAGATAATTTGTCAGGTTACACTTATCAGAAGCCTGTCATCCTGTGGCAGTCTTTTGACAGGGATAATTTGATAGTCTCTTTACTAGATGTAAGGAAGCCAGATAAGGGGTCTCCCGAGGAGTCCTGCTTCTGTAGTAATGTAGTTGTCTTATGTAGTGCAGATCTCCTTCCCTCCAGTTCTCTGTCTGTAGGCCTCCTGAATGCCATCTTATATTATGCTAAAGAAGTATATTTTGGTAATGGTGAGGTGGCTTAGTGGGTAAAGGCACTCGCCACCCAGATGGAAACCTAAGTTCAATTCTTGGAATCCACATGGTAGGAGAGCAGATTCCTACAGATTATCTTCTGATAACTTGATATCTCCACATGTGTGTACTTCTGCGTGTACTTGCATGCACATACCTACACACACAAAAAATAAATAATGGATGTAAAATAATTAAAAGAATTATATTTTGAGGTAGATCACTTTACCAGCTTATATTTTCCCAGTATTATAAGTGAAGACCCTTAGGGCCAGAGACTAAGTGGCTTAAATGACTCCAGTTGCACTGCTGAGCTGACTGATAAACCCTTAATTGACTCTAAGTTTTTGGCTCTGTCTCATCCTATGAGCTGTCCACCTAACGAGGACCATAAGAACACATAGAGGATTCACCATCTTTAAGGAGGCATGATTTTGAGGGCAGATCTTTACTTTTTGGACAGTATTCATTTTATTGCATTGTAAACTTCATGACATCTGCAGAGAAAGAGTAGCAAGTCTCCTCTTAGCTTTGCCCAGACTAGATTTATCTCTCATGAAACTAATATCTTGTCTGGTAATTAACCCTTGGCTATTTTTAGACTGGACAACTTGCAACATAGAACCTATTCCAGAGGGATTACCAAACACAAAATACAGGAAATTTAATTTTTCCGTGTGTCTTTTTCATTCCCTCTCTCCTCCCCCCATCTATCATACCCCCTTTTTCTCCTGGGATTTGCTACTTTTGTGCACTAGAGGATTGCCTGGTCACTGAGGTATATCATCAGTCTTTGCTTTTCCATTTAACTTTTAAAAGTTATTCATTATTATTGTGTGTGCACATACTGTGTATGTGGTGTGCTTGTGCTGTGGTGCATGTGTAGAGGTCAGAGGACAGCACTGTGGAGATGGTTCTCTCCTACTTTTCCATGGTTTCCGGGGATCAAGCTCTGCTTGCTAGGATTGCCACAGGCACTGCACCTACTGAGCCATCCAGTTGTTCTCCCCTCCCCCCATTATTATTTTTGTATTTATATTTTAAGACATGGTCTCACTCTAGCCTAGCCTGGCCCAGAACTCAGTTTTGTAGCCTAAGTTGTCCTGGAACTCAGTTCTTCAGCTTAGCTCTTTAATGCTGATACTGCAGACATGAGCCACCATATGTAGATCTGTAGCTTAGCCTCAAGCTAAGGGACTTGTATACCACAGGCTTGCCTCATATCTTTGAGTCTCCTGCCTTGGCATGGCTGCTAATCTGGCTAACTCCCTTTTCCTTTCTCACCCCTCCCACGCCTGACTCCCTTTCCATGTAGGCACTTTGCAAAGAGGGGCAGAGAGATTGCTCAGAGGTTAAGAGCTCTTGCTGCTCATGGCACACTTGAGTTCAGTTCCTAGAAATCACATCAGGCAGCTCAGAGCCTTGGTATTCATGGTAACCCAAACAGATACAGAGTTTTAAAAAAGAACAGGATTCATGAGGCAAATTATGGAAATTACTCAGTTAAAAGTAGACCCGGGACTAACTCCTGTTTTTGGATCTCTGGTTTAGTATCATCTCTACAGCTCTGTGTCAGTGATGTGGCCATCATAAGCTGTCTTTAAATTTGCTGGGAAAAAGTACAAAACCACCTGAAACTTGGACAGATATTAACAGCTTTAGATTGCTTGGGAAACTTTGCTTTTTTTTTTTGACTGTCATGTTTCTGTTCTTCTTTCAGACACGTATTTGAAGATAATGTTCCCTGGCTAAAGACTGTGGTAGAGGCCAGAAAGAATAGGGTTCAATCTGGGTTATGACAGGAAATTGTGTGATCAAGAATAACCTCTGCTTCTCTCTTTCAAGTACTGGTCATGCCTGCCTGTTTAGTCAGCTGAGATGAGATCAGTTCAGGGTGGCAGGGCCAAAGATTATTAGAAATTCAGATAGATTGTTGATTACAAACAAGACTCTATTTCATATACTTATGGACAAAGATTATATATTTCACATAATGTACAACTATTTTGTCCAGCATTTGTTTTATCCAACATTTAGTTATTTGATTAGAGAGTTTTGCTCTTACCTAGCTATTCTCAACATTGGCTAACCTGATACTGATAAAACCAAAAGAGTCAGCTGTGTATGGGGCACGTGCCAATCTCAGCACTTGAGAAACTGGCAGGGGGATACCATGAGTTTGAGACAAGCCTGAGTGCCAACTGGAGCCACCCAAAAAATCCAAATCAAACAACTAACCAGCCAGCCAAAGGGGAAAAGAAAGCCAAAACAAAGTAGCCACTTTTAAATGTTTGATAAAATATTTGTTTTATATTTCAATATATGCATGTGAATACAAGTGCCCAGAGAGGCCAGAGAGAGCCTTAGGTCCTCTGGAGCAGGACTTACAGGTGTGAGAGCTCTGAACTGAGCTGCGGTCCTTTATAAGAGTGGTGCATGCTCTCAACCATGAAGCCGATATTGTTTTGGGTACTTCTGGGGCCACGTGGCCAATAACTCATTGGGAGGTAACCTGTGTATGACACAGCTATTGGATATTTTTTATTTACATTTCAAATGCTATTCCCTTTCTTGGTTTCCCGTCCATAGACCCCCTATCCTATCTTCCTCCTTCTTCTTCTATGAGCGTGTTCCCCCTCCCCAACTACCCCCACTTCCTGCCTCCCTGCCTGACATTCCCCTACACTGGGGGATCGAGTCTTGGCAGGACCAAGGGGTTCTCCTCCCATTGGTGCTCAATGATACCATCCTCTGCTACATAGGCAGCTGGAGCCATAGGTCTGTCCATGTGTATAGTCTTTGGGTAGTGTATAGTCTTTGGTTTAGTCCCTCAGAGCTCTGGTTGTTTGGTATTGTTGTTCTTATGGGGTTGCAAGCCCCTTCAGCTCCTTCAGTTCTTTCTTTACTCCTCCCACAGGAACCCTGTTCTTAGTTCAGTGGTTTGCTGCTTGTATTCGCCTCTGTGTATCTGTCATGCTCTGGCCAAGCCTCTCAGGAGACAGCTGTATCAGGCTCCTGTCATCATGCACTTCTTGGCATCAGCAATATTGTCTGGGTTTGGTGGCTGTATGTATATTGGCTGGATCCCCAGGTGGAGCAGGCTCTGAATGGCCATTCCTTAAGTTTCTGCTCCAAACTTTGCCTCCATATCTCCTCCTATGAATATTTTTGTTCCCCCTTTTAAGAAGGAGTGAAGCATCTGCGTTTTGGTCATCTTTCTTCTTGAGCTTCATGTGGTCTGTGGATTGCATCTTGGGTAATTTGAGCTTTTGGGCTAATATCCACTTATCAATGAGTGCATACCATGTGTGTTTTTTTGTGATTGGGTTACCTCACTCAGGATATTTTCTAGTTCCATCCATTTGCTTATGAATTTCATGAAGTCATTGTTTTTGATAGTAGAATAGTACTCTATTGTGTAGATGTACCACATTTTATGTATCCATTCCTCTGTTGAAGGTCACCTGGGTTCTTTCCAGCTTCTAGATCTGGCACCACAGTGCCACATGATATCTGGTAGATATCTTGCCAGAAACACACATCCCAACTCCGTGGCAGCCCAGTGTCTCTGCCGCCATACACTCTCCCAAAGTCAAATCGCCATAAGAAAGAACACACAACCTAATAACCTCTGATCCAATTGATAAGATATAATTGTCCACCTAAACATACAAAGCCCTGTACATACCCATCCCTTAAGAACATTCATAACAACCTGTAAAGGTACAGAGTGGAATCTTAAAATCAGCCTCCATGTTCTCTCTGTGGCTTTTCCTCCAGTCTCCAGTCTCCTTCCGTTTCAATCTCCTCTTTCCTCAAACTTTTCTCCCACCCATCTTTCCTTCAAATCCAATGACAGGCCTTGTTCTATCTTGTACTTGCCTCCCCTGTATGACATCATCCTACCGGTGACCTCCCTCAGGTTAATTTTTCCAGTTCCATCCATTTACCTGCAAATGCCATGATTTCATTTTTCTTTACAGCTAGGTAATACTTCATTGTACATCCACTTGCCAGTTTGTTGGATATCTAGGTTGATGTTGTTGGGTATCTAGCTTGATTCCATTTCCTATGAATAGAGTGTCAGTGAATATGGATATGCAAGTATGTCTGTAATAAGATAATGCATATCTTTTGAACACATATAAGTCCTTTGGGTACACATATCCAGGAATGGTGTAGCTGGGTCATATGGTTCTATTTTCTAATACTTGATTTTTATTTTTCCTTTGGTTTTAGAGAACTATGAAGACGTTTGAGCAAGACTGATAGGGGCTCTGTGAACTTTTAGCTTTCTCTCATGAAACAGAATTACTTTTTGGGCCTGAGCGACTGGAGTTGCTTAGTATTGCTTCTCTTGTTCCAGCTCTCTGTAATATTGTTCGTGGGTCAGTTTTTCTCAGCCTTGAGGAGACTTGTGTTATGATTCTACTGGACCCACAGGAGAGTTGTGAACTTGGACATAGAACTTAACCTTCCTTAGCTTTGACCTCTGTGGAGTCACATGGAGGAGGAGAGTCAAACTAAAGAACTTTAATAAGAATCTAGTCTTCCAGAGTTTAACATTCTTGGTTCTCCTCCTCCTCATGCTCCCCTTCCTCCTTCTACTCCCACCCCTTCAGCTGAGTCCCTTTAATTAGAAATGAGGGGCTTGAGAGAGGACTCATTAAGAGCACTAGAGCAGAGTTCTATTCCCAACATCTCCATAGTAGTTAACTGCCTGTAATTCTAGTTAAAAGGGATCTAGTGCCCTTTTCTGGCCGCTGTGGACACTGCATGCAAATGGTGGACAGTCATTAATGCAGACAAAACACCTATACATATAAAATAAAAATGCATACATTATAGAAGAAGGGGAGGGGGATGGGATAGGGGCTTATGTCCAGGAAACTGGGAAATGTAAATAAAAATAAAATGTAAATAAAATGTAAATAAAATGTAAATAAAAATAAAATGTAAATAAAAAAAAATCCAATTTAAAAAACTATCAGGAAGCACTTGCTCTTGAAGAGGACCCAAATTCAAATCCCAGCATTGATGTTAGTTATGCTCACCATCACATGGAATTCTAGCTCCTGGGATCGGGATACTTTCTTCTGTTTTTCTTGGCACCTGTGTGAATATGCACATATGGATAGACACAGACATGACATCAAAAGTAATAAAAATAATTGTTTAAAATTTATTTATTAACTTGTCTGATGTGGGTCTGAGAAACTGAACTGGGTCTCCCTGGAAATGCTGCAAGTGCTCTTAACCACTGACCCGTCTCTAGTTCTGAGAATAAACTTTCTTAAGGAAAGTAGTTTATTTGGAGCCAAACTGTTAAGTAACTTTCTGGGTATTTGTTTAAAAGACAGCATCAGGGTTTTTGGAGTCATGAATTCCTGAGAACTTTAGATCCTAACTAGTAATTTCTTGGATAGTGGGGCTTTTAAATGGTCACTGAAGAGGGACTTCAAGCTTCTTTGTTCCTGGCATCACCTGCATTATCAACTTCATACCACAGGAGCTCCTGGGTTCAGCAGTTTTTTTGTTTTTAATTAAAAAGTTACATTTATTTATTTATTTATTTGGTTATTTATTTAATTTGTGTGGTAGTGATAGTGGAGGGGCCATGCTAGAGGACATTTATGAAGATCAGTACACATGGGAAGATCGGAGGACAGCTTGTGGGAGTTGCTCTCTCTTACCACATCTGTCTCTGAACTGGAGTGAGGTTAAGTTCTCTGACTGCTGCAGGCATCTCTCTGGTCCTGAAGAGTTCTTGAAAGGGGTGGGGAGTGATCCTGTGAAGGCTCTTTTGTGTGCAGGAGCTCTGACAGGACAGGACAGTCTTTTGAATAGGGAGAAAAGCATGCTATCACACGTTAGCTTTTAGGATGTCGTACAGCTAAGGCACTGACTGGGATTGTGTCTGCGTGGACGGCTCTTCTCATCCGCGGGTCCCTGGGAGCTCAGCGGTAACTAACACTTGGTTTTTGTTTTCCTACCATAGGTGCAGGCTATCATTCTGAATCCAAAGCCAAGGAGTATAAACATGTATGCAAACGAGCTTGTCAGAAGGTATGAGCAGAGGGAGTGCAATGCTTGCGATTTTACACATGGATCTGTACCTTGAGAGTCAAAGTTTTCAACTTCATTCCTAGTGAGGTCTGGCTGGATCCCAAAGTTATTTTACTCATGTTTGTTGGGCTTAGTTTTCGTTCACCTGTGTTTTTTATTTATTGAATGGTGTTTAGCTTTTTCCTCTCTGTCTTCTGAAGTCTATGCTTTTGTAGTTATGGGTACAAACAGCCTTTTAACATTTAGTGTCCTTTTAAGCATTTCACAATGACTGAACTCTATGGGTTCTTGTTATGAGGTCAGTGTCCTTCCTTTCTTTCTTTTTTTCTTTGTTTCTTTCTTTCTTCCTCTTCCTCTCTCTCTCTCTCTCTCAAAAGATTTATTTATTTTCATGTATTTTCACTGTTGTTGTCTTCAGACACATCAGAGGAAGGCATCAGATCCCATTGCAGATGGTTGTGAGCCACCATGTGGTTGCTGGGAATTGAACTTAGGTCCTCTAGAAGAGCAGTGAGTGCTCTTAACCGCTGGGCCATCTCTCTAGCCCTTCTTCCTCTCTGTAAAATAGTTGTTTGTTTTATTTTTCTTTTTGAGGGTTTTTTTTTTCTTTTTCTTAATATAGAATAGAGTTCACTCAGGGCATGGGGAGGGGAGTTAAGAGGGTAGTAGGGCAGAGAGGAGGGGGGAGGGAAGAGAAGAGAAAAGAAGAGAAGAGAAGAGAGAGAAGTAGAGGAGTAAAGGAGTAAAGGAGTAGAGTGGAGGAGATGGGCCATGAGCACATGGAAAGGAGGGAAGGGAATGGGGAGCGAGGGGACAAAGGGGGGAAAGGGTGAGAGCAAGAGAGGAGCAAGGACTCTTTACACACTTTTTACACATACAGAATGTTAGTTATATATGGGTATCTTACTTTTATTTATATTCAAATGCCATTTGTAAGAATGATACTTTATCAGAGATACGAGCTTTCTTTTATTAATGGATTGCCATAAATTGTGAGTATTTTGTTATAGGGATTTTATATAATACACACACACACACACACACACACACACACACACATCCTTAAACATTTATGTTTTTCAAGTATGAAATCTTTTCATTATCTGGAAAGAAATTTTTATTTTTCTATAGCTTTCGTCCTATAAATTTAATCTATTTTGGCCTATAATCGTCTTCAATTTATGTAATGATTTACTTTCTTTTTTATATTTATTAAGTTTTTTACATTATGTGTATGAGTGTTTTACCTGCATGTATGTGTATATACCACATGCATACTTGCTGCCCTGGGAAATCAGAAGAAGGTATTAGGTTCCTAGGGACTGGACTTAGAAATGCTTTGAGCTGCCATATGGGTTCTGGGAACTGAACTTCTTGGATCCTCCACAAGAGCAAGGGCAACAAGTGATCTTAATCACTGAGACTCTCTAGCCTCATGAATTGGCTTTCTTTTCTTTTTTTGAGCCAGGATCTCTCTACATAGCCCTGGCTGACCTGGAACTCATTGTGTCACTATGTGGACTAGGCCTGTCTGCCCTTGCCTCCATGAGCTGGGATTAAAGGCATGTGCTGCCACCACAGCTGGTGTGAATTATCTTCTTCAAATTTTAGTTATGTATCTGGGGCTGGGGCTGGGGCTGGGGCTGGGGCTGGGGCTGGGGCTGGGGCTAAGGCTAGGACTGGGGCTGGGGCTGGGGCAATGGTTCCGTGGGTAAGAGCACTTACTGCTTTTGGAGAGAGCCTTGGTTCAGTTTTCAGAACCTATGTGGATGCTCAGAACTATCTGTAACTCCAGTTCTGGGGGAATCTGATATCCTCTCTGACTTCTGAGGGCACCAGCCATATGTGGTACCCATCCAGACATGCAAGTAAAACACTCATAATGTACAATGAAGAACAACAACAAAAATTTTAACTAGGAATATACATTGTTAGATTTTGGGCTTTGTTTTTGTTAATTAAATTAGAGTTTTAATAGTTCATCAAAAAGCCAATTTTTCTTTTTTCTTTTTCTCCCCTAAGTTTAGGCCCAAGAAAGTTAATTTTTATAGACCTTTACTCTGTAGAATGTATTACAAAAGAGTATTCTGATATAAAAAGACATTATAGAATTAAGAATATTTTTGAAAACAAATTTTCACCTGTGGATCATTCTTCTTTTTAAATTAATGCACATCCCTCACCCCAAATTTCGAAGCCTCGGCTGTACTTGAATTTGGAACTCACACATTCTTCCTGTTTGAGCCTTATACCTGAGATTAAAGTTATAGTTTTGAATTGAAGCTCTTCTAGTATCAAAATAAAAACTTTTTAAACCTATAACGTGTCCCATAAACATATTTCATAAAGAGACTTAGGGACTTTTCTGACCTTTATGTGGTATATAATTATAGAATATAACAGTTTCCTTTATGATTAGTTTCAGCTGAAGCCAGTGCCAGGACAGGAAAAGGTTAATAACCTGGTAAAATGGCAGAGGCCTTGGTGGAGAGGGCTCCTATCAGCTTGGCTTGGCTTGGTTAGTTGGTCTGAAATGTGCTTCTTGCCAAAGCTCAGGAGAAGTAGAAGGTATGGCGGTGAATCACATGCCCGTGATTCTTAATTTTTTTTTGATATTTTAAACCTCTAAAAAATGTTAAATTAACAAATTCCTTAATTTCTTTATTTCTGCTGTCATTACTATAATTTACAGAGCAATATATTTGATGTAATGAAAAGAGAACTCAAAGCAATAACAGATGAAAGCCCTGAGCAGTGTTTATGTAGCTGACATCGGAGCATCGGTCAGTAGTTGAGATTTTGCAGACTGTGGCTGGGATAGTCCTTCCCAGGAAGGGAGGGCTCCCTGCTTCAGCTGCAGTGACTGCTCTGACTGGATCCTCCGTCCTTCTGTGGCGCATGTTTACCGTTCCTCTAATGCATTCGGACAACTGTCTCAAAGGACCTGCAGCTTTTCTCACATCTTGTTCTTTGTCCTGCTGAGAGCTGTAGCCTGTTCGTGTTTTATTTTAAAATCTTCTGCTGCCATATCCACCATTTCTACCATCAGATCCGAACTTACCACCGCGGGTACTGCCTGAGCTGCTTCTATCAAAATTGCTTCCCTTCATGGGTCCATAGTTTGATTGCTGTTGTCCATTATAATTTCTGAAGTCATTATAGTTTCCATCATCATTATTATTTTCATTAGAGTTTCCTCCTTCATTATAACCATTATACATTAATAAAGACATTCCAATAAAATTTTAACAAATTTTAAAATATCCTATGGCTTTATATATTTGATTATAATTTTTAAAAGTTCCTTTTTGTAATATCAAAATAAATTATATTTTTAAAGAGTAAAGTCTTAGAGTATAACCATAATTTTTTGAAGACAAGACCAATTTTTAATTTTTTAAAAAATAGTTTAAATAATCCAGTGTTCCTAAAATCAATATCAAGTGCATCATTTTGTTGTTAAAAAGTTTGGTTGCCAGCAAGAGAAATTCTTGTATAGGGACACATGAAGGTGCAGTTTTAATACCTCACTAAAGAGACATTGTTTTAAATTTTGTCTTTTATAAGTCTGGTTTTTAGGTCAGGAACTCCAGAAAAACATCATCCCAATTTAAAAGTATCTTTAGAGACCTGGGTTGGCTGTTGCCATGTGTTGTTGCCCAGAATGGCTCCCACCCTGAGTTACCAGTTTTAAGCTCTCTTTTGCTAAGGATGTTACAGATTTTTTAAATCATACCCAATAACTTATAAGCCAACTAATTTATAAGCAAGACATGCAGAACATGTATTTTAACAGCAGACAGAAACAAACTTGGAGTGGCCTTACACACTTAGATATTTAGAATAGATAAGGCAAATGTTTCTTACTTGTTCGAGGTATAATTTCAAGGGAGGAGCTCCTTGCCACTTGCTGAACCCAATTCTCATAGCTATCAGTTTTCTTACCAGAGGTGTTGAGAAGCTGCCGACCCTTTTATGAGCATCTTCTACAGACAAGCAGCCCTTGGCAGGGCTTCTCCAGAAGTGCTAGACTCCTAGCTACAGGAGCAGGGCTCCCAGGACAGTTTATCAGTTTCTGTCATACCAGTTCAGGCTGCTTTTTCCCTAAAGTCCTCAAAGTGAGTTAAAGCTAAGTCAATGGGAAAATGGCCAGCAGATGAAGTCTTAACCATTGTTCCATTGAGTGTGAAACACAAGCAACAATCAAGCAACAAAACAAAACTAGACTGACAGACAGAAGACTGACAGACATAAGACTGACCGGCATAAACAGACCCTTGCATCGAGGACAACTGAAAGAGGGAGGAGTTAGAAGTGACTCAGACATCCCACCAAAAGGTTCCGGATATCCCATAGTGAAGGAGTTACTGCTAGAGAAGAGAGGCACAAAAAGCAAAATGAAACTGGAGGACAGAAAGCAAACAAAACCGAGTTCTTTTTTTTTTTTTAAAGATTCATTTATTATATGTAAGTACACTGTAGCTGTCTCAGACACACCAGAAGAGGGCATCAGATCTCATTACAGATGGTTGTGAGCAACCATGTGGTTGCTGGGAATTGAACTCAGGACCTCTGGAAGAGCAGTCAGTGCTCTTAACCACTGAGCCATCTCTCCATCCCCAAACCATACAGTACTCTCTGACCAAGTTCAACTCCAAAGGGGCGGATTGTATTCCAACCACTTAGTCAAGAGGAGTTCCTCTGTCCTTCAGACCCAAGGAAACACTGCGTCTAGTTTTTATACCTTGGGTCTCGCCAGAATGTACCACAAAGAAGACTAAACATACAAACAAGCAAAAAACAAAAAGAAAAAAAGAAAAGAAAAGAACTGTGCAGGTGCAGAAAAAGTCTTCCCTACTTATGGAAGGCCCAGATGGCTTAGAGTGTTTGCTGTCAGTAACTGAGGGGTGCTAGAGGGCACAGAGCTTCTAGGTCAGTGCATCAAATGTTGAGGTCTAGGATCCGCTCCACAAACCATGCGAACACTTATCTCAGTCAGATAGGGATGGTTTATTGAATGCATACTCTAATGCCAATCAGACTAGGGAAGTGCTGCCTGGTGGTCAGCTCTGACTCAAGCCATTTAGAAATAACAGTTCATATTGACCTTTAATTTGATGGGTCTTATTGAATCTTTGTGAAATTTCTAAAGATTAACAAACTTCAGAACATACAGAACATAACAGGATGTGGTCACTGTAACCCTGCTCTGAGTCAAATCATTTTCTCATGTCAGTGACTGGTAGGCATATTACAATAACAGTATGAAGTAGCTGGCAGGCATGGCTGATAAAATGTCTACAGTATGCTAGGGATGGGTGGGACAGGTCAGACTATAACAGTGGAGAGTAAAGCCCTTTCACTAACTACACTCCATGTACCTAGAATTTGGTGGCTAACTTTTGTGGTTTTAATTTGGGTAATATTAAGAATGATAATTAGTTTAAATAATAAACATTACTTTTCTTAAATCTGAGAAATTTGTACCTTAAGGCACCTGTGTCCAACATGCAGCTCTCGAGTCAGATGCAGCCAGGAATGAAACCCAACATAACCACAACAACTTCATGCCACAGAGTCAGTGTGGAGTGGAGATGCCGGCCGATTTCTCTTAACTCCGAGTGGTTCATATGTTCTGCACCTTTGCAAAGTTTATGGTATGTTTGAGAAGCTGGTTTTATGGTGAATAATGTCTCCTTTTGGTTCCACAGGCAATTGAGAAGCTACAGGCTGGTGCCCTTGCGACAGATGCAGTGATGGCTGCTCTGGTGGAACTTGAGGTATTTCTTTTCTCTTTGATACTTTACGTAACTGATTTGTGCATTTACATGTCTTACTTTTAAATGGCATTGAGATGGTGAGCTAGTCAGCCATAAGCCACGTAACCAGTGTTTCTCACTAATTTAGCAAAGCTATGTAAAAGATTTTGTTTTCACTGAAGACATTCCTGAGTAATAAAATAGTTGGTTAATTCATTTTTCCCCTTGTTTTTGTAGGATTATGGTTATAAATTCATTGGCCATAGGTATTTTCAGTAGGACACTTTTTGAAGTTGACACCTCTAAAATGAGATATATCTTTAACAAATACATGATTCCAGCTTTCTAGAACTGTCTAAGGTGGGAAGACAATTTTTATCACAGATGTAACAGATATAGGTCCTGAAGCCATATGTTGTGTGCTTTGTGAAATCACCCTTGTTCCAGTGGATTTTTAGGACAGTTCTGAGTTTAGTGGGCACCGAGGAGTTGAATTGGGTGAGAGACTCTTGGTGTCCATAGTGAAGGACCCTCAGTTTCTGTGACTCAGGAGTATTGATGAGCTTGAGTCCTTTAGAAGACTGGAATGTAGATAGGCTAGATTAGTAAGTTGACAAGATTACTAGTGATGGTTGTTTTACTGGATCTTAAGACTTATTGGGGAGGAACGTTAAGACATGGAGGTGAGCAGGGATGGATATAAAGGAGAGGGTGAGAGGTAAAGTAGATAAAGTCCCAAGTGTGGAAGGTTACCTCAGGGCATCAGTCAAATGCCTTTCCTTGGAAAAGTAGCTCAGAGTTGAATGAAAGTCCTTAGCCATGTTTTCTATATATTCCCTGATTTAACCATAGAGCTGCACTTTGTAGATTTTAACCTATCTTTGTAACATATCTAACTTCATACTAAAACAATAAGGCAGATGGGAAGTGTGTGTGTGTGTGTGTGTGTGTGTGTGTGTGTGTGTGTGTGAGAGAGAGAGAGAGAGAGAGAGAGAGAGAGAGAGAGAGAGAGAGATGAGCATTCAGATACTACAGGGGCTGCTACCAAAGGCAGTCAGCAGTTAGAGAAGTTACTCAGCAGACTTTTTTTTTTTCTGAGGGAACAAAGCTTAATTTACTGGGACTGGCTCTCCTGTGACCAGTAGAAAAACTATGATCTCTTGACTCCTTGGGACTGACGAGAAAGAGAAGGAAAGACATAAAATATTCTCTCTCTCTCTCTCTCTCTCTCACACACACACACACACACACACACAGTGGATGAAACAAAAGACAGGGCAGAATCTAATAGCTTTGTACACACAAACATATGCACACATACATATATGCACATATACATATATGCACAATACATATATGCACACATACCTACAGATATACACATTCACACATATATAATGGTTAGGGTAAAGCTCCAGCAAACAGGCTCCTCCTACTTGGCGCTTGGCGGGCCCTCAGGGTCCTGTACATCTGTAATTCAAGCATTCAAGAGGCTAGGTACATTGGAAGCTAACCAGGATTTCTTATGAGACTGTATCTTAACAGCAACAAACCTGAAAACGACAAGACTCACGAGTCGCTCCTGAGTAGCTTTAATTTATAATTTTGCTTTTTAAAATTTTTTAAAAAGAGGTATTTATGTGTATAAGTATTTGCCTGTTTATAGTCTTCCTTTCTCTGATCCTTGAGTGTTGTGATTATAGTTGTGTGACGGCAATCCAGGATGTCATGATACACTTGGTAGGAGGGAACATCACCTGAGTAACAGCTCCTGTCAGTAGGTCTGTGGGCATGTCTTTGAGTCCTTTCATTGTTAGTTGGTGTAGGAGAGCCCAGCCCAGTATGTGCTGTGCTGTTTTTGAGCTGTAGGTAAAAGTAGGAGGAGCCACCCTGGAGGAAGCAAACCTTTATGGCCTCTGCTTCAGTTCCTGCCTCAAGTTCCAACCCCTAATGATGGCCTGTGACCTGGAAGCCGAAAGAGTTTTCCTGTGCCTTAAGAATTATGTGTCCATGACTTTTACTGTCCTCTGCAGTTTTTGTCACCTGAAGTTTGAAATATATTACCTTAAACCCATGATAGATTTTCATGTGAAGTTCAGTTGAATTATTATATTAGTTTGGGTCAGTGAAAAGACATAAGAAAATTAGATTAAATTTTCTCTGTTTAGATGAATATTATTAATGATGAGTCCTTGGAAAGAGGAAAACCATAGAAAATCTGACTTATTTTATATTGGAGAGTATCATTCACCTTTAAGTTTAGTCAACCTCTTCAGTCAAGTCTTATACTTTTCAGTGTGCCTTATACTTTGGACTTCAGAAGATGCTTTCTTTGGGGTGATGGGAGGAGATAAGGTCTTCCTTTAGTATTCAGGCTGTCCTTGAATTTGTGGGCCTCCTACTTCAGATGCCCAGAAACTGTAATTACAGATATGTAGCATCAAGCCTGGCTCACTCCACAGGGTGAGTGTGTCATCTGCCTGCATATGTGTATTTATGTTTTTTTAAATTACTTGTTAATACATGGTCTCTGTATGTAACCCTGGATGTTATGTTTTTTTCTTTGCCAGATGCTAAATTAGTGTGAATTCCTTGAGCATTGTCCTTATTACAGACTAACTGACATGAAATGGTTTAATGGAAAAGTAGATGGTGAGGACACAGTGTTTGTCGCCTCGCTTCTCATGCACTCATGCACTCATGCACTCATGCACTCATGCACTCATGCACTCATGCACTCATGCACTCATGCACTCATGCACTCATGCACTCATGCACTCATGCACTCATGCACTCATGCACTCATGCACTCATGCACTGGCCCTCCTGTCCTTCATACTCAGATGTGGTGAGATTAGATTTCAGTGGTAATTGTCTAACTTTGGTGGTTACCAGGGGTAGGGAAACAAATACTACTGCTTAGAAATGGGAGTAGTGTACCCTGACGCAGGTGGAGGGGGTTAAGGAGTTCTGTGGTTGCTAGGTTGATGGAGAGAGATGTGTGTGTACAACACTGGCTGCCAAGTGCATTATTACAAGAATGGAGGTGTGTGTGCATAATTCCAAACCAAGTAGGAGTCCAAGAATATCAAAGTATAGCCTATGTTTGCTGTGTCAGTTATATCCTCTCCCATCTCTTCATGTAAAAACACCTATTGCTTGACAGTTTCATAAAGTGCATGCTGAAGTTTGGTTATTTCACTCTTCACTCTCTCCCTCTGCCCTAAATCCCTGTCAAGAAGCCCTCACCTGTTTTGATGTGTATGTGCTATTGTGGTGTGTGTGTAAGCTGCTGAATTTGGCTCTGGTTGTTTGTGAGGAGTTACACTATGCTATGTTCTTATGCACACAAAGCTAGCAGAATCCACCTAGACTCACGATTTTCCAGGTATCTTTAGAAATGGTTGATTTAGTCCACTTCAAATACAGGTGTCGTCCTCTTGGATATAGGAGGTGGTGTGCCTTCATGTTAGTAACACGTGGTATCCTGCCTATTCCCCCACGTTCTCCCTTGCAGGCTTGAGAGGAAGGTGGCTATTCCTGTGTGATAGGCGTCCTGTGGTGTGGAGATGCAGAGGCGCCTCCACGTGCACTGTGTCTTCAGCTTACTTCGTGTATCGGAGTTTGGAGATTGATGAACTCATTTGCTCTTGTTTTATAACGTTTACAGATTATCATAGAGCAAATGAGAAAGTGAATTCTTTTTATTGGGTATTATAACTCTGATTCCTTTTCAACAGAGAAGATAATATTGGCAACCAACTTAGTGTTCTTGTCTGGGCATATACATTGGGTATGACTTATTCTTCTTGGATGCTTTGAATTTGTTTTGGTTCAGGAGATTAGAATTTGTTTAGTAACAGTAGGTTAAAAGTGCAGACTGTTACTTTGCACATTGTACATGGTGTAGCCTCTGTTACTATTTCTTCTTTGAGGAAATGAGATAGAATTCTGAGTGATTCATAGGTAACTACTCTCTTAGGTTAGTTCCTAAAGTAAAAAGGCAAGTTTCATAGATTTTGAGTGAAGATGAACTACATGTGGAACATTGCCATTCTGCTTTCGTGGAGGCATTTCCTACAGAAGTACCAGGACCTGGTATAAAAAGGACTAGTAAGGAGTAATGGGTGACCTATGAGTGGTGAACTTCTTGGAGGCTATTGCAGTCTTGTGTGAAGAAAGATGAATCTGACAGAGATTGTCGTCCTGTTAGAACCTGTAGGGAATTTTAGTCAGTTTACTTTGGAAATGGTTACAATGGCAAGTAGACTTCTGTACATTAAGAGCAGGGCTAGGCAGGGCCCCACCCTAGGCCAAGAACTACAGTCGGGCTAGGAGAGCTGAGAGTGGCAAAACTAGCCTTCCTAGGGATGAGCCCCAGCGGGTTATCCAGTACCAAGTGGTCAGCCCTGGCACCATACATATACAGGGCACCCTAAAAGGACTAAGTGAGTCTATTTATGTATGTATTCTTTTATGTATGTTTAACAATAACAACAGCAAAGAAAGAAACTGAATTTGAGAAGGGAGGTAGACTTGATAGGAATTGGAGGGAAGAAAGGGAAGGAGAAAATGATGTGCTTATAGCTTAATGAAAAAAATAAAAATTAGCCAGGCAGCAGTAGTGTACGCCTTAAATCCCAGCACTTGAGAGGCAGAGGCAGGTAGATCTTTCTAAATTCAAGGTCAGCTTTGCCTACATAGTGAGATCTAGGACAGTCAGGACTACATAGAGAAACCCTGTCCTGAGAAACAGAACAAACAAACAAAACACAATATTTATAGGACTAACCTAAATTTCATATAACAAAAGGTAAATATATAGGTTCTTTGTTTAAAGTGTTCTCTTTGGCTGGGAATATTGATCAATGCAGGGGCACATATTTAATGCACATGGGGTCCTGAGTTTGATCTTCAGCAATACAGATAAACCAGAAACTAAACTGATCAATCATCCAAGAAAGCCAAACAATGTAAGAAAAACTCCAATGTGTTCTGCTTCAAATATGTGACCCTGTCGGTTTTTGGCTGGCTTGTTTTATCTTTAAAAGTTACGAATAGTAAGGAAAGGTCTTAATTCATGTCTGAAGCTGATTGATAGTTTAAGTTAGAGGTTCTCAACCTGTAGGTCATGACCCTTTCACAGGAGTTGCCTAAGACCATTTGGGAACCCTGAGATTTACATTACATTTAATCACAATAGCAAAATTGCAGTTATGAAGCAACAGCAAAAGTAATTTTATAGTTGGTGGTTGGTGGTGGTGGGGTGGTCACCACAACATGAGAAACTGTATTACAGGGTGACAGCCTTAGGAGAGTTGGGAATCACTGGTCTAAGTCCTTTATGAGCAGATTATCTTTAGTACTGTGCCTTTGAACCTTTGTACAATCCAGTGGATTGCTTGCTTATAGACTTGAAGTCCTTTATGATGTAATTTCTTGTCCAGATGGCTGGTATTTTGAGATAAAGAAGAAAGTAGATGTTTATATCATTATATTTAATACTGTAATAGATTTGTGTGTGTGTCTATATCCTCTTGTGCCAGGAATCCACTGCATGCATTTTAGGATCTCCAGAATACCAGTCATCTTTAAGTAGTCTGTTGTAGGGAGATCCCACTCCAGTCATCTGGTCACCTGCAGGGGTTGCCTGTACTCCTTTCCTGGGCATTGTACATTTCTGATTGAAATTGTCTGTGTGCCTTAGACATTGGAGAAATAAAATACCTGAAACCTACTGGTGCTTAAAGTGTGTGCTGGTCGTGAACATGGCATAGCTAGCATATGGCATAGCTGGGTGTCAGAACACGTTCAGGAGGGCAGATCCATGTATATCCTAGCAAGTTTGCTGAGGGGCTCCTATAGGATCGTTGTTTACCATCCCCATCCCCTGTTCTATGCATCACTTTAGGCTTTTTCTTAATTTAAAAACCATTTACTTAACTATTACTATTTATCTGGTGTCTATCTGTGTGTGTTATGCGCATGTGAGGGCAGGTGTCTGGAAGCCAGAAGCATCACATTCCTTGGAGTTGGAGATATAGGCTGTTGATCCATTTGACATTGGTGCTGGGAACCAGCTAATTAGCTTCTTGCTTCTGCTGCTGCTTCTCCTCCTCCTCTTCCTCCCCTTTCCCCCTGGCCCACCAGGGTTGTCAGTGTAGTCCTGGCTGTCATGGAACTCTGCCATGCTGTTGGATGCTGGGGTTAAAGGTGTGTGCCACCATGCCCTGCTTGCTGCTAGCTTTTGCTGAGCCACTCTCCAGCCTTCAGTTACTTGTCCTTTATTCCCCTAATAAAAAACAAAGCAAACTGATGATCTTTGATTTGTTTGAGAAGTAAAACTCAAATAAAAGTCCATTTATTTGAGAGTATTCCTGTCGTCCTGTTCCCTGTCCCCTTCTCGTCCCTTTCCCCATAGGCTCTGGACATACTGGGAATCAGCTTGATGCACTTAGGCTTGTACATGTGTGCACCCAGTAGCTGTAATGTAGCTGGTGCATTTATACTCCCTGCTCTTCTGAGTTCCAGCCCCCTCTTGCTGATGATGTCTTTTATTTTGTGTAATAAAGGAGAGGGAAATCTTGCTTTGTATTTATGTAAAAGTTTTACTTTTAACAAAAGATTGCTTTTGTTCTCACAGAGCTTGCAGTATATTCATTGCACAGAATTTTGGCTTTTAATTTGAGATATTCTCTCTCTCTTTTTTTTAATAGTTATCTCCAATTACTTCAGATCCCTGATTGCTCCTACCTCTCTAGCAGTATTTCCAATGGGGCATCATTATTTCTGTGTGTTCTAGCTGTTTATGGAGTCTTTATGTTTCTCTACATTTTTTTGTTTTATTTTTTGAGGTGTATACACACAGTTACACTTCATGGAGTTGCATCCAGCCAAGGCTCTATGTTCTTCTTGTGAAGAGGCAGAGGAAATCACCTCTCCCCAGAGTTTCCACCTCCTGCCAAGGGAACTGTGCTGAAGAGCTGTACCCAGACTGGAGACACCTTGTTTGCTTGCTCTGCTGCCAGAGCATTGATTTATTAGAAGACAGGCTGGGTGGCCATGTGCATACAGAGAAGCACCAGACAGAGCCCAGGTAGCCTGGGACGGTAAAAGTAAGTTACATTCTTTTAAAACACCTTTTTGAGTACTAATGCTGATTCTTGCCTTTAGTACTGAGGACCAACTTGTAACTTACTGCGTTCACACGTTAGGTAGGTACATCTGTTCTTCCACCAAGACCCTAGTAGTCTGCTTTGTAGTACAAAGTACATGCTTAGTGGAAAGGTAATGGTTTTTTATTCTTCTTGTTGTCGTTTTTGTTTTTGTTCTTTTAGAATACAAAGAAAACTGAGTCAGTTTTAGATTTTGGCTTTACCTTACTCTGTATCACAGTCTAAGTGAAAACACTTAACTACAGACCATGTCCTGCTTTACTTTGTACTGATGGGGACATGAAGAATTTCTTTAGCCTTTTCCAGCCATTGCTTCATGAGCTCTGTGGATCCCATCAGATGTTTCCTCTTGACTGAATCTGTCAGGCATGTGTTCTAAGACAAGATTTACCAGTTCCTGAGTTGCACATAAACTTCATGTATGACGCTCTGGGCATTGTTACTCAAGGACATATGATAATATGATGCTAGAATTGGTGGTGTTTCTGTGTTTTAACTATGTGAAAGTAATCTACTCGATCTTTGAATATAAAATATGTTGTAGTTCTGTATTCACAGATATAATTAGATTTATTGGCTCTGAGAAGTACAGTTTTGTCATTTTTTGATCATACCTATATTTATAGTTACTTGATTATCAAGTCAAATTATCAATTTCATAGTTTTACAATTTTTTTTCTTTTTGTTAGCAAAGGATATCTATAAGGTTCATTTCTGTGTAACCATAGACTATTTATTTGAAGACTACCTTTCTATTTTTGCAGGGAGGGATGTGCTAGGTATCAAAACTAGGGCTAAGTTAGGCTTTTATTTTTTCTGTGATAAAACACCGTGACCAGCAACTCGAGGAGAAAGGGATTTATTTTAGTTTACAGTTCTATAAAACAGTCAATCACTGAGGGAAGCCAGGGCAGGAACTGACACAGGGCTGCAGGCGCCTAGAGGCAGGAGCTGACTTGGAAGCCATGGAGATTGCTCTTTTGTTCCCCATGACTTGCTCAGCCCTTACCATATAGACCACCAGCCCAGGGGTAGCATTGCCCACAGTGAGCTGGGCCTTCCCATATTCATCAATCAAGGAAATGTCCCTGACACTTGACCATGGACCAGTCTGGACCTCTTTTCAATTGAGGTTATTTCTTCCTAATGACTGTATCTTAGTCAAGTTGCTAAAAAACTAATCACACCAGTTGATCTTTTTTCAGCATAGCACACAAACATACCGCTTATCAAGCTATAACTATACTCTAGCTATAAGCTATACTCTAGGATGTTATGTTAATATTAGTCTGACAATGTAAGACATTCTAAGTTTTAGAAGCCCTATAGTTTTCAAAACTCAAACACTTTAAAAGTTCAGTCTTTTTTAAAACATTCAAGGTCTCTTTTAAAATTTAACTTATTATTTTTTAATATCCAAAGTGTCTGTAAAACTCCTAAGTCTCTTAACCTTCTATAAAATCAAAAAACAAGTTAAGTACTCTTCCTACTCCAGAAGGGAAAAATCAGGGCACAGTGCAATCAAATCAAAGTAAAACAAAGTCCAGCAGTAGACTCCTCACTGGCAGTGTTCTGGGACCCACTCATGAGCTTCTGGGCTCCAGTGGGCTTTGTTTCTGTAGCTCTGCCATCTGCAGCACTCAGAGCTTTAAGCTCCTTTGCTTCAGAGCTGCTGCTTTCCTTGGTGGTGGTCAGACAGTACTGCTATCTCCAAAATGCTCTGGTGTCTGCAACTAGGGTACACACTCACCAGTATCCTCTCCTGGGCTCTCTTCAGGGACTCTGACCTTGTCACATAGTATCAAGCCTCCTATGAGCCCTTCAGTCCTGGGCCTTCTACCTCATCTGAGTCTCTGTGTTTACCAATGGCCTCTCCTCAAACATTGTAGCCCTGCTGTACAGTGCTAATCCTCAGGTGCTCTTTATGCCTTTAAAACCAGCACTGCTTTGGAAACTCACACATTATCAAGTTCAGCTGCCAGAATAAGTAAGCTACAGCCTTAGCCCTGTGCACCACAGCTTCTGCATGCTGACTGTGGAAATACTTCCAAAGGTTTCACTTCAGTGATGCTGGCCTCTTAAGTACAGCCAACTCCATCCTTAGCTGGCCAGTGTCAATTGCCCCAGTGAAGCAAAGATTTTACTTTAGAGGGTCAGGTCTCTTCATAACGACAGCTGATATGTCAACTCCAGCTGACTAGAACCACAGATTCTTAAGATTCATAGTACCAACAAGCCCTAACAGTCTATGGGACTTCCAAACTTTCTCTCTGAAACTTGATAAGCCGAGCTCCAGTTGTCTGTACTGTTCTCAGCATTCTTACCTTTCAGATTCCCACAGCAGCCCAGCAAGCTCTGAACACTCAGCGATTTCCCAGTGTAGCTTTCCAAAATCCTTCCGCTATCCTTCTTGAAATATGGTCAAGTCTGTCACAGCAACACTCTACTTCTGGTGCCAGTGCTTGTTTTAAGTAGGGTTTCTATTGCTGTGATAAAATACTGTGACCAGTAGCTGCTTCGTAGAAAGGGTTTGTTTCAGTATACAGTTCCACACCACAGTCTGTCATTTAAAGAACTCAAACAGGACAGGCACCTGGAGGCACACCATGGAGGAGTGCTGCTTCCTGGCTTGCTTCCTGTCACCTGTTGCAACCAGGACCACTAGCCTAGGGGTAGCCTCCACAGTGATCTGGCTCCGTCACATCAATCATCAATCAAGAAGATTCCCTAATTGTTTGTTTAAAAACATTTAAATTAAAAACTTCAAATATGGAAGTTAGAACAACTTTTGGGAATTGGTACACTCTATACAGGGTTCTGGGATTGAACTCAGGTTATCTATCCGGTGTGGGCAAGTGCTAATACATGCAGTGC
Organism: Rattus rattus; assembly: GCF_011064425.1. Lineage (NCBI taxonomy): Eukaryota > Metazoa > Chordata > Mammalia > Rodentia > Muridae > Rattus > Rattus rattus. The sequence continues at coordinate 119,344,241 of NC_046158.1, read as the reverse complement.
TGTCTTACTACCCTGGACTCTCACTTACTCAATCCCAGGAAACTGGCTTTTATAACTTAAAAAAAAAGTATGAATGTGTGTGTGTTTGTGTGTATGTGCAAGCAAGCATACAGTCACATGCTGAGTACATGCTTGTGCATATATGAGAAGGTCATAGGGCAGCCTGCGGTGTTCCCTCTAGTGATCTCCACCTTACTTTTTGAGACAGGGTCTCTTACTCAGGCTCACTGAGGATAAGGGTCTCAGCCTCTCAGTGCCAGGGTTACAGGCAAGTGTGGCGAGCTATGCCACATATGGCTTTGTTTTGCTTTAAAGATTTACTTTTAATTAAGTGTTTGTGTCTGCATGTTCATGTAAGTGCAAGGATCCGAGGTTGTGATCCAACTGATATGGTTTTTGGTAGTTGAACTCGGTCCTGGGAGAGTAGTGCAAACCATGTCTCCAGCATCCTCACCCGGTATTTTTATGGAGGTACCGGAGATCTGAATTTCAGTCTTAATTAAGGCTTGGGCAGCGAGCGCTTTACCATTTGAGCCATCTCCCCAGTCCCTTTGACTTTAAGTTTTTGTGTGTGCAAAACAGACAGACACACTGAAGCCTGCTGTAGTCGCAAACTCTATTCTCTCACTTGGGAGGCAGAGACAGGCAGACGTCTGCAAGTTTAAAGCTAGTCTGGTCTGCATTGTGAATTCTAGGACAGCCAGTACCATACAGTGTGACTCTGTCTCAAAAAAAAAAAAAAGTTTGTGTGTGTCTCTTAAATTCAGTCCTAACTTGGAGTCTGGAAAATAAGGTCGAAGAAATGTGGAATATAAACTTTAAGGATCTTAACAATATCATGTAAATCTTGCTTCAAGATTATGTAAAATTCTGTTAAAAATTTCCCATTATTTCTGTGTCTATCCTGTGCCTAACTTTTAGTGTGTGAACAAGGAAGGATCGTATGTTACTATATAAAACAATTTTAAACTGAGAACATCCTGGTTAACAAAAGTTCTTTGGTCATTTCTATTGTCAAAGAGTATTATTGGCAGTAATTTTCACTTCATGTCTACTTGGCTCTTGAATGATCAATACATTTCCCGACCATCCATAGCATCAGTATTTCTTGGCATGGACCGTCAATACTGTAAAATGCACTAAGCTTATATAAATTCAGAGTGGGAAACTCATTTATACTTCTGTCTTCTGGCATATCTGAAGAGGTCAACACAATTTTTTAGTAGGCTAGAATGTTTTTTAAATACTATTTTATATATACGAGTGCTCTGTCTTCAGACACACCAGAAGAGGGCATCAGATCCCATTACAGATGGTTGTGAGCCACCACGAGTGTTAGCAATGGAAGGCAGGACCTCTGGAAGAGCAGTCAGTGCTCTTCACTGCTGAGCCATTTCTGCAGCCCCTAGAAATCTTTTTATAAAAGAAATATGGTTAGTAGAGGACTTAAAAGCTTGTAATTACTCCCTCCCCCCATTACGTCATGAAAGAAAAATGGTGTAAATATTGTAATTCCGTGATCTGGTAAGTTCTGTTTGAGTGATATTTCCATATAATTGTCAACATGGTTAAAAGGTATAATGACTTAGGTTGAAGGGAATTGTAGGTGGCTGCCAAATCTGGCAGTGCTGGAGAAATAGCTGCATTCGTCTTTTTATTGTAGCTCACATGGAAAGAACAGTTTCAGGTACTGTGTGTGCTAACTTCCTCCTGGACATCGTAATGAATCCAACTCAAACACTTTAAAACCATTTCAGATGTGTAAGTCCTGAAGCCAGTGTTTTAGCTTACAGATTTCTGTTATGTTTGACAAGTAACTCTTTGTACTGGAGCTCTGTGGCTTTCAGTTAAAAATGTGGAAAAAAATGCTACGGTGTCATTTTTCTGCATAATTATATTTTGTTTATTTGATAATTAGATTAACAAAGAGGAAAGTATAATGATTTTTGTTAACATATTTTAAAGAAAATATGATTAGATTTTTGACAGGCCATGCCAGATTAACAGATGCTTCAATGAACAAATAAAATTACTTATTTCAAATTTTCTGATATTTTCAAAGGATCTGTTGAGGATTATGAGTTTTTCTAGTACATGATCTATTGTTTCCCTAGAAAAAGTATGCTGTCTTTTTTATAGTTAAACCGTTTTAACAAATGAACTGTCACTAATATTAGACCTTAGCATTCAGAGTGTGATGCAAATGAGTGTTCTCTCGACTTGCAGCTAGGATGTATGTATATTACTTTAACACATGCTTAAGTTGAGCACTGTAACTGTTTGGCTGGATACAATTCCGGGCTGTCTAGTTGAGTAATTTCCTCAGGCATTCCGCCTTTGATCAACCACAGCAAGAACTCTGAGCATGCCTGTAGAGCAGCCAGGGCATCTGCAAAATATGTCCTGAGGAAGAGGGGAAAGCGAGAATGCCGAAAAAGAGAGATCTTCTGTTGTTATGGAATGAAAATGGAAAGTTTTCTTATTTCCTTAAGATTCTTTTAGATAATCGAATCCTTTTTCAATGTATGACATGTTTAGTATTAATGAATGAAAAAGACTTCAATTGGGTCTAATAAAAATGTTTTCTGGCTAATTGTGTCTTATTAAGGTCCTTTAATTCTTGAACTCTCTACTTTTTAAAACTGTAATAGTTTGCTAACATTTCAAACACACTTAGTATGCATCTCAGTAAAGTGTGTCTTCATTACTTCTAATTGGCTAGTTTTTTGGATAAAATGTTGGTATATAACTGAGGATTCAAGAATATCTTAAAAAACAAACTAACTGAGAACAAGCAACATAGTGATACCCCAAGTGCCCTTTTTACAAATATAGTAAAGTACATTTTTCTAGTTCTTATTTCAGTTACTTGAGTATGAATTTGCAAATATCAACAGGTTTTGATATGCAAGCATATTTATAATTGTCTTCTGCATTATGGGAGCTTCATGCTACATCCCTGGAATGCTTTAAAGCGTAAGCACAGCTATTTGATCTCTGCCTTTGTTTTCTGTGGTCCTCGGTATTAAAAAGGAGTAGTTAATTAGTCCCAGTTCTTTAGTGCTTTGTTCTGTTCAATTTTTTTTTCTCATGGTTCTGGGCATTAACTCCAAGGTATATGGTAGGGAAGGACTCTATCATTGAAGTATATTCCTACTCCTTAATTAGTTTCTGTTCTGAAAATCTGGCTTTTTGGTTCAGTTTATATTAACATTTATGAGAATGTTAATATAATTTTAATGTTAATTTAAATTTAAATGTCATATTTTTTTGTGATTTCCATCATTGCCTACCTTCTCAATTATTTATAATGCAAAGAAAGGTTAACACAATTAAATAAAACTTATTGAAAGTAAAGGTTTTGTTGTATTTTCACTGAATGTTTATTTAGAATTAAGGAAATTGGCCAAGTCTGCCTCATATCCTAAAGGATATTCAGAGAAGTAGTAAATTGGCAAGCTGAAGAGATGGTAGAGGGCAAGTCCCAGGTCTGCTTGCTGTGATGTTCAGAGTGGGTACATAAGCAGACCTCTGAGTTGTCCATTGCATTAGCCTTTTGCCATTTTAATGAAATAGCAGAAACTGAACTGAATAATAGCAGTATTGAACTCAAGAATTCGGACGTTCACTGGTATGGTACCTTCATTGGCTGAATTCTACTCAAGATTTCATGGTGAGTGGCAGATAGTGGGAAGGTATGTTGAACAAGTGACCATGTCTCAAAACAAGAAACAAATTTAGGAAGGGCCAAACTCAGGCTTCAAACAGTTTTTTCTAAGAACTACCGGACAGTCCTATAAGATCTCCCTTCTGAGGCATGACTTCAGTTACCCAAAGGTCAACATCCCATTTCTGCAAAAGTGTGAGACCTAAACTTTTATAAAATATTGAAAGTCAGATATTGCAAAAAGAAAAAAAATACAGATGGGTATGGATTGCTCATATACTAGTGTTTAAAGGTTCAAACTTGGTAGCTAAAGAAGTGGAGCAGTGGTTGAGATCAATTACAGCTCTTTCAGAAGACCCACATCTAGTTTCTATAACTCATGGCAGCTCACCATACCTGAATTTCCAGATCAAGGGGATCAGACAACCTGGTCTTTATGGGCACTACATGTACACGATGCACCTACATACATGTAGGCAAAGCACTTCTATACATAAAATAAAAATAAATCTTTAAACATTTGTATTTTGTTTTCAGCATTTAAATATTAAGAGAATCCTATAAAAATCTGGGTACCTATCATATAAGTGATCATATAAAAATCAAATACCTAGGCTAGAGAGAGGTATCTGCTCTTCCAGAGGTCCTGAGTTCAATTCCCAGCAACTACATGGTGGCTCACAACCATCTGTAATAGTATCTGACGCCCTCTTCTGCTGTGTCTGAAGACACCTATAGTGTACTCATATACATAAAGTAAATAATGAAGTCTTTAAAACAGGTCAAATACCTGTTGATGTCACTAAATGTCCTTTGCCCATTAACATTTTTCTGATCATTCAAAGTTATAGAAAAGCTGTATTTATTCTGATCATTATAACTTCTCTTTATGAAGAGAAAATGGAGGTCTGGCCAAATGGAGTCGTACTCTCTTCAGAGCTACAAACTACCAGAGCTAAATGACAGCTGGCCCTTGAGTTCAGGGCTTTTGACTATGACTAACACTATTTTGGTTTAAGGTATGGCTAAAAACAGTTTCACCTCAAGATGTCAAGCTTACCTTGTCATAAGGGCCAACAAAGTGAATTGATAGTTTGACAGTAATTTAATGCTCCCAGAGAATGAAAATTGCTGTAAAAAGAAATTCTCTCAAAATTTAAGTAGCTTATTACTTTTGAAATGAATTCCAAATCAAACTAACAAGTTTTCAAAAACTCTAGTCATAAAATTTTTGAACTGTTATCCAAGTGTATCTCTCCATAGAGTTTTAAGCTGTTGCTAAAACAGATCAAAGTACTTGATGCTCTAAATAAGGTTGAGCCAAATTCTTGATGAGCCTGTTGTCTTGGAGTGAAACACTGTGCTGAGTGTTTGTGGTGAGAAACGTACCCAGAGTCCAAACCTTCATTTCCAGTCTTTGTTTTGCCAACCCCTCTAAAGTGTATTTAGCTTCCACCGCCATTTATCTTACCCCCATTCTTAGTAGAAAGCATGCTTCATACAGTATTTGTGACTGTCAGCCATGATTGCCTAGAAAACTTTTACTAAGTCTGCCTGCATACCAGTCATTACCTTATTTTTCCTTGTTCTGATGCACCTCTTTACCGTAGTGTGAATCCTGCTACCACAGTGATCACCTTTGCAGTGTTTGATAGTTGTGTAGCTCTTTACTTATTTCTCCTGTGGTACTGTTGACAGACACTACAGACTTTCTTAAGATATGTTTCACAGAGAGAGAGTGAAGTTAAGCAGCTTAGGGAGGTATTGAAATGAGTGTCTCAAAGCAAGATCCATGGTCCAGCTATGCCAGAGTCATGTGTAATACCTTATTAAAAAAAGAAGAAAAAGAAAAACCCAAAAACCAAACAACAGAATCTTTAGATTTAACTCATATGATCCGAATGAGACTTGGGAGGTGGGAGAATGGAGAATTTCACTTACCGAGTTTTTTATTTTGAGCAGAAAGACTCATTAGATCCATGGTGGTAGCAGTCTTTAAAAACTTCAGTTGTTTTATTCTAAGAAATTTGCATTATGGTTTTTAAAGCTTTTTATTTCGTATAGTATATGTAGTAGAAGGTTAGTACACTTACGGTTTGTTGGCAGCTGTAATAATTTTTTATAGTGAACAATACTCCTGTGTCCACAGCACTTGGACCAAGATACACAACATTTCTGGCCCTCTAGAAGGCCCCAGTGACACTAAGGTAACGATATTTTGTGAGCTATAAAACTTGACATGTGTGGAATCATTGAACTTTTTGGATGTTGTACTTTTGTATGTTTAATTGGGGTGAAAGTCATATGACAGGTTGAAAAGTTAATAACTGTCAGCATGTTGACAGTGCTTTGTAACACAGTTTTCCATCTTCTTTCAATATTTTTATCCGTATAAAGAATCCTTATACCTGTTAGACAGTTCCTCTTTACGTGTTTGTCTTCTGTCAGCTAGCGACTCAGTCTGTTCTGTCTGGGTTTCTCTGTTCTGGGTAGTTCATATAACTTAAATCATACCTTTTATGTGTGCATCTCCCCAGTTCAGTACAATGTGCTTTTGTTTCCACATTGCAGCATCTGTCAGCACTACATCCTCTTTTGGAGGCCTAGTCAGCATTGTTCTTGTAAGTACCACAGCACTTTTATCCAGACATCCACTGATGACTGTGGGGCTGCACTGATGACTGTGGGGCTGTTTCTACCTGTTGGCTATTGTGAACACCTTGGTGTGAATAGCCCTGCACAAATATTGCAGACTTGATTTTAATTTCATATATATATATATATGAAAATCTACATGTATGTAGATTTTCAAGATCACATGTTGATTGTACATTAAACATTTTGTTGAACCATCTATAACTATGGAGTGAACCATTTTTTCATTGCAGTAATAATATATGAGAAGTGCCTTCCTATTCTTATTACGTTTTCTCCTGTCAGTCAAGCTGTCCTTGTAGGTGAGCATTGGTACCTTATCATAGGTTCTTTATTTCTCTAATAGAAATGATATTTAACCTATTTTTATATGTTGCAGTCCATTTTGTATGTCCTTGGGAAAAATACCTGTTAATGTCACTTCATGTCCTTTGCCCATTTAACATTTTTCTTTCTAATCATTCAGGGCTGTACAAGAGCTGTATATATTCTGATTATTAGACTACTTAACATTTTATTCGTTTATTTTGTATTTTGTGTGTTAACACATGGGTGTCATGGAATCTAGGCCAGGGAACCAGAGGACTTTCATTCCTATGGATGCAGGGGTTTGAATTCAGGTTGTCAGACATTTTGCCTGGTTCCTTTACCCACTGAGCTATCTTTCTGGCTCCTGGATAGTTGATTATATTGCAAATTTAAGTCTGAAATAATGTCAGAAGAAACAAAGGAAAGACTAAATCAGAGATACCTTTGTGTCCACTTGTCTCTGTTTAGCTTTCTGATCACAACCTATCTTCTATTTTAGTTTTAGAGTATTATATTTGCTGTTGTCTAATGTGCCATCTAATTTTATAGTCATCCTAGGGAGCCATGATTTCTGAATCTTTGTAGCCAACTAGTTGCAAATCAAAAAATATTCCAACTGAAATTTGCATCTGTACTGAACAGGTACAGGTTTTCTTGTCATTCTTTAAAGGATACAGTGTAGCAACTATATTATCATAGGTATGTAGCAAGGCTAGCTTTGAACTCCTGTTGATCTTTCTGTCTCACCTTCCTGAGTGCTAAAATGATAGGCTTCGTCCACTATGTTTAATATTATTTTTTATTTAGCTGTGTAACTCAGTCTGCCCCATCTTTCCTTCTTATTTAAAGTGCCTGCATGTGTATTTGTGCATCATGTATGTGACTGCTGCCTTAGCCTTTAGTGAGTGCAGAAGATGTATGGGTTCCCCTGGAACTAGAGTTAACTGATGGTTTGTGAGCTACTATGAAGGTGCCATGAACTCAACTCAGGTCCTCAGGAAGAGCAGCAATCTCCAGCCCTCTCCATCAGGCTTTGAATATGTGTGTTCCTCCATTTCAGTCCTCTGAGTATTGCAGGCAAGAGCCAACATGTCTAACAAACATATATCATTAACGGTTCATAAACATTTTCCTTTTTTCACAATGCTAGATGATATTTGGGTTGAACCCAAGACTTCATACATGTTAGGAAAGTATTTCACCACTGAGCAACATCCTCAGTTCCAAATGCCACTTTTAGAAGGATTTGAGCATGGTGGAGATACTCTGAACCTTACCCGTTTCAAATACCAAGGGAATCTGTATTCTCTTCCCTGCCCTGGCTATGTCTCCCCTTTCTTGATATGGAACCCAGGGCCATGACAGGGTTAAGTATACCTTTAGCCTCTGTACTTAATTTGTTAGCACTTGCCTCCTAAAGCAGGAATACTTGAGGCTACTTGTTGGAAGACTATATTCTGTTTTGTGAATTGCTATAAGCCCTATGGTTTAGCTCACTATTGAGCAAATTTGGGTCAAAAAGCCAAAAGGGCTTTCTGCCTATTTTTGATGGTCTTTAAATCTATAATGGCTTTTAGCTTTTAAGATGATTGAAACAAAATCAAAAGGAAACTAATATTTTATGATACTAGAAAATTATATGAAATTCAAATGCCAGGGTACAAAATGCAGCATCTTTGGGACACAGCCATGCTCACTTACTTGTGTATTTTTTCTGGCTGCTTTTCTACCTCAGTGGCAGAGTTGAGTAGCTGAAGCATTGTGTGGTCCACAAGTCTGAGTCATTTAATATATCTGGCCTTTTACAGGAAAAAAATCGCCTGGCAGTAGGTGCCCAATAAATATTTGTTGAATGAATGAATCTTAACTTATACAATCACAAAGGAATTTAAATGGGAAAACTTTCAGTCATTTAGTTCTTGAAAATTTGAGCTTTTAATTGATTGTTAAATTGTTTCGGGGTTGTTAAATATGTTTCCCGCAAATTCGTCCCCAGCTCCAAAAAAAAAAAAAGAAAAAAAAAAATATGTTCCCCCAAATAGGTGTGTGCTTAATATGTGCATGGGTATGCATGGATATGCATGTGTGTGCATGTGTGTGTGCATGTGTGCTTTGAGTGTTTGGAATATTTTTTTAAATTAGCAACTCAGTTTCATTGGCCATCCTTCGTTTCGTCCTATAGAAATTACGAATCGATAAGGAAACACCAGAGAGTTAATAATTTTTTGGAATAGTGTTGGCTAAGATAGATATACTGCTGTTTAAAAAAAAAGTTTCATTTTTGTATTTCTCCTCTTCTTGGGATAGGCTGTCACTGTAGCTCAGGCTGGTCTGGATTCCACTTTATCATTTTAATTAGAAAAAAGTTGTAATAGAATATGCACCCTCTCCGTTCTCTCCTGGGGAAATCAAACCCAGGGTCTTGCACACATGAGGCAAATTCTATCCCATTTTATGTCTGCACACAAGATTCGCGAAAGTTTGTTTTGAGTCTGTTTCCCACTATTTACTTTAAGATGACTAGAGCTACTTTCTTGTCAATAGAGGCAGTTTAATTAAAGTAATTTCAATAGAATTCTTTATTATTTATGGGTAAAATTATATATCCTCTCATGTTTCATCTATTTTAAGATGTGCTTGTTGAATTTGTACTTGAGATAGATTATGAACACTAATATATTAGTGATCTATAGAAATTAATGCTTGTTCTTCCTCCCAGACCCATGTTTCCAGAAATAAGACTCAGACTCAACAGATATTTACAAATACTTTGGCCATTTAGCTAGATTCTTCTTTGACTAGATCATAACTTACTATAACCCATTTATTCTGATCTACATTCCACCACATGGCTGAATATCTGTGCTCAGGAACCATGCATCTGCTTCATTTCATCTCCCTGGGCAAATCTGCACCGTGCTCTATCCCAGAATTCATTTTGCCTCCTGGATATTCCACCTTCTATTCTGCCCTTTCCTATGTGCCTGTCGACAGATGATGATGCATCTGCGCGTCACAGAAGAGCCTCTCTTTACGACAGTCTATCAATAGACATCTATCTGAGTTCCTTTAGAAGAATATTGGAGATTAGACATATAAATCATTTTATACAAAATGATTCTATATTGTGCTATTTTGGTTTTCCTATATTTGAAACGGATTTGTTTGCATCTGTAAGAGATGTTAATAGAAGTTACACAATAAATCCCCCAAGATATGGTACACTCTGTAACTGTGCAAACTGCCCTTATTTTATGCTTTCTTCAAAGAACACTAAGTGGGTAACTCAGGTATGGTTTCTAGTCAAAAAGTAAAGTGTTGCAGCTCTTGGCCTTGACTGGGTGCTGCTAGATTTTACATTAGGAAAAAGCTTCCTTGTCACGGCAGTAGAGCAACTTCTGGCTTGCCACTTCTATCCCTTCTTTCAAAGGGATCTTGCTATTTGAAGCCTTGTTTTTTCTTCTGTAATTTCTCTGTAAGAATGTCATGCAGTGATTAGTGTCTAGCTGGCATAAGCATATGCTACTAGATGGACACTATCTTAGGGTTGTCTTATTTGGGTTACTGTTACTGTGCTGAAACTCTATGCCCAACATATCTTGGAAGGAAAGAGTTCATTTGGCTTATGCTTCTGTATTGCTGTTCATCATCTAAGGAAGTCAGGACAGGAAATCAAACAGGGCAGGAACTTGTAGGCATGTGTTGATGCAGAAGCCGTGGAAGAGTGCTGCTTACTGGTTTGGTCCCCATGACTTGGTCCTCAGACTGTTTTCTTAAAGAGCCAAGAACCAGCTGCCCAGGGATTGTACTACCCACAGTGGGCTGGGCTCTCCCTGCTTAATCACTTATTAAGAAAACACCTATAGCCCTGCCTCATGACAGCATTTTCTCAGTTAAGGCTCCTTCCTCTCCAGTGGTTCTAGCTTATGTCAAACTAGTCAGTACACACACCTTTAAAGCCAGTGCTGGGAGGCAGAGGCAGGCAGATATCTGAGTTCCAGGCAGCAGCCTTGTTTACATGGAGGATTGCAGATTTGCCAGGGCGGCACAGTGAGACCCTCTCTCAAAATGAAATGTAGTGAGAAGGACCATCGAGTAGATGGAAAAGAGAAAGACTGGGGAGCGGCCTGAAGATGAGGTGAGTTAGTCAGAGCAGGGCCCTCTGATGTAATGACAGAGCAGAGACATCGTGGAAGAGGAGAGAGCAGTGGAGCTGCAGGGAGAGCTTTTGTCAGAGGGAAATACTCTACTGACCTTTCCCAGTCTGCGCCAGTCTTCTTAGTTCTCACCACGCATCATCAGTTACTCATTCACACCTATGTTCACACCCACCGTCTTCATTGACCTCGCTGTGAGCTAGACTCCCTACTAAGCTCCGCATTGCAGAGATGTGTGAATGACAGATAAAATCTGGGATGAGGCATCCTTGGTGTCCTAAGGGGATTACAGGGTGGCTCCTCTGTAGAGAGTGGAAGGGAGCAAGTTGAAAGAGGTAAAGGAATGGGTCAGACCCTGTAGGACAGTGGCTCTCAACCTTCCTAATGCTGCAACCCTTTAATACAGTTTCTCATGTTGTGGTGACCTCTAACCATAAAATTATTTTTGTTGCTACATCATAACTGTGATTTTGCTGCTGTTAGGAATCATAATGTATTTTTGGAGATAAAGGTTTGCCAAAGGAGTTGTGACCCACAGGTTGAGAAACAATGTTGTAGCACCTTTGAAGCCTACAGTATTAGGATTTTGGGATTTAGGGTTTTGAAGACTTGGGATATACTTGGTTGAGACCAGCCTGGGCTACATAATCACATCCTTTTTCAAAAAACAAGACCAAACCAAATCAAGTCACATCAATGTGAAGACAAGTCTTATGGAAGCTATGTGTTCATTTCACTTCGGTGTGTAATTAAGTGTAGAATTCTTGAGTTTATGATAAGTGCATGCTAAATTTTGACAAACCTGCTGAATGATTTTCTGTTGCATTCTTAGTAGTATGTAGGTTGAAGGTGCTCCACATTCTTGCTAGTCCTTAGTACTGTCAGTCTCTTTATGGCTGTTAGTGGCTTTGTGCTGGTATCCTGTGGTTTTAATTTACACCTTCCTAATGATTACTGTTTAAGAAAAGATTATTCATGAAATTTGAAAAGGCAGGCTTTACTTAGGGGTAACTATTGTGATAGGCATAGGAACCTTGCTAGGAGTTTTACAGTGTAGAACAGAGAATGGACTTGACTTTCTAGCATAAACAGGTAGAGACTTATGGTCAAGGAGAAGGGGGTGGGGGGCAGTCAGTGGAAATTGCTAAAGGGAATGGATGGTAAAGGGAGAGTCTAGTTAAACGAAACCAAGCCTCGCAGCCCTTAGGCATTCATGTTCCCCTGGGAACCTGTTACTAATTTCAGTATTCTACAGTGGACCATCCTTTACCGAATGATTACAGTCTCTGTGCTCTATTCTCTGATTGTACAGCATTTTATTTTCTAACTTATTTCTAATTATTTTCTATTGTGATCTTACTTTTTGTCAAGTCCCTGGCTTTCTTTCCTCCAGTGGGGAGATGTGTCCTGGAGATTGTGTCATTGTCATGTTCCTTGGATCTGGCGGAAATGTAGGGCAATGCTGAAGTTTGTAGATGACTCTGAATATTGGGTAAGCATTAGATTGATCCAGAATTATTCTCCTTTTCTAGTAATACGTAGTTAACCCACATCGAACCCTTTTCTGGATTGTCTTATCATACTGCTGGGCTTGTATGCAGCGACTCTTGTAGTTAGTCTAAACTAACTCCTCTCTTTTTTGAAGCTAAATAAGGTTTGTCTCAATGACATTTAATTCTAATGTTTTATTTTTGATTAGCTTTCCATCCATATTTTTTAGTTGGACATTAAATATGATACTGGCTTCAATAATAACACAGCATATTCATGATCTTAGAAATGCAGTAGTGTTTTTCTTTAGGTTTCAAATACATCACTGGCCTCCAATTCTAGGCCTTTATGCTCTGTTTTTACCTTATGGCTGTAAACATTTTTTTTTATTGGATATTTTATTTATTTACATTTCAAGTGTTATCCCTTTTTTTAGTTTCCCCTCTGCAAACCCCTCTATCCCATCTCCCCTCCCCTTCTATGAGGATGCTCTTTCTCCGCCCACCCACTCCCACCTCACTGCCCTAGCATTCCTCTATGCTAGGGCACTGAGCTTTCACAGGACCAAGGACCTCTCCTCTTATTGATGCCAGATACATCCTCTGCTACATATGCAGCTGGAGTCATGTGTCCTTTTATGTGTACTCTTTGGTTGGTGTTCTAGTCCTTGGGAGCCTGGGATGGGGGGGACGTTCTGTTTGGTTGATACTGTTATTCTTCTTATGGAGTTGCAAACCCCTTCAGCTCCTTCAGTCATTCCCTTAACTCCTCCATTTGGATCCTCATGCTCAGTTCAATGGTTGGCTGTGAGCATCTGCATCTGTATTTGTCAAGCTCTGGCAGAACCTCTCAGGCAACATCTATATCAGGCTCCTGTCAGCAAGCACTTCTTGGCATCAACAATAGTGTCTGAGTTTGGTGTCTGCATATGGGATGGATCCCCAGATGGGGCAGTCTCTGAATGACCTTTCCTTCAGTCTCTGCTCCACACTTTGTCCCCATATTAACTTTAGACAGGAGCAATTCTGGGTTAAAATTTTGAAGAAGAGTGGTGGCCCCATCCCTCAACCGGGGCCGTGCCTAACCTCTGGATATGGTCTCTACAGGTTCTCCCTCTTCTTTGTTGGGTATTTCAGCTAATGTCATCTCTGTTGGGTCCTGGGAGTGTTTTGCTTTCCTGGCATCAGGGACTTTCTGGTGGCTACTCCCAGTTCCCCATCCCCCATTGCTATACACCTTTATTCAATTCCCTGACCCTCTATAAATCACCCCTGTCTTTTCCCATACCTGATCCTGCCCCCTGGGAATCTAACCTGATTCTTCTGCAAGAGCAACAGATGCTCTTAGTGCTGAGATGTCACTCCCGATCCATAAACTTACTTTCATTATGGCCTGATTTTAACATTTTTCTTTTCTCTTGGAGACAGGCATGTACTTGGTATGTAGTGGAGAAAGACTTTCAACTCTTGATCCTTCTGCATCTACTTTCCTCATTCTGGGATTTTACTCATTGTCTCCCATTCTTAATTTGGAGTTATTAAAGCCTTGCCCATTATGTGTGTAGAATGGATTTTAAATATTATTTTTGATAATTTCTTACTTGAGTATACTATATTTATATCATTTCTATCCCTCCCTCTCTCCCCCATCTCCCCTTGTGATTACACTTTTTATTTATTGTGGTATAGGCATTTTTTTATTTATTGTGGTGAGTGCTACCGGAAGCCTGTGGAGGTTAGAGTTCGACCTTGGCAGTCAGTTCTCTTTTTAGGCTTCATATCCCACTATGGGTTCTGGGAATTGCACTCAGGTTGCCAGATGTTCATGACTTGTACTTTCCTGCAGAGCCCTATCTCGCCAGCCTTATGGGGCCTTTTTGAGATATAATCACATACTATAAAATGTATACATACATGTTGTAGATATAGTTTATAGTATATTTAAACATTCTACTACTAACACTACTGTCCAGCTTCCTTTATTTTACCACTCAAGAATGAAACATCTTAGCCATTAGCAGTTAGTACCTGACTTCCTTCTATGCTCTGGCAACGATTCCTCTACTTAACGATTTGCCTATTTTGTACATTTCTTATATTTGGAATGTTTAGATGGCTTTTTGTGTCTGGCCTCTTTCTCCTTAGCATGATCTTTTTAGAAAATAGTGCTTCCAATTTGCATCAAGCATGAATATGTCACTATGTTTTTGTTGCTAATTGATACTCCTATTGTGTAGAGAGAACCTTCATTTAACGTATCAAATGGTAGTACTTGAGTTGGTTTTGCTTTTCTGTCACTGAGTAGTGCTGCTTTCTATATTTATATACCTGTTTTGGTAGAACATATACTCTCACTTTTCTTGAATACACTACAAGTGGGATTGTTGAGATCAAATGATATAAGTCTATGTTACACTTACCCACCAGATGGTTTCAAATTTAGCTGTGCCTTTCAGTCTCCTCAGAAGTGTATACATGTTCTCATTTTCCCTTGTCCTTGTCAGCATGTGTTAATATCTAATTATAGCCATCCTTGTGGGTGTGAAATAGTATTTCATTGTGGTTTTGACTTGCCTGTTTTGATAACAAATGACATTTAAAACCTTTTCATGTTCTTATTGGCTATTTATATATCGGTGGAGAAATGTTTATTTATATCCCCTTCCCATTTCAAAAAGTTTGAGGAATTTTTATGAACTTTAAGTAGAAGTCCTTCATCATAAATACTTTGGTTTGCAAGACTTTTCTTTGCTTCTGTTTCCCCTTTTCCTCAATGTCGTTTGAAACATAAAAGATTTTAGTTTTGATAAATTATAATCTATTTTTTCCTTAGGTTGCTTGTGCTTTTGATGTTCATAAAAACTTCGCACTTTTTAAAAAAGTCAGTATCTTACCCTGTAACTGGCTGGCCTTGAATGTATAGAGATCCTACTTGTTTCTGCTTCCTGATTGCTGGGATTAAAGATATGCCACCATGCCTGAGGCCATGACTTCAGTAAATCTGTAGTTTTACATTTAGATCTTTGATCCACTTTGACTTGGTTTTGTATTTGGTATAAGATAGAGATCCAGTTTCTCTCTCTGATGCATGGCGTCTAGTTCCAGCACTACTTACTGAAAGGACTGTTCTTACTTATGAGTCGTCTTCGCATTCTTGCTTAATTGACGATAGTTGTAAAGGCTTACATCCGGATTATCAGCTCTGTTGATGTCTGTTCTTGTTCATATGCCCTTTGTAAGATAATTCTTATAATCTCTGTGAGTCTCCCAGTTGTGTTCTTTTCAAGATCATTTTGGCTATTCTTCCTCTATGCATTTGTGAAGATCAGAGGACAACAATGGGTGCTTTTTAATGATTGTCTTTTAGACAGGGTCTCCCTACTGCTATGGAATGTGTACATTAGGGGAGCATAGCTGGTCAAGGAGCCTGAAGAGTTCTTCTTGCCTTTATTTTGCCAGTGTTGAAATTACAAGCATATATCACCATGCCATATTTTATTTATGTGATTTTTGGGAATGAAAGTCATGTCCTCATGTTTGTGAGGCAGATGTGTTATCAAACTGTAACAAGAGCTTGTTCTGGGGACTTTAATATGGGTACAGGATACCGAGTGTCTTTCAATAGGGTTGCAACATGATGATGGATGCCACGGATCATTTTTAAAATAGAGATGTTTCTTGATTCTTTCTAGTTAGACACACAGGAGTGTTAATCATACAGGGATGTCTCCTTAGAGGAGATAAAATCAAATCCCTGCATTCCATTCAGAAAGCTGAGAGTGGACTTTAATAACAACCAGGTGACCTTTTTGCTATCCGTGGAGGCAGACCTCACCTACTTTTGCTGTAGAGACAGACCCCATGCAAATTACCCAGAATGAGTATGCCAGACTCTTCCCTCCCTAGACTGTTAGCCCTCCTTGGGCGAGATGTCACATGTACTTTATGGCCTGCTGACCTCTATGTTACTGGTCAGAGACCAGAGTAGATTCTAGGCCTTTTATAGCTATAGAACGCACCCTCATGGTCGCATGTACTTTGTAAAAGAGTCTCTATGTAGTTGCACCTTAAGCTTTCTTGTGCACCTGGAATTGCATTGATTGGACTGAGTATTGCCTGGAAACCTTTCCCCAAATTGTACTGTGCTTTAAATATGCTGACAACGAATCATCTGGCGTTAGACTCCCTGAAGTCTGATCCAGGTTCAGAAAGCCAATCTGCACCAGGTTTTCATTCTTACCTCTTTGTGGGGGGTCACGTTCTTGTATAACACCTGCATGGGCCCTGTAGGGGAAAATTATTCAGTCTTTTTTCCTTTTCCCCTGAATTGCAGTGTTAGCTTTAGATGTTTTTAGGTTTCCTTTATCATGGCAAGGGCCTTTTTCCATTTCTAGGTCACTTAGTGTTTCATTTTTCATGAAAGGTGCTATAATTTGTTAAATACACTTTCCCTATATCTCTTCATGTGATTCTTATATTTCATTAACATGGGTATTTTGATTGATTTTATTTTTTAGATATTAAACCAGTATTGCTTTCCTGAGATTCCTCTTCTTCATGATATATACACTTGTTTTTGTTTTTGTTTTTTTTTTTTTTTTTATTAACTTGAGTATTTCTTATGTACATTTAAAAGTTATTCCCTTTCCCGGTTTCGACAAACATCCCTTCCCTCCCCCTTCCTTATGGGTGTTCCTCCCACCTCCCCCATTGCCGCCCTCCCCCGACAGTCTAGTTCACTGGGGGGTTCAGTCTTAGTAGGACCCAGGGCTTCCCCTTCCACTGGTGATCTTACTAGGATATTCATTGCTACCTATAAGGTCAGAGTCCAGGGTCAGTCCAGGTATAGTCTTTAGGTAGTGGCTTAGTCCCTGGAAGCTCTGGTTGCTTGGCATTGTTGTACATATAGGGTCTCGAGCCCCTTCAAGCTCTTCCAGTTCTTTCTCTGATTCCTTCAACGGGGGTCCTATTCTCAGTTCAGAGGTTTGCTGCTGACATTCGCCTCTGTATTTGCTGTATTCTGGCTGTGTCTCTCAGGAGCGATCTACACTTCTGCACTTCTTTGCTTCATCCATCTTGTCTAATTTGGTGGCTCTATATGTATGGGCGCATGTGGGGCAGGCTCTGAATGGGTGTTCCTTCAGTCTCTGTTTTAATCTTTTGCCTCTCTCTTCCCTGCCAAGGGTATTCTTGTTCCCTTTTAAAGAAGGAGTGAAGCCTTCACATTTTGATCATCCGTCTTGAGTTTCATTTGTTCTAGGCAGCTAGGGTAATTCAAGCATTTGGGCTAATAGCCACTTATCAGTGAGTGCATACCATGTATGTCTTTTTTCTGTGATTGTTAGCTCACCAGGATGATATTTTCCAGTTCCAACCATTTGCCTCACAATTTCATAAACTCGTTGTTTTGATAGCTGAGTAATATTCCATTGTGTAGATGTACCACATTTTCTGTATCCATTCCTCTGTTGAAGGGCATCTGGGTTCTTTCCAGCTTCTGGCTATTATAAATAAGGCTGCGATGAACATAGTGGAGCACGTGTCTTTTTATATTTTGGGGGCATCTTTGGGTATATGCCCAAGAGAGGTATAGCTGATCCTCAGGCAGTTCAATGTCCAATTTTCTGAGAAACCTCAGACTGATTTCCAGAATGGTTGTACCAGTCTGCAACCCCACCAACAATGGAGGAGTGTTCCTCTTTCTCCGCATCCTCGCCAGCATTTGCTGTCACCTGAGTTTTGATCTTAGCCATTCTCACTGGTGTGAGGTGAAAATCTCAGGGTTGTTTTGATTTGCATTTCCTGATGACTAAAGATGTTGAACATTTCTTTAGGTGTTTCTCAGCCATTCGCATTCCTCAGCTGTAATTCTTTTGTTTAGCTCTGAACCCCATTTTTTAATAGGGTTATTTGTCTCCCCTGGTCTAATCTTTTTGATATACACTTGTTTATATTGTGCTAGATTTGGTTTCATTTTGTTTCTTTGATTTTGGTGTTTAATCTCTACAAAATATATTGGTCATTAATTTTCTCATAATATTTTTGACATCTGTCACTAGAGAAGTACTGATTTTGCACGAGACTTGAGAAATATTCTCTTACCTTATAGTTTTTAGAAGGGATTATGGACTGACATTAATTAAGACTAATAGTATTTAAATTCGTTTTTGTTTTTTAGGATTCTCCTTTTACAAATGCAGGAGTCGGATCTAATCTAAATCTCTTAGGAGAGATCGAATGTGACGCCAGCATAATGGATGGGAAGTCTTTAAGCTTCGGAGCCGTAGGAGCACTGAGTGGTACGTGGGCTCATGACCCGGCACCTCTGTCTGAAAACCGAGCTCTTACCACTTCATCCTTCTCCACACGGAATCCCAAATTTTTACTCATGTTTGTTTGGAGGAAAGTTGAAACAATTCTTATTCCTCCTTTATTAAATTAAGAACAAAAAAATCTTAGCTATAAGGAGTTTATAAAGAAAACAGCCAGTGTTAGGGCTGCAGCTCATTTGATCCATCACTTGTGTAGTTTCTACAAGGTCCTGACACACAACAACAAAAACAAAAATGCAAATATAACAAACTAAATAGAGCTGTCTGTGTCCAGGTTTGGTTAGAAGTACATCACTCTTCTCTGGTCCTTAGAGAGATTCTAGGCATTCAAGACTTAATTCAGAATAGTCTGTTAACTTTGCAGTTTGGAATGTGTTAACATTAACACATTTCAGGTGATACAGATAAAATTTACTTTTTATTTCAAAGTCTTTCCTTTCTATCCCTTTTCCCCTCTGGTTATTAACCAATAACAAGTCTTTCCTTTCTTTTTCTCTTCCCCTCTGGTTATTAACCATTAACAATCTGGGTTATTGATATAGTAATGATACATTCTGTGAATATGGTTATTTTAAAAGCAAATGTTATTCTATGTGTGATGTGTGTGTGAGCATGTGCACATGTGCACCACTGTGCACATGTAGAGGTTAGAGGCAACTTTTATGTGTTAGTTTTCTCCTTCCACTCCAGTTAGGAAGGGTCTCTCATGGTTTCTGTCACATTGCACATGGGAAGCTACCTGTCACAGGAGCTTCTAAGCAAACTTCCCTATCTACTCATCTCCATAGCGGACGCTGAGATTGCAGGTGCATGCTGCGCCCTCCCGTCTTTCTGTGTGTTCTGGGGCTTATTTCAGTTCCTCAGCCGTGTGTGGCAAGCATGTTTTCCTATGAGTCATCTCCCTGGCCAAATGTATGTATTTTAATGAAACATTTCCCCTTTTTTCTTTTTCTCTCCCTCCCTCTCTCTTCCTTTCCTCCTTTGTTTAAAGCAGAGTCTTACTTACTATGCAGCTTAGACTGTTCTTGAGCTTGCTTTGCAGCCAAGGCTGGGTTCATGATACTCCTGAATTAAGCTTTTGACTGCTAAAATTTTAGGTCTGCAATACCCTGCTCACTGCTGTAACTTTTCCTTTTAAATCAGAGACTTGTGGCTCTATTTTTACATCAGTTCATAAGAGATTTATTTAATGGTTTATGATTCATATGAAGGTACATTAAATGGACAGATTTTTATCTGTAGATTTATGAAGTTTCTAATGTACCCAGACATATACACCTGGATCAAGATGTTATCATGTTAGGGTTTAGAACACTGAGCTGGAGAGATGGCTTGGTGGAGTTTATAAAGCATTTACTGTTCTTGTAGAGAACCCAAGTCTAATCCCCAGCACACTTTAGTATTCACACCTACCTATAAATCCAGGTTAAAGGGAGCCGATGCCTCTGTCCTCTGTGAGCAACAGTACTTCCCAATCCATGCACAGGACATTTTCATAATTCCAGAAAGGCTCTCTATGCTTCTTGTAGTCTACACATATTGTTTCTCTTCTACCCCCAGATTCTGGTTTTGAACTAATTCGTCTGCTCCTGAAATTGCAATGAGTGGAATGAGACAATCGTGCATCTGGTTGTTTTCTTCTTAGCATGTGTGTGAGATTAATCCACAGTTTGTGCCACAGTACTTTATTTTTTCTATTGCATGTCATTTCATTGGTTAGACATTCTGTAACTTATTTCACCCTCAATTTTTTGAGACATTTGTAGTTTTTAGTTTTAGACTATTATCAATAAAATTGTAATGAGTGTTCTTTTACATGTGTCTTGGAAAAATATATATTAATAAATCTTGAATATATCTCAGGAGTTACCATAAAGTGTTTAGGTTAGTTAGGGTTTCATTGCTGTGAAGAGACACTATGACCAAGGCAACTCGTATATAGGACAACATTTCATTGGTGCTGGCTTACAGTTTCAGAGGATCAGTTGATTACAGGAAGCATGGCAATGTGCAGGCAGACATGGTGCTGGAGGAGCTAAGAGTTCTACATCTTGATCCGGAAGAGAGGGGACTGTCTTCCATAGGTAGCCCAGGAGGAAACTCTGATTCCACACTTGGCAGAGCTTGAGAATAGGAGAGCTTGAAGTCTGCCTACACAGTGATATACTTCCTCCAACAAAGCCACACCTCCCCGAGGCCAAGTATTGAAACACATAAATCCATGGTGGGCAAACCTCTTTAGACCACCACAGTGTATTACTAGTTTGCTACTAGGTACTGCTAGTTTTCAAAGCAGTTGCTGCACTTATATTTCTACTGGCAGTGTATGGACACTTCTGTAACTCTACACTTTTGCTCATTTTTTAATTATTCTTGAAATGCAGCCATTTTGATATTTCTGGAGTTGAATTGTTTTGAGTTTTCCTATGTTTAATGATACTAAGTGTCTTCTACTTTTCCAACTAGAAGTCCTTGTAAAGTTTTCACTTTCAACATTTTAACATTGTTATTGAATATTCTTTTTTATTGCTTCGTAGACATATTCTGTATATCTAGATAAGAAACCTTTGTCAAATACATATATCATGGAAATTTTCTCCCAAGTTCTTACTTTCTTCTTTCAATTTCTTAATGGTGTCTTTCAGTGGACAGCTTTTCTATTATAATGTATTTAAGGTATTATAATGTATTTTTTAACCTTTATTTTATGTGTATGAGTATTTTGAATGCCTGCTTTTGTCTGCGCCCTACTTGTATGCTGTACCTTCAGAGGCCAGAAGAGAGCACTAGATAGATGCCCTGCAGTTGGTATTTAAGATGGCTGTGAACCGTATGGGTGCTGGGAACCCCGGTTCTCAGAAAGAGCAGGCAGTGCTCTACCTGTTGAGTTATGTCTCCAGCCCCACTTTTAAAAAACTGGCAAATTATTGTATTTTAATAGGTTGTACCTATTCAAACTTAGGTAGCCAGACTCCCATTATTTTCTTTATTAATTTTTGAAAATTGTTTTTACCTTGAGCATTTAGTTTTTATACCAAGTTCAGATTAGCTTTTGTGTGTGTTAGGGGTCAGCATTTACTTATTTTTTTCCTGGGTTTGAAATGACTTATTGCCTTTTAAAAAAAGATATTCCTTTCTTTACAAAAACTTATGAACAGATTAGGTGAAGTCCTTGGGAAATGGCATATTAGTGTACCCTGTCAAAGCTGGCCTAATACTCCAGAGTGAGGGATTGTTTTCTCTGTTTGGAAGGGTTTGTGTGTCAGTGAAATGATTTTGTTGGGAATTATTCCGAATTATTATTATTCATTATTATTTTACTGAGTCTCATTATGTAGCACTAGCTGGCTTAGAAATCACTATGTAGAGTTGGCATTCTTAGTTGGCAGGTTTTTGAGTTCAGGGCTTGACGTTAATCATTCTTTGCATTCCTAACACTTGGAGTTCTTAAGAGATCCAGCATTTCTATGTATGTATCTTTGTGGGTAAGCTGTTGCTTTCTCTTACAGCTCTTAATGTGGTTCGTTTGTTTTTATGGTTTTGATAATAGAGAATTAAAAAGAGTAAGGGAATGAGGAAAGGGAACAAGAAGGAATCAAGTAAGAAAAAGAAAAAGTACATGAGTTAGAGGTATGAGAAATAATAGAGAAAATACTGTAGACCAGGTCCAGAAAGAGAAGCAGTAAGCACTGCAAAGCAAAATGAACACTAAAACAAGCAAGCAATTTAAGTATAAAGGGAAAATTAAAACCATGTAAGATTTTGAAATAGGAGAGATTCAATATGTCATCCGTTAGCATATATCTTTGTTGATATGAATATGAGTTCCCTCATCCCATTATTATCTCTTTGTGCATGTGAATGCATGGTTTGCATATGTGTATATTTATGTGTGTGTTTTACATGTATGTTTGTGTTTGGGGAGGCCAGATCACAAACATGGGTATCATTTCTTGGGCACCTCTTACCTTCTTTTTGTGACATTCTTGGTTGGGTCTTTTACTGGCTTAGAACTAGCCAAGTAGGCTAGGGTGGTTGGTCATGGCATCTCAAGGATTAGCCTGCCTAGGCCTCCCCAGCACTACCATGGCTGGTATTTTGTGGGTTCTAGGGATTGAGGTCAGGTCCTTGGCTAGTTTGGTTAGCATGTTATAAGCTGAGCTAGCACCTGCGTTGTATCTCATAGGTGTTGTAAGTTGGTGAGAGGATTGCAAATCTTCATGCATATGAAAATAAATGGCCCCAGAGTGTTTACCCTGCCAGGTTAGGTTTCTCTACGAGAAAAGCTTGCTGAGAGTTTCCCAGTCCTAGAAATGTATTGCTGTACCTATCATGGACAGAAATTTTTATTTTTGTGTAGTTCTATCTGTTGATACATGGGGTTAGTTTCTGTACAGCAATGCATTTACCACTCTAAAGGCAGTGGAACCTGGGAGAGCGGAGCTGAAATGAGGTGGACTAAAATCTCATGCAGTAGCAGACATTATTCATAGCCTCAGACAATTTACACTCTCTGGGTTAAGAATTCCATGAATAAAGTCTACAACCACAAGAACAAGATGTATGAAGGGGTTGGGGATTTGGCTCAGTGGTAGAGCGCTTGCTAGGCAAGGCCCTGGGTTCAATCCCCAGCTCCAAAAAAAAATAATAGAAAAAAAAAAAAAAGAACAAGATGTATGCAGTACAAACATGTTTTTCCATACAGGCATATAAACAAATAACAATATCAAGTTGTAATAAATACTCTAAACCAAACTCATTCCTATATACTATACTTAAGAGGGGTATGAAACCACAATCTATGAACAGTTGATTCCGTGTTGAAGAACCTGAAGTCGTAAGACTCTTTTCTTGTTTTCCTGGAGTTTTCTCACAAGCACTCAGAATCTCCCTCATATGGCTCCATTCTTGTGTTCTGACTGTAAATGAAACAGTCAACAGCAAATAACATTAACAGCTTGTAGAATGCTTCTTCCTTCTTCCTCCTCCTCCTTTTCTTTTTCCTCTTCCTCTTCTTCCCTCCTCCTCCTCCCTACTGCTCCCATAGAATTTCTCTGTGTAGCTTCTGCTATCCTGGAACTCATTCTGTAGACCAGGCTGAATTTCAACTCAGAAATCAGCCTGGCTCTGCCTCCTGACTGCTGGGATTAAAGGCATTTACCGTCCAGCAGAATGGTAAAAAATCTTTACCAGCTGCACTTCTACACTGGTCTAATATCCAGAATATACAAAGAACTAAAGAATTTAAACCAAGGAAATAAAACTGACAATCAACCAATGAGCAAAAGGACAGAAGATAACAGTTTTCAGAAAAGAAATACATAAATGGCCAATAACTGAGTGTTCAGTATCAGTCACTGTCAAAGAAATGTAAACAGTAACTTCTTGAGATATCCCCTCTCCACAATCAAAATGACTATCATTAAAAAGTGTTACAGCAGCAGTCTCAACTAACCTGGACCCCCAAGATCTATCAGACAGCCTTCAACCAGGTAGCATACACCAGCTGGTATGAAGCCCCCAACTCATATACAGCAGAGGACTCTCTGGTCTGGCCTCAGTAAGAGAAGATGTACCTAACCCTCCCGCTACTTAAGGCCCCAGGAAGTGGAGAGGCCTGGCAGGTGGGGTGGAGTTAGTGGGTGGGGACATCCTCTTGGGGACAGGGTAGTGGTGGGGGTGGGGAGGGGAGAAGGAGGAATGGGATGAGGAACTGTTGGAGGGTGGACTGGGAAGTGGAAAATGACTGGACTATAAAAAATATTAAAGATAAATAAAATAAAATAATTATCATTCAAGTGGTGTGTGTGTGTGTGTATGTGTGTGTGTGTGTGTGTGTGTGAGAGAGAGAGAGAGAGAGAGAGAGAGAGAGAGAGAGGGAGAGAGAGAGAGAGAGAGAGAGAGAGAGAGAGAACAAGCGAGCCGCTGCCCTATAGTATCTTTAAGCTTTGTTGTGTTCATGTTCAGCTTGTGTTAGTACAGTTTTGGTGTATGTAAAGAAGAATTTCCAAGGTATTTTGAAGATATCTTATTGAAATAGCCACAAAAACAAAGTAGAGAAATGTGAAAACATTTCTGATTTCTTTTTTCTTTTTATTTACTTTATAGGAATCAAGAATCCAGTATCAGTTGCACACAGACTCTTGTGTGAAGGGCAGAAGGGCAAGCTGTCTGCAGGCCGGATTCCTCCTTGGTAAGCTCCTGCTGCCTTTGACTTCTGTTTGCCTTGCTACTGTTTGAAGGCTGCTTTAGCTCATTGGTGACACCTTTGCAACAGGATTGTGTGTCACTGAGTGCTAGTTAGAGTTATTTTCCTGTGAACCTCAGAACCTATCATAGATACCAAGGCCTAACGCCGAAAGTAATTAGTTTTGGGATATACTTAGACAAATCAGGACTATATTATGAATAGTTCTGATTCAGTTATTACCAGCACTAGTAATTGACAGTGTCTTGTTATTTTTACCTTGTTCATCTTACTGAGATAAAAAGGTCATTAGAACAGACTTGAAGATTAGTTTGTATATAAGGCAAATCAGTCTTTGATCATGGTGTCATCTCAATCATTGTGGTGAGAAACATGTATTAGGTAACTTATATCTGGACAGTGGGCTATATCATGAAAGGCCAATAAGATAGTCACGTTTTTAGAAAAGTACAGGGCAAATTTAAAGGTAAAAAGTGGACTAGAAAGATGTATGTCTCAGAGGCTAAGAGCACTTGCTTACAGAGGACCCTGGTTCGGTTCCCAGCACCCATGTGGCGTTTTACACCTATCTTTTTTTTTTTAAAGGTATTTTTTTCTTAAAGAATTTATTCATTTATTATATATAAGTACACTGTAGCTAGCTGTCTTCAGAAACAACAGAAGAGGGCATTGGATCTCTTTACAGATGGTGGTGAGCCACCATGTGGTTGCTGGGAATTGAACTCAGGACCTTTGGAAGAGCAGTTGGTGCTCTTAACCGCTGAGCCATCTCTCCAGCCCATTTTACACCTATCTTTAACTCTAGTTCCAAGGTATCTGATGCCCTTGTGTGACCTCAGTATATACCAGGTACATGAAAGCCATGTATGTATACATACTTATATACATAAACTAAAAAAGTACATTATAAAATTTTCTTTGCAGAGTATAAAGCTATAAACAGCCTAAATGTCTTTTGTTTTTCCCCGTAAAAAATTTCTTTCTAGTTCTATTGCTAAGTACGAAGGAGGAGGGAGACATTAGTACTAACTTACTCCAGGACACAATATATTCAAGTGAATGTTTATACAAAGTTTAAACTCTCACAAATGTAGAGGTTGAGAAGTTCAAGTTCATACAGTTCTAGCTTGTTTGGGTTGATGTGGGCTTTCTTCTTACCTTACAGATAGTTGTCCTCATTGGAAGAATATGGGAGAAGGCTAGGAGAGGAGGTCACAGAGGAACAATGGAAAGAGGAGTGTGAGAAGAGAGGAAAGAGGGGAGAGGAAGACAGAGAGAGAGAGAGAGAGAGAGAGAGAGAGAGAGAGAGAGAGAGAGAGAGAGACAGACAGACAGGAATGGAGACGAGTCAGGGGGTGAGGAATCAAGAGAGACAGAGACAGAGATGGGAGAGGAGCAGAGAGAGACAGAGACAGAGACAGAGAGAGACAGAGATGGGGGGGAACTGAGAGGGGGAGCATGTGACAGAGGTGGGTGGGGAAGGCCATTTCTTCTCCAAGTGCAGTGTCATGAGGAGTCTACCTTCATGGTGATCTCCCTCAGTCAATGGCACTAAAGTTTTATGGTGTAGAATTAAAAAATAAAGTTAACTTATGTTTTCTTTCTTTTTTTGATATGTTGAAATAGAGTCTCACTGCATATGTAGGTCTGGCTGGCTGGGACCTTGATTTATAGATCAGACTAGCCTTCAACTCAGAAATTTGCCTGCCTCTGCCTCCTGAGTGTTGGTATAAAGGTGTGTACTACCATGTCCAGCTTTAGTTTCTAAAACAAACAAACAACCCCCTTTCCCCCCAAACCTGCAAAATAATATGACTAACAATTTAATACCACCTAAGTTAGGACATAAAATGTCACCAAAAGATTTGAGGCTGTCTAGATTGAGGCAGTTGTTGGAATTACTTCATGTGCAGTTGGTGTCCTTTTCAGAAAGCCCCTGTCTATTCCTACACCTTGAAGCCTTCTCCTTATATCATCTAGTAGTTACAAAGGGAAGGCCCTACTTAAGGTCTTTGATTCATTTTAAATTGACTTTTGTCATGTGAGAGAGACAGATTGTGTATTCTGTTGTTATGGTTATGAAAACATGAGTTTTCCAGCATTCTTTATTGAAGACGCTTGTGTGCATGTGTGCCTGCGTGTGTGCATGTGTGTGTATTTTGGGGTTTCTACTTCGCCACATGATTCTGAGTGTAAAACATTGATTCAGTAGTGTCCTGGGTAGCTAAATAGTAATGCCAGGTAGGTTATGTATATCAAATATGTATATTCTGATGTGGGGTCTTGCTCTGCTGCTGAGGCTATTTTAGAACTCACCGGTTAGCATAGGCTGGCCTAGGACTCCTACTTTTGCTACCTTAGTTAAGGGAGGACAGGTATCTGTGACTATGCCCTGCTCTTAGAGAGGCTTTGGATTTAAAGTCTTCTTTTTTTCTTTTGTTGGATTACATTTTAAATGTTATCCCCTTTCCCAGTTTCCCTCCAGAAACCCACTATCCCATCTTCCCCTCCCACTGCTTCTATGAGGGTAATCCCTGACCCACCCACCCACTCCCTCCCACCTTCCCGCCCTGAAATTCCCCTACACTGGGGCATCAAACCTTGACAGGACCAAGAGCCTCTCCTCGCATTGATGCCCAACAAGGCCATCCTCTGTTGCATATGCAGCTGGAGCCATGGATTTGTCTATGTGTATACTCTTTGGGTAGTGGTTTAGTCCCTGGGAGCTCTGGCTATATAAATAAGGCTGCTATGAACATAATGTCTTTAATATATGTTAGAGCATCTTTTGGGTATATGCCCAGTAGCAGTATAGCTGGGTCCTCAGGTAGTACTATGTCGAATTTTCTGAGGAACTTCCAGAGTGGTTGTACCAGTTTGCAATTCTACCAAAAATGGAAGAGTGTTCCTCTTTTTCCACATTCTCATCAGCATTTGCTGTCACCTGAGTTTTTGATCTTAGCCACTCTGACTGGTGGAATCTCAGAGTTGTTTTGTTTTGCATTTCTCTGATGACTAAGGATGTTGAACATTTCTTTAGGTGCTTCTTGGCCATTCGATATTCCTCAATTGAGAATTCTTTGTTTAGCTCTATACCCCATTTTTAAATAGGGTTATTTGACTCCCTGGAGTCTAACTTGAGTTCTTCATATATTTTGGATATTAGCCCTCTATCAGATGTAGGATTGGTAAAGATCTTTTCCCAATCTGTTGGTTGCTGTTTTGTCCTATTGACAGTGTCCTTTGCCTTACAGGAGCTTTGCAATTTTATGAGGTCCCATTTGTCGATTCTTCATCTTAGAACATAAGCGATTGGAAATTTTCCCCTGTGCCCATGTGTTTGAAATTCTTCCCCACTTTTTCTTCTGTTAGTTTGAGTGTATCTGGTTCGATGTGGAGGTCCTTGATCCACTTGGACTTAAGCTTTGTACAGGGTGATAAGCATGGATCGATCTGCATTCTTCTACATGCTGACCTCCAGTTGAACAAGGACCATTTGTTGAAAATGCTGTCTTTCCCACTGGATGGTTTTAGCTTCTTTGTCAAAGATCAAATGACCATAGATGTGTGGGTTCATTTCTGGGTCTTCAATTCTATTCCACTGATCTACCTGCCTGTCTCTGTACCAATACCATACAGTTTTTATGACTATTGCTCTGTAATACAGCTTGAGGTCAGGGATGGTGATTCCCCTAGAAGTTCTTTTATTGTTGAGGATAGTTTTCTCTATCTTGGATTTTTTGTTATTCCTAATGAATTTGCAAATTACTCATTCTAACTCTGTAAAGAATTGGATTGATATTTTGATGGGGATTGCATTGAATCTGTAGATTGCTTTTGGTAAAGTGGCCATTTTTATTATATTAATCCTGCCAATCCATGAGCATAGGAGATCTTTCCATCTTCTGAAATCTTCAATTTCTTTCTTCAGGAACTTGAAGTTCTTGTCATACAGATCTTTCATTTGCTTACTTAGAGTCGCCACAAGGTATTTTATATTATTTGTGACTATTGTAAGGGTATTGTTTCCCTAATTTCTTTCTCAGTCTGTTTATCTTAGTAGAGGAAGTCTACTGAATTGTTTCAGTTAATTTTAAATCCAACCACTTTGCTGAAGTTGTTTATCAGGTTTAGGTGTTCCCTGGTCGAATTTTGGGTTCACTTATTATACATTATTATATCATCTGCAAATAGCAATATTTTTGACTTCTTTTCAAATTTGTATCCCTTTGACCTCCTTTTGTTGTCTGATTGCTCTGGCTAGGACTTCAAGTACTATATTGAATAGGTAGAGAGAGAGTGGGCAACCTAGTTTAGCCCCTGATTTTAGTGGGATTGCTTCAAGGTTCTCTCCATTTAGTTTGATGTTGGCTACTGGTTTGCTGTATATTGCTTTTACTGTGTTTAAGTATTTAAGCCTTGAATTCCTGATCTTTCCAGGACTTTTATAATGAAGGGGTGTTGAATTTTGTTAAATGCTTTCTCAGCATCTAATGAAATGATCATGTGGTTTTTTCTTTGATTTTGTTCATATAGTGGAGCACGTTGATGGATTTCAGTATATTAAACTATCCCTGCATCCCTGGGATGAAGCGTACTTGATCATGATGCATGATCGTTTTGATGTGTTCTTGGATTCGGTTTGCAAGAATTTTATTGAGTATTTTTGCGTTGATATTCATAAGGGAAATTGGTCTGAAGTTCTCTTTTGTTGTTGGGTCTTTGTGTGATTTAGGTATAAGCATAATTGTGGCTTCATCGAAGGAATTGGGTAGTGTTCTGTCTGTTTCTGTTTTGTGGAATAGTTTGGACAGTTTTGCTATAAGGTCTTTTATGAAGATCTGATAGAATTCTGCACTAAACCCATCTGGTCCTGAGCTCTTTTTTGTTGGGAGACTTTTAATAACTGCTTCTATTTCTTTAGGAGTTATGGGGTTGTTTAGATGGTTATCTGATCCTGATTTAATTTTGGTACCTGGTATTTGTCTAGAAAATTGTTTATTTCCTCCAGATTTTTTCGTTTTGTTGAATATAGACTTTTGTAGTAGGATCTGATAATTTTTTTGAATTTCATCAGCTTTTATTGTTATGTTTCCCTTTTCATTTCTGATTTCTGAATACTCTCTCTGTGCCCTCTGGTTAGTCTGGCTAAGGGCTTATCTATCTTGTTGATTTTCTCAAAGAACCAGCTCCAGGTTTTCTTGATTCTTTGTCTAGTTCTTTTTGTTTCTACTTAGTTGATTTCAGCCCTGAGTTTGACTATTTCCTGTCTTCTATTCCTCTTGGGTGTATTTGCTTCTTTTTTATTATAGAGCTTTTAGGTGTGCTGTCAAGCTGCTGATGTATGCTCTCTCCTGTTTCTTCTTGGAGGCAGTCAGAGCTATGAGTTTTCCTCCTAGTACTGCTTTCATTGTATCCCATAAGTTTGGTTATGTTGTGCCTTCATTTTTATTAAATTCTAAAAAGTCTTTAATTTCTTTTATTTCTTCATTGACCAAGTTATCATTGAGCTGAGTGTTGTTCAACTTCCACATATACATGGGTTTTCTGTCTTTTTTTTGTGATTGAAGACCATCCTTATTCCATGGTGATCTGATAGGATGCATGGGATTATTTCTATCTTCTTGTATATGATGAGGCCTGTTTTGTGACCAATTATATGGTCAGTTTTTGGGAAGAGACCATGAGGTGCTGAGAAGAAGGTCTATCCTTTTGTTTTAGGATGAAATGTTCTATAAATATCTGTTAAATCCATTTGGTTCATAACTTCCGTTAGTTTCTCTGTGTCTCTGTGTTTCTGTTTCCATGGTCTGTCCATTGACGAGAGTGGGGTGTTGAAAACTCCTACTATTATTGTGTGGGGTGCAATGTGTGATTTGAGCTTTATGAATGTAGGTCCCCTTACGTTTGGAACATAGATATTTAGGATTGAGCGTTCATCTTGGTGAATTTTTTTTCTGTGATGAATAGAAAGTGTTCTTTCTTATCTTTTTGGTGACTTTTGGTTGAAAATAGATTTTATTCGATATTAGAATGGCTACCCCATCTTGTTTCTTCTGACCATTTGCTTGGAAAGTTGTTTTCCAGCTTTTTTCTCTGAGATAGTGTCTGTCTTTGTCACTGAGGTGTGTTTCCTGAATGCAGCAATGTGCTGGGTCCTCATATGTATCCAGTCTGTTAGTCTGTGTCTTTTTATTGGGGAATTGAGTCCATTGGTATTGCCAGATATTAGGGAACAGTAGTTGTTGTTTCTTATCATTTTAGTTGTTAGAGATGGAATTATTTTTGTGTTTATCTTTTTTTGGGTTAATTGAAAGGTGATTACTTCTTGCTTTTTCTAGGGTGTAGTTTCCTTCCTGTGTTGGAATTTTTCATTCATTATCCTTCGTGGGGATGGATTTGTGTAAAGATATTGTGTAAATTTGGTTTTGTCATGGAGTATCTTGTTTTCTCCATCTATGTTAAATGAGTTTTGTGCTGGACATAGTAGCCTGGGCTCGCATTTGTGAGTTTTTTTAGGGTCTTTATGATATTTCCCTAGGATCTTCTAGCTTTCTTAGTCTATGTTGAGAAGTCTGGTGTAATTCTGATAGGTGTGCCTACATATGTTACTTGACCTTTCCCCCTTACTGCTTTTCATATTCTTTGTTTTGTGTATTTGGTGTTTTGATTATTATGTGATGGGAGGAGTTTCTCTTCTGGTCCGAACCATTTGGATTCTGTAGACTTCTTAGTTTATGGGCATCTCTTTGTTTAGGTAGGGAAGGTTTTTTTTTTTTTTTTCTAATTTTGTTCAAGATATTTTCTGGCCCTTTTAGTTGGGAATCTTTCCTGTCTTCTATACCTATTTGTTTTTAGGTTTGATCTTCTCATTGTGTCCTTGATTTCCTGGATGTTTTCTGTTAAGATCTTTTTGAGTTTTGCATTTTCTTTGAGTGTCGTGTCAATGTTTTCTGTGGCATCTTCTGAGATTCTCTTCTATCTCTTGCATTCTGTTGGTGATGCTCGCATCTATGACTCCTGATCTCTTTCCTAGGTTTTTTATCTCCATGGTTGTCTCCCTTTGTGATTTCTTTATTGTTTCTATTTCCATTTTTGTTCCTGGATGGTTTTGTTCAATTCCTTCACCTGTTTGTTTGTCTTTTCCTGTAATTCTTTAAGGGATTTTTGTGTTTCCTCTTTAAGGGCTTCTACCTGTTTACCTGTGTTGTCCTTTATTTCTTTAAGGGAATTTTTTTATGTCCTTCTTAAAGTCCTGTAAGATTGTGAGATGTAATTTTAAGTCAGAATGTTTCTTTTCTGTTTTTTTGGTGCATCCAGGACTTTCTGTGGTGGGAGACCTGGGTTCTGATGATGTCAAGTTGCCTTGGTTCCTATTGCTTAGGTTCTTGCACTTGCTTCTTATTATCTGGTTATCTCTGATGTCAGCTGGTCTTGCTGTCTCTAACATTGACTTGACCCTCCTCTTCCCTCAGGTGTGTTAGCACTCCTGGGAGACCAGCTGTCCCCTGGTGGGATTTGGGTACAGAGAGCTGTGGCACAGGGTCACAGTTAGCCACAGATAGAAAACAGGAAAGATCCTGACCCAGATTGTTCCTCGGGTCCCTTGGAGCAGAAGTGGTAGTCCTACCTTAGCTGTGAGGTGTGCCAGCCAGCACTACTGGGAGTTCAGCTTTCTCCCAAAGTGATCCAGGCACAAAGCTATGGCCCAGGGTCAGCCCTGGGTGCAGAAGGAAATTGGAAAGGAGGTATTTCCTTTTCTTCCCTTCACTAGATCTTGCAAGCATTATGTCCCTGAACTGTTTCCATAATTGTAGGTGTTCTAGTTTGTTTCTCTGTTGCTACACTAATCATTAACCGAAACCACGTTAGTGGAGGGAATGGTTCATGTGGCTTCCCTTTCCCTGTCACAGTTTACCACTGAGGCAGAACAGACTAGGAACACCAGCGGAGCTGGAAGTAGGCGGTGAAGTAGAGACCTGAGGATTGCTGAGTACTGGCTCGATTTCTTTGGATTGGTCCGCTACCTTTGTTCATAAAGTGCTTCTCAGACATACCCATGGGCCAGACTGAGGGAGCTAACGCCATCGCTGATCACTCCTCCTGGGTGTGTCACCTGAAGTTAGTTCCCACTGTGGGTGTTGTTATCTCCATACTCCTCAGTCGGTTGAGGAGCAGCTCTGTTGGGCTCATGTACAGTTCTGTGACTCTCCGCCTACTTCTCATTTATTCTCTTGTGGTATCCAGGCTCCAGCCAGTCACATGCGTCTAGTTTGTCATTTCTCACTTTTAGTTATTTTCATACATTCGATTAATATCTTTTAAAACAGACTTTTGTCTTCATGAATGTACATGAGTGGGGTGAGAAATTTATTTTACAATCTTTGCTAACTGGTTTTATTACTTTTAGATTATGTTGAATCCCCCCACTTCCCCCCAACCCTTTTCTAGGTTGTAGTTTTCTGTTTGGCAGGCTTTTTTTTTTTTTGTTAGATTGCAGGCAATGTGAGTTTTATATTTTTTTGGGGGGGGTATTGAATGTTTTTATATTTTAATAGACATTCTAAAATTTTATTTCAGAATGTGGTTAAGTTGTTTAAGAAGTTTGATCCTTCTCAGGTCTCTTTAGACTTTGTTTCACAAGGCTAGAGAATGTATTTATCTTTGAGTTTGCATTGTTTCAAGGCAAACTTCTTAGTGTTTAGCAAGTGCTAATAGCGGAGGAAGTTTCCCCTGGGTTGTGGGAGCGAAGGTGTTCCTGGCTCTGTCTGAACTTGGGCTTGTTTCCTTTGCAATTGGTAGGTTTTGTGTAATCTCCTCTTTCTTAAGCTGCGATCAACATTCAGGAAACTACTAAAAAGGTGCTCTCTCTAAATCTCTGGAGTCCCTCTGAGCAGTTGTTTCCTCTGTGGTATTTTGTCCTGTAAACTCTAGCCATTCAGGCTTCTGGTGGTCCAGTTCCATCTCTTTGCCTTAGAGACTGCTGGGCTCCTCCACTGTGGCCGAGAACCTCTCTGATTGTAGCAAGGTGGGTTTTGTTTTGTTTTGTTTTTTTCTTTTCTACAAGATAACAGTCTTTTGTTGCCTGGTGTGTAATGTCTAAAACTGTTGATTTTCATATTTTGTGTTTTTTTCATTGTTTTATACAAGAGAAAATAGGACAAGTTTTATTCTATTGCTCTTATCTTCCCTAGCAGTGACGAATCTTTACATACCTGGAAGCTCACTGTATATATCTATAGTAGTTTAAGTAGATTTTTCTAGTACATGTATCAGTTTAACCAGATTTATCATTTTTTTAGTTTACTTTGTATTTTTACTTTATAAAGAAAAGGTGTTTTTGTTTTTAAAAAAAGTTATTTTGACCCTTAGAATCCATTCAGTCTCACCTACTCCCATATACTATTTTTTTGTATGACTTATCTCTTCCTATGTACTGATAGTGACACTCCCGAGCCTCACAATATGCTCCTTAATGCATTAGTCTGGGCCTGATGCTTGTTTCCTAATCCGGGCATGATAATTGGCTAATTCCTATATTTGTACATTGTGGTTTATATGGTTGCATTCATTGTCTTAAAATGATACATAGCTTTTTAGAATAAGACACAGTTTGAGATATAGAACATAGTCCATGGTACAGAGTGTGTGGAATCCATCCACATCATATTGTGCTTACGGCCATCTAGTTATTCCTCACATGTGCATCTACTTACTCAACACGTGTGTGCTGGCTGCTTGCTGGCTGCTATGTGTGGAGGCAGGAAAGCTACTGGGTGCAAACTGAAGCTCCTCACATCCACGTGGTGGTAGCTGTTAAAGCAGGAAGCTGGTTTAAGGGACAGAGAGTCAGTACACAGTAAGTCTTTTCCTAAGATGTCCTAAATAAAACGTTTGTTATCTGTGGCTCCTAGAGGCAGGACTCTGTAACCCGTGCTGGCCTGAAATTCACTGTGTAGCTCAGGCAGTCTTTCTGCCTCAGCTCTTGAGTTACCGGGATTATGGGTGTGTGGTACCATGCCCAACATTGGTTAGGTGGATTGTTGTGTTTTATGAGTTTGATGGTTTGTTTAAGAAAACTCAGTTTTTTGTCTTGATCTCCTGGTCCGCACCTATAATCACATCACTTGGGAAGCTACTTCAGGAGCACTGTGAATTAAAACCTATCTGGGATTCATGGAGAAATCCTATATTAACAGATATTTGAATTCCAATTATATCTTGAATTTCCTTTAAAAATAATTGTGGAAATGCTGTTCATGAGTAAAACGACAGTATGTTCACAGATACCCAAACAGTGATGATCTGTCAATTTCATTGACTATTGTAACAGAATGTAGCTATTCATCACATGTATAGCTTAAAATAGTAATGTCTTTCTCACAGTTCTAAAGCTCAGGATCCTAAGGTAAACAACTTAGCAGCTGTAGTGTCCAGTGAGAGCTTAGTCCTTTCTGTGTGGACCCTGCTCACTGAGTCCTGTGGTGAAGGGCAATGCAGTCCAGTGGATCCTTAACTCTATTCAGTAGGGCTCTCACTGGCTTTGGGACCTAACCACCTACTCACCCCTTCATAGGCCATACCTCCCCCCAACACTATCCTAAAACTGTTCAGAACCAGATTTCAGAATATGAATTTTGTCATATCAGAGGACAAAAACTTTCAAATCAAATTTGTCATGTATTTTTGAAAAAAATTTGTGATAAAAAAATTGAAACATGCTCAGCAGATCGTTGTGTGGGTGAAGGGCTTGATCATAGCACCCAAGTAGAAGGCCTGTATGATACTGCATGCCTGCAGTCCCTACTTTAGGGGTGGGAGGTGAATAGACACAGGTGAATCCCTGTTGTTGTAAAAATATAAAAAATAAAAAAAGTAAGGTTGTCTTTTATTCCCCTTAGGTCCTGCACCGCAGTGCCTCGAGTTATCTCCTAGATATCTTGTCTCAGTCAGCAAACTGTCTCACCCGCTCTGCTCCATCCCATATCACACTGCCAAAGGCCTCTCTCTGAGCCTGGCAGCAATCTCTCTACTTATCTAGTTCCCAAGGCAGGTTTCCATGCCAGAAACACACATCCCAACTCTGTGATGGCCCAGACCAGCTGCCACACACTTTCTTACACTTAAATCACTACATGAAAGAACACACAACACAATAACCTTTGATCCAATTGATAAGATATAATTGCCCACCTAAACATACAAAGCCCAGTACCATCCATCCCTTAAGAACATTAATAACAACCTGTAAATACACAGAGCGGAATCTTTTTTTTTTTTTTTAGTGTAGAATAGAGTTTATTTAGGGCATGGGAAGGGGAGTAGAGAAGGGAGTAGAGGCAGAGAAGGACATAGAGAGAGAAGGAGAAAAAAAAAGGCCAGGAACACGTGGAGAGAGAGGGGGGAGGGGAAAGAAGAGAGAGAGAGGGAGAAAGGGGTCAGGGAGAGAAGAGTCAGTCAACAGAGCGGAATCTTAACGTCACCAGCCATATTGTCCTGCCACGGCTTCTCTCCCTCTCCCTCCTGTCTCTTCTTCTTTTATCGTTCCAGTTTCCTCCTCTTCCTCAAAACTTCTCTCTCGCCCGTCCTTCCTTCTTGTCCAATGACAGGCCTCCTTCTTGTACCTGCCCTCACCTGTACTTTACAAATTAAATGGGGAGAAGGTTCTGGTGAAGTCACCCGTCCTGAGTGACTAGGCAGCTGTCCTTGGGGCAGTGGAATTAGCTTCAAAACACAGATAACTCCAGGGCAAACCACAACACATCCCTGCTGGCTAACCAGCCAGTCTGAAGTGCTTGAACTGGAGGTTCACCGAGAGACCTTGACTCAAAACAAAAAAAATGATTGAGGAAGAGACCTGGTGTTGACTGCTGGTCTCTTCATGTCCATGCATGGGTGCAGGAATACATGCACCTATATCACACACATATCAGCATTTCATTCCCCCAAACACAACACACACATTATACAAACCACACATATATTATGTGCATAATACAAACTATATCATTGTACACACATCACACACATTACATAACACATTATATACACCACACACATCATACATATACACTACACACACATTACACACATTGCATGCACATCACACACACATACATTATATATCAAACTTGTATTACCCACATTACACATGCCATACACACATAGTGCATACACATTACATATATTACATATACATCATACACATCACACACATCACATACACATCGTATATACCGTAAACATTATTCATTACACATACATATACATTGCATCACTCCACACACAAATTCAGTTTTTCCATGTTCCTAGTGCACTGAGGTCTTGCATATTATGTTCATGAATGTTGGTAGTCAATAGCCTAATTTGTCTTCAATTATATGTATATATGATGTGCAATGAAATGATAGAAATGCTTTTTGAATTCAATGCCTGTTTTCTCCTATACCTTTTTATTATTGCTTAACATATATATATATATATATATATATAAATAATGTTTTGATTTATTCTACTCTCATTCCCTCCTCTTCAGTCCCTCTTCCCATTTACTCCCAATCTCATGTACTTTCTTTTTTAAACTCATGGAGTCCACTTAGTGCCCAAGTGTAATGTCATCTACTAGAACATAGATGAAGCTCGCAGGGACCACAGTCCTTTCCAGAGCTCTCTCCAGTAGCTGTCAGATGCCAGTAGCTCCTTATCTAGGGGTGGCACTTTCTGATGAGCTCCCTCCTTCATGCTCGAAGTTTGTCTGCCTTGATCTGTGAAGACCTTGTGCATGTGAAGATCCAGTTGCTGTTGCTGCATGTGTGCACCTACTCTGCTCTCTCCAGAAACCTGGTTCACTGGAGCCGTCCACTACATCTGGCTCCTTATACTCCTTCCAGTCCCCCTTCTTATAAGACTTGCGAGCCTTGAAGGAAAAGGTATGGTATAGATGTTGCATTTAGGGCTGAACACCTTGCTGTTTCGAAGTATCTGCATTGTGACCAGTTGTGGGTTATTGCATTAATCACCATCTTACCATCAGCTGCAGAAATGAGCTTGCCTGATGAGGGTTGGAAGGTTCTCTCATCTGTGGGTGTAGTGATATGTCTTTGTTTAGTGGTTTGATATCATATTCATCTACCGGAATAGTAGTAGCAGGTTCTCTCTTAAGTCCTATGACCTACCAAGCCTCAGGTTTTTGGCCATGTTAACAGTGCTAGACATGTGTTCTGATTTGTCTTCTGCAAATATTTTAATGGCTGATTTGCTTGAGAATTGACTGGAGTGGGCATGTGCAGGGGTGGGGTGGTGCTGCACGCAGAGTAGGGCAAGCATAGAAATGGTATCCATGAGGTCAGTGCATCTCTAGGACAGACGAGGTTTAGAGGAAGGACATACTTTACTAAATGAGAGGTAAGGGGTTTTCTAATGGGTTTGCGTGAATCTCCTTTAAAAAGTTCTCTCCTTGGAGATTCACAACAAATCTCAAAGAAATTTAAATTAGTACTTACTATTCTGGAAATTGATTTTTTTCTTTCTACATGTCACTATATATGTATATATGAATGCATACATATACGCATATTATGAAAAAGTTTACATTGAAATAGCAAAAGCATTTCTATGGCATTTCATGTGATTATGAACTTCTAGACAATAATATTTGATGGTAAGCCAAGGCTACTTATTTAGTATGCTGTATAGTTTCTATAGTGACTTCTAAACATGAATATCTTAACATGTCTACATGATTTAAAATCGCATAGATTATATCAAAGTTTGAGACAAGGTCCTATGTATTCCAGGTTGGCTTCAACTCACCGTGTGACCCAGGAGATCAAACTCAGAACTTCACGCATACTGAGTGTACTAGTTAGGGTTACTATCGCTGTGAAGAAACATCATAGCCAGGAGCAACTTGGTGAAGAAAGGCTTTATTTGGCTTACACTTCCACATCACAGTCTAACATTGAAGGAAGTTAGGACGGGATTCAGTCAGGACAGGAACCTGGAGACAGCAGCTGATGTAGAGGCTATGGAAGGGCGCTGATTACTGGCTTGCTCCTCATGGCTTGCTCAGTCTGTTTCACTGTAAAACCCAGGAGCACCAGCCCAGGGGTGGCACCACCCACAATGGGCTGGACTCACCCCCATCAATTACTAACTAAGAAAATGTCCTCCAGGTTTACCTACTTCCTGACCTTATGGAGGCATTTTCTCTCATATGACTATTACTTGTGTCAAGTTGAAATAAACCTAACCAGCACAGTAGGCAAGCACTTTATCAACTGAGCCACATTCTCATGTTTTAGATTGGCTCTATTTATGTCAAAATTATGAATGTGAATGAATGAAAAATTTAGATGACAATGATTTTAGGTACTGAGATTGAATCCTAGTTGACCACCTTAAGTGTTGAAAAGGTTCAGTCCCAAACTCCCCTCTTGATTAATTACTATTTTACTATCTTGTTTACATTTTCACATTAATAGAAGAGTTAAAATAAATTGGCTTTTAAAAATTTTTTAAATTTTTTTGGTGATGGTGTTACTTTTTTTTGTTTTTAAAGAAGGAGGTGCTAAAGATGACACAATGATCGCTCAAATCTATTCTAAATTGACATTTTAGCTTAAATTTTCTGTGACAGCTTTTCTTTGACGTGACGATTGTTTCTTGTGTGAAGTTGGATAATTTCACTTGGCCCTCTCCCATCTCTTCTTTTCATGGCTTTCTCCATTGCAATTTTAATGTAAAGAGAGCAGTTGTGGCAGTTACTTAACTTTTCTTTGGCATATTTCCTATGTTTCTGGGTGCCTACTGGGATTTTTAATCATTAAATCTATACAGATTTTTAGGTGTCTCAGGCATTAAAAATATCCATAGTAAAATGGATTTTTGTGGTTGCTGTAAGTTTTGTAAATGTGACCTTTTCGTACTATCAAATGTTGCTTTTTGATAGTTTTCATCACAAGGAAATGCTGAATTTCTTACTGGTGTTAGTAATAACATAATATAAAGACTTCAAAGGTACTGCTCTTGAGATTTGTCTAATAGTATGCTCTAATAGTATTTAATTTATGTATGTGTGTCTTTGTGGAAGTATGTGCACATGAATTCAGGTTCCTACAATGGTCAGAAGATAGAAGTCATAGGTGGTGGTGAACCTCCTCCGTCCATGGAGCCTGGGAAATGAGTTGGGTCCTGGGAAACAGCGATAGGTAGTCTTCACCACTGATTCTGCCAGCTCCTTCGCTTGAGTTTTAATGTGGGAATGATTAGAAAAACAGAAATGAAAAATAGAGACTAGGAGACTAACAGCCAGGCACAAGTTCAAGGGTTCCATTACTCGCTGGCTGGGATCTATAAGTAGTTGGCTGTGGAAGGAGATGAAGTGATTGTTATGGTTGCTGCTTACAATTACTGTTTACCTCATGAAATGACTTAGAAAACAGGATCGTTACGTGTGTTGGCATGCTTTTTTGAGGCCTTTGGAAATTAGTCTTTCATAAACCAGAAGTGCCCTGTTCACTGTTGTATTAAGAAATGCATCTAAGGCTGGAAAATCCCTTCTGGGGAGTATTTCAGGATTCACTCACTAGTGTGGAAATCTTCTTAGCATTCTATGTGCCTTCTTGTTGCATTGGACTTAGGATCTAAGCAACTGGTGTGCTTGTGCAGAGATGTATGGCTTATTTTGAGTGGCTGTAGTTCTAGACAAGAATAACGAATCTGAAGACATTCACTTAGACTCTTAACCTGATTGAGTAGATGTAGAAATGTTACAACTATGTTGGTCAAAGAAAAAAATCTTATTCTCCCCAGGAAGTTACTTTCACTTTTTATTTAATTTTTAAAAATTTTCCAATATATACATTAGCTACTTCCAACAAAGAAAAATTTAAAAGAAAATTAGCATGCAGCTGTTCTGTTTTGCACCAACTCTAGAGTTTCTTGTACCTCTAAGACTTTAGTTGTCATGTGATATTACTTCTATTGACTGTAGAAGATGACACTATGCATTTTTTTTTAAAAAAATAACTTTTTTGTTGTTAGCTTTTTAGTTGGAGAAGGAGCCTACAGATGGGCAGTGGATCATGGGATACCCTCTTGCCCTCCTAGCACCATGACCACAAGTGAGTAAACCCTTCATGAGTTAAGCTATACAAACAAGCAACCTAAAGTGTACATCACTCCTGTTCTGACACATATAAGTAGAATGTCTGTAAGTTGAAATATGTATAGTTAAAACATAGGTCAAGTTTACTTTTTTATCACCTCTTTCTTCTGGAGGTTTCCTCTTTGCTTTTGGTTTTGAGGTGTCCTTAGTCTGTTGGTCTAGAACTTACTTACTATAAAGCTTTGAACTTATGGAAGTCCTCTGAAGTGCTAGGATTACAAGTGTGAGTCACCACGCCAGGTTTTAAAATGATTCTCAAAGTATCATTAAGCTACTTAAAGTAATTGTGAATAATAGAACCGTGTAATAATAATGTCTCTGGAAGACATTAGGAAGAAGGAAGGGTAGCTCTCCCTTAGCTCTTGACCTGAGGAAGAATTTTTTGTTTTGTTTTTTCCTTGTTTTTGTTTGTTTTATTTTGTTTTTTGAGACAGGGTTTCTCGGTAGACTTGGCTGCTCTGGAACTCACTCTGTAGACACAACTGGCCTTGAACTCAGAGATCCACCTGCCTCTGCCTCCTGAGTGCTGGGAGTAAAGGTGTGCTCCACCATTGCCTGGCTCCCTGTTTTTTTACTTTTGAAGATTAGCTTATTTTTATAAAAATAAGCTTCTGTGTGGGTATTTGCCTGCATCTCTGTCTGCACACCATGTTTGTGTGGGGCCAGAAGAGGGCATCAGATCAACTAGAACTGTCCTGGGGGTTGTAAGCTACCACTTGGTTGCTGGCGATGGAACCTGGGTCCTCAGGAAGAGCAGCAGAGGTGGTTAATCGCTGAGGTAGGTCTTCAGCACCTTGGTGTTTATTTCCAAGCAGGATTTCATTCATTCTGTGACCCGCGATGACCTGAAACTTACTACGGAGCTCTGTGGTTGGAATGAGAATGGCCCTCTTAGGTGCATATATTTGAATGTCTGGTTTCCAGTTGGTGGATTCCATAGGAAGGATCAGGAAGTACGGCATTGTTAGAGGAGGTCTGTGATTGGGAGTGAATTTTGAGGTTTCAAAATTCCATGCCAAGCTCAGTCTTGCTCTTTCTCTGCCTGCACCTTACTGATCAGATATGTGTCCTAAGCTACTGCCTCAGTGCTATGTCGCTGCCATGCTCTCACACACTGAAACTGTAGGCAAGCCCCCAGATAAATTCCTTCTTCTACTGCCCAGTTGTTCAGAGTATAGGCTTGGGGCACCATGCCTCCTGACCCTAAGGGCTCAGCAACAAGCTTTTTAGATTTAAATGTAAAGAAAGATAGGAGTTAAAACTGAGAAACAAAAGACAAAAGGGCACGTTGTTTAGTATGTAGAAGTTTTGTCATTCTCACTGATAGGCATTGGAGTCCTCTTTTGTCTTCCTATTGACATTTCTGTCTTTTGACCACAGCGTTCTACTTGGATGAGGTGACATCTCATGGTAGTTCTGATTTGCTTTTCCTGATGGTTAGTGATACTTGCACTGTTTATATACTTGTGGGCTTTTTGTATATTTTCTTTGAGAAATGCCTATGTAAGTCACTTGGTCCATATCTTTTGTCCATTTAAAAAACCTGGTAATTTGTATTTTTTGTTGTTGAATTTTTGAATTTGCTGTATACTCTAGATATTAACCTCTAACATTCTATATCTTGTCTATGCTGTTGACGGTTTCCTTCCCTGGTAGAAGCCTCTAAGTTTGAAGTTTGATATAATCATCAGACACACACACACACACACACACACACACACACACACACACACAGATGGGGGGGAGGAGGGGGAGGGAGAGAGACACACACACAGACAGAGACACACACATGCACACACACAGACAGAGAGACAGACAGACACACACACATACACACACATGCAGAGAGAGAGAGGAGAGAGAGAGAGAGAGAGAGAGAGAGAGAGAGAGAGAGAGAGAGAGAGAATCATTCTTTAATTTTTTTTATTTTTTGTGCTTTCTCCCCAGCAGTAGAAACTTAAAATAGATATTCATGGTACTTTTTTGGAAATCACCTGGCGGTAATTATACTGAACAGTTTATGGGCTCTGTAATCTGCTTCTTTGATGTGTGTGTGCGTGTGTGTGTACGTGTGTGCATGTGAATTTTGGTCACTGCATCCTAGTCTGTTTACTGTGGTTTTGTAATGTGTTTTTCAAGTTAGATTGTATGAGGCTACAGCTTTGCTTTTGCTGAAGATTGCTATGACTCCTCATGATCTTCCGTGGTTCCAGTTTAAGTTTTGATTGCTTTCTCTTATTTATATGAAGAACGTTTTTGGTATTTTTATGTCGATTCCCTGACATAAAAATCTGTGGGTTTGCTTTAGGTGATGTAGCTAGTACTTGACTTGAAAGTATTGGATTGTGGTTTTCATTTTTGTATATGTGTCTTTAAATTTCTTTTCAGTGTTTTGTAATTGTCACTGTAGAGATTGCTCTTTTCCTTAAACTTGTTCCTAGATATTCCTATTTTTATAATGACAGTAAAATATAATTCACTTTCTTATGTTTATTTTTTTACTTTACAGAAATAGTTATTCTTTATAACTTTACTTATGAATTCTGTATAGCTATAAAATCCCTAAGACATTCGTTAACACATAACATATATGAGTGTGTGTTTGTGTGTGTGAGAGAGAAAGGTTTAAGAATACGCTTTTCTATTATCTTTTTAGAAGAAGACTTAATTGATGAAACATATTTGATGAGTTCCTGAGACTATCATAGAAAAGAAAGGCTTTTATTACCTAAAAGTCTCCTTCCATTTATAAATTTTAATATTTTCCATATGGCTTTCTGAATTCTTCTCATACAATATGTGGTCACTGTTAAGCTGGGCATCATGAAACCCTTGCACAGTCACTGATGGCCATGAACTCATCAAATATGACCCAACTAGCTGCTGGGCCCTTTCAAAGACACTGAACATCCCAG
Source organism: Rattus rattus (assembly GCF_011064425.1). NCBI lineage: Eukaryota > Metazoa > Chordata > Mammalia > Rodentia > Muridae > Rattus > Rattus rattus. The sequence goes on along the minus strand of NC_046158.1, from coordinate 119,300,340 downwards.
GTCATGGAGATAATGTAATGTCATAGTAAATTATAATGAAATCATAAAGGGCAGATACTCGATGAATGGTGGTGGAGAGATGTCTCTCGATGAGCACTTGTGGGCCATCTGGGTTCTAGTCCAGGCCTCACGTAACTTTTTTAAAAAGAGCAAGTTATTTGTGCACAGCATACTTGCTGCTGTTACTTGTTTTAAGTTTTTTCTTCATTTCTTACATTTTATTTAGTGCATGTATGTATGCACACATCTGACGTGTGTGGATATCATAGGCTCTATCCCTTCACCTTGTAGGTAGGGCCTGGGGTTGGAACTCAAATCATCAGGCTTGGTCACACACACACACACACACACACACACACACACACACACACACACACACACACACACACACAAAAGCCTTTTGCCTGCTGACACAACTTGCTGGTCCTGCTGCTGTTCATGTTGTGTCCTACCAATGCTCTCGGTCTCATGTGTTCTAATGGTTGGGTGGAATCTTAAGGCTTCTCTGTATAAAGTTTGCCTTCTACACTCTAGGTGATCAGACTTCCTTCTTTGGAATCTGATACTTTTTAATTTTCTTCTCTTGTTTATTCTTTCTACCAAAGTCTCCTATGGCATGCCAATAAGATAGGTATCATGAGCTATATGTCCTGTTCCAGCTCTCAGAGAAGGTGCTTCCAGCCCCCTCATTTCATGTTACCCACGCCCTTGTCATCATTCCATCTGAGTTATTTGCCGAATCCTCTCAGTGCTTTTATTATGAAGGGCTGCTGAGTCTTACTGAGTGCTGTCTTCTGTGTGAATTGAGAGCACATATTTTTGTTCTTTATTCTCTTAATGTGATATCATACCTGTATTGATATGTTTGGTTTGTTCTTGCATCATTGGGCCAAATCTTACTTGATGTTTTGATGCCGTGGGAATTGGCATGTTACTGTTTTGATAATTTTGGCATCTGTTCATCAGGGATGTTTTGGTGGTAGTTGTTGTGTTTTTGATTTTTATATCAGGGCTATGATGACCTAGTAGAATGAATTTGATAGAGTTTCTTCCTTTTTGGAATAGTTTGAGAATTACAATTTATTTTTCTTGAAATATTTTGTAGAAATGAGCAGTTATCCTCAAGTCATAGACGTTTCTTTGGTGAGAGATTCTTCCATGCCCTGTGAGCTAATGGGCTGCCTTAGGGTCTCTGCTGCTGTAAAGAGACAGCATGACCTCGTCGAGTCTTATGAAAGGTAACATTTACTTGGGACTAGCTTATAGTTTAGAGATTTAGTCCATTACTGTCATGGAAGCAGAGTACAGGCGGGCATGGTGCTGGACAAGGAGTTTAGAGTTCTACACCCAGAGCAGCAGGTAGCAGGAAGTGAACTGACCTTATCTTCTGAGGCCTCAAAGTCAGCCTCTGACACACTTCCCCTAACAAGGCCACACCTACTCCAGCAAGGCCACAGTTCCTAATCCTGTCATTCCCTATGGACCAAGCATTCAAACACAGGAGTCACTCTGTGGGGAGCATTCCTATTTAAAGCATCACAGGGACAAATGCCAGGCCTCAGGCATGCTGGGCAAATGCTTTACCACTGATCTGCATCCGCCTTCAAACCATACAGGACACTGACCTACTGCCTCTGTCTGTTTCATCAGTGTTTGCGGCTCATCTTTTCCCTGTCCTGGTCCAGGCTGTCCCTCTCGTATGTGCCCAGGGTGTAGCTCCGTCGTGTAGATTTTCCAGTCTGCAGGCGTATGACTATCATGACAATCTTTCTGGTGCATTGTGTTTTTGTGATACCACTTGTAATATTTCTCCTTTCACATCAAATTTTATTTTTTCTTTTATCTAGCAAAAGGTTTGTTGATTATTACCTTTCAAAAATCAGCTATCAATTTGATTATTAGTAGTTTATTTCTAGTCTCTATTTCACTTATTTCTGCTCTGATATTCAAGATTTCCTTGGGTTTGATTGTTTACCTAGGTCCCTAAGATGAGGCTCTTTGACACAGAAATTAACTACAGCCTGCTGCGTTTATTGTACTGCATTTGATAAATAAACAGGCTTTGGTATGTAGTGTTTCCGTCAACTCGAGAGACTTTATGATTTTCTTTTCATTTCTTCAGGACCCATTGGCTGTTCCTGAGAATATTGTTTAATTTTAATGTATTTGTTTATTTTCTATTTTTCTTATTAATTTCTAAGTTTTGTTCTGGCATTTTATTGAAGATTTGTGTTAGGATTTTAGTTTTTAAAATCTTGAGACCCATTTTGGTGCCTAACTTATAGTCTAGGTTGGAGAATGTCCTGGTGTTGATGGATTTTTGTTGTTGTTGTTTTTGTTTACGAAATTTCATTCTGTAGCCCAGGCTGGCCTCGAACCCATAACAGTTCTTTTTCTCAGGTTGTATAGTGCTGTGATGATGGGTGCGAGTCACCATATCAGGCTCACATCTTCAGTGATTTTTGTTTTTCCCATGTCCTTCCTGTCTGGATAGTCTGTGACCAAACACCGAAGAAGAAGAGTGTGTGCTGGCTACAGTTTGAGGGACAGTGTCCACTGGTCCACGGTCAGGAAGCAGAGAGACACACAGACAGCTGCTGAGCTGGTTTTATTCATTTTATTCAGTCCAGGACCCCAGACCATGGGGTGGTGCTACCAACATCCAGGGCCAGTCTTCCCTTCTCAGTAAACCTCCCTGGTAGTACCCTCATAGAACTAGGCAGAGGTGTGTCTCTCTGGTGTTTCTAAATCCAGTTCAGTTGTCAGTGAGGATTAACTACCAGGGACACTGGGATCACTTTTTTCTCCTTCAGATTATACAGAGAGCATGAACACTTCTCTACCCATGCATCAGTGGCCTTCTTGGTTAACATATCCTTCGCAAACTTTCCCCTTTATATCTGGAGACAAAGTTAAGGCTTACAGTCTTATTTCTTAGTATGTGGCAGCTTGCTTTACCTTCCCTGATGTAGATCGACCTCTGTGATCCCCTCTTTTCTTGTCACTCATCTCTAGTGTACTTGTAGTGCGGTGCTCCCGAGTGTCATCTCCCATGTCTGTACACTGAGACTTAGAGAACTGTCGCCGAATGGTCATGGATCACTAAGTGTCCCTGGGCCCTGACTGCCTGCAGAACTCAGTTGTTCTGTGGTTTGATCCGTTCCCTAAGTTTATAAACTCGTGCTATTTTATTTTGTTTTTCTATTTTGTCAGTGTACATTGGGAAGCCTTTTTAAAACCAACAGGTGAACAATCTTAAGTGGATTTCTTTTTTGGGAGAGGCACTGCTTAGGGTAGCTCGCCTGCCTTCCTGTTTTAATAATCCTATTGTTGTTCTCTTCTGTAGGATTCAGCTTGGCTGCATTTAAAAGGAACAAGAGGAAACTAGAGCTGGCAGAAAGGGTGGAAACAGACTTCATCCAGCTAAAGAGAAGAAGACAATCAAGTGCAAAGGTTAGGAGGCATCTGAAGCGTTGGCTGGTGCATGACAGTGATATGGTTGACAGTCCATTGAATAGGATGTTCCATATATGTATATTAAAGCAGGGCCGAGCTGCTGGGGCTCATTAAGTAAATGTACTTATTGTACTTACTGCAAAAGGTTCAACTGATGACCCCAGTTTTCCCAGAATCCATATGATAGGAGAGAACCGACTCCTACAAATTTTCCTCAGACTTTCACACATGTGTTGTGATATTCTCTTGAGCATGTGCACATGTATATGCATAATACACATATACACGTTGGAATTTAAAAAGTAAAACATGAGTTGGATGTTGTAGTGTATGCCTTTACTCCCAGTACTCTGGGAGGCAGAGACCGGTAGATATCTGAATTCAGGTCAGACTGGTCTACAGATGGGAGGAAAGCCTGTCTTGGGAAAAAATTTTTTTTCTTTTTAAATGTGCTTTGCCTTCATATGTAGGCATACTGATGTGTGTCAGTGTGAGGGTGTCAGAATTTGTAGTTACAGACGGTAGTGAGCTGCTATGTGGGTACTGGGAATTGAACTCTGGTCCTCTAGAAGAGCAGGAATTGCTCTTAACTGTTTCCCTAGCCTCTTTCTTGAAGATTTGATCATGTAAAGAAACAGTGAATTTAATTTTAAAATGTAAACAAAATTAATTTTAATAATATATTTTAAGTTACTGAATTGAAAATACCTTTTGAAATATAATCAGTAGACAGATTGATAGTGAGCTATTTTAAAGTTTCGTAACTGTTGAGAGTTGATGGGATGGCTCAGTGGTAGAGGCGCTGCTGTTGTTTGATCCCCAGGGCCAATATGATGTAAGGACAGAACAGACGTCTCAAAGTTGCATGCTGTGGTGTTTGCGTATTTAAACGCACAGATACACTTAAATAAATGAGCACATGTAATAAAATTGACTTTTGAAAATGTGAATTTACATATTTAGTTATTAGAATCATATTTGGCAGTGGCTGAAAATGTTTTAAAATTAAACTTAAAATTGAATAAATTAAGAGATTCAGCTTCTCAGTGTTTGCCCACTCTGTATTTCCTTTGGGTAGTAGGCACAAAATGCCACATTGTATTGCATTGCTTTGGTCCTTTTGTACTTGCTCTTGACAGGAGAGTGAAGTTGAAAGCTGCAGTGTTCGCATCCTATGACTTTTATTAGCACGCAGCTCTTGATTGATGTCAGGTCATATTCTGTATGTTCCTTATCTGTATTATGTTGTCTTTCTTTATTGCCTCATGAGCTGGTTTATGCTTTCTATCAAAGTTTCATGTGAATGCCACAAAGTACCAAATAAACCATCTTTCATAATAACAGGTATTTTTCAGTACGTTTCCTCATAGGATAATTAATCAAACAGGTTGGTCCAATTCTGCCTGTATAGCTTATAGTATGGGTTTTAGGAAACAAATAAGCAAGTTAATATGTAGATCTCGATGAGCGCTTGTATAGTGTGTTCCGTTGTGTGTATGTGTGTCTGCACGTGTGCATGTGAATTGTGTATGTTTGGGTGTGTTTCTGCATTCTTTATGATGCCTTGGTAAACAAGTTTAGGTCTTTTCGCCCTTTAAAACTGTTATCTGGTTTGCTTGTGATTAAGTCTTGCATTCACGAGTTTGATCAGATAGCTCACAGGCTATAGAGTGTGGCCTGTCTCAGAAACACAGTACATACAGAAGACAGTTTCATCAGTTTCCATAACTGTGTATTCTTGCAGCCCCAGTCAGGTCAAGACACAGCACTGCTGGTCGTGTTGTCCTTCAGTTAACCCCTCACCTAGATGGTAACCGTTCTTCCAGGTTTTTACTGCCATCGATGCCTTATGTTGCTGTCATATGGAATGTGGTTTTTTTCTGTTGACTTTTTTCAAAGATTTCTAGATGTCCTATCACTGGTTCCTTAAAACAAAATGAAAGAAAACAAACAAACAACAACAAAAAAAACCCCTGTAAATAATATTTCCTGGTGTGCATAGATTATAATTTGCTTTTATATTCTCCTGTCGAGATAGTTGTTCCTGGGTGTTTGCTGTGAGTCATAGAGCTGCTTTGAAATTCTTACAGAGTTCCTTGTGTGGCTATTAGTTTAGAATTTTATGCATTGAAGTATCACTGCCTTACCTATTCAGTTTTGTTTGTTTTCATTCAAAAGTGATTGTGTGCTAGTTATAAGAATACAGTGGTGAACAAAATGCTCTAGTGAGACAGAGTCTGGAAAATATATACCTATAACTAAGGTTATTATTATGTTTCAGTATGTTTGTTGTGTTTGTTAAGAAAAAAGAAAAGAACAACATGATATGATAAAGTATTCTAGAAATAAGAGTATGAAGAGAGGTTGCGTCCATTAGGATGCACAGCAGAGACCTACTTATGTGACAAAGTGAGCTTTATAAATAGTCAGCAGAAGACTAGAACACCCAGAATGAACTGTGTGTTCAGAGCCCATTGTGGAGAGTTGTCATATTGGGGTAAGAAGAAGAAAGTTAGTGTGCTTGAAGCAAAGTGGGTTGGGGAGGGTGGTGTAGAATCAGCTGAAGGGCCAGATATGGGCTGGGTCCTTCTGCATGGAGTGTGTATGCAAAGGAGTCTTTGCTTTATGTCAAGAGCAGCCTATCAGTGTGCCCTGCTCCCATGCTGCTTGCAGTTGAATGTATCAGCATCCTCCTTGGGTTCATTGCTTTTTATTATTAAAATGACACAATCTGTTGTTTCATGTTAATCCTAGGAATAATGAGTTTAAAAAGACAGTTGTTTATTTGAAGACTAAGGTTTATCTGAATATTTAGTGCTCTATTGGAAAAGTAAATAAAAGAAAAACAGAATTGGCTCGTAAAGAAATGTTGGTGCATTATAACTATGGAAAAGTAAGCTAGTAAGATTGATGAAAACCATAGAAATCTATTTATACTTTATATAGAATGTTTTGTTAATATTTTTATTTTCTTGTTCTCTTTTATATATTGTGAAAGTCAAAATCATAGGTCATTTCATTCTGTCTATTAAGAAAAACAGTGTGGAACACTGTCTGAGGATCTACATTCAAAAGATCAGGCTAGGCATGTATCTCAGTGCTGGAGCCTTTGCCTAGTACACACAAGGCCCTGGGTTCAATTCCCAGCACCATGAGAAAAAGGATGAAATCGTTAAGGTGTTTATGAATTTTACATCACCAGTAAAGTACCGAGACAGTTTTTCTTATGAGAAAGTTGCTTTCTTTTGGGTTAGAGGTTTTATGTGTCCACTGGCCTGATGCTGTCATGCCTCTGACAAGGCAGGTACACCAAAGCCATGGCCATGCTAAAGGAAATCTGCCCATCTCTCAGTGAGCAGAGAGAGTGGGCTAGGCTTTCCATGTCCCCAAGTGTACTCTGCAGGGACCTAGTCCACTGTTTTCTCCCATTTCTTAATAGTTCTACAACCTTTCCAGTATTGCCTGAGGCTAGCAACCAAGCCTGCAACACCAAAGGACACTGCAACACACATGCATTTAAACCCACACTTCTTTGTATTTCCTAGTGTATTTTCATCTCCTGAAAATGTGTACCAACCTTTCATTACATTGGAAAGGTTGCTGTGATAGGTAGAAGTATTAATTGTGAAGTTGGTTATATGAGCAACTACATGTTCACGGACAGTAGTTTTATAGACAGAGCAAGAAAGTGATATCTATGATGAAATTATTGACATAATAAGGAATATACACCCATATTGACACACACCCTGGATAGTGAGACTGTGTGAGAGATTTGCACATGAATCTCAAGGCAATTCAAGATGTCAGTGCTAAACAAAGAATTCTCAGCTGAGGAATATTGAATGGCTGAGAAGCACCTAAAGAAATGTTCAACATCCTTAGTCATCAGGGAAATGCACATCAAAACAACCCTGAGATTCCACCTCACACCAGTCAGAATGGCTAAGATAAAAAACTCAGGTGACAACAGATGCTGGCGAGGATGTGGAGAAAGAGGAACACTCCCCCATTGTTGGTTGGATTGCAGACTGATATAATCACTCTGGGAGTCAGTCTGGAGGTTCCTCAGAAAATTGGACATAAGACTACCTGAGGACCCAGTTATACCCTTCCTGGGAATATACCTAAAAGATGCTCCAACCTATAACAAAGACACATTCTCCACTATGTTCATAGCAGCCTTATTTATAATAGCCAGAAGCAGGAATGAACCCAGATGCCCTTCAGCAGAGGAATGGATACAGAAAATGTGGTACATCTGCACAATGGAATACTACTGAGCTATTATAAACAATGACTTCATGAAACTCATAGGCAAATGGATGGAACTAGAAAATATCATCCTGAGTGAGGTAACCCAATCACAAACACACACGGTATGCACTCATTGATAAGTGGATATTAGCCCAAAAGCTCGAATTACTGAAGATACAATCCACAGACCACATGAAGCTCAAGAAGAAGGACAACCAAAATGGGAATGCTTCACTCCTTCTTAAAAGGGGGAACAAAAATATTCATAGGAGGAGATATGAAGACAAAGTGTGGAGCAGAGACTGAAGGAAAGACCATCCAGAGACTCCCCACCTGGGCATCCAGCCCATATACATACAGCCACCAAACCCAGACAATAGTGTTGATGCCAAGAAGTGCAAGCTGACAGGAGCCTGATGTAGCTGTCTCCTGAGAGGCTCAGGCACAAATACAGAGGTGAATGCTAGCAGCCAACCATTGAACTGAGAATGTTGGAGGAGTTCGAGAAAGAATTGAAGAAGCTGAAGGGTTTGCAACTCCATAGGAAGAACAACAATACCAGCCAACCAGAGCTCCCAGGGATTAAACCACCCGAAGAGTATACATGGACAGACCCATGGTTCCAGCTGCCTATGTAGCAGAGGATGGCCTTGTTGGCACCAATGGGACGAGAGGCCCTTGGTTCTGCCAAGGCTGGACCCCTAGTTTAGGGGAATGTCAGCGTGGGGAGGCGGGAAGTGGTGGGTGGTTGGGTGGGGGAACACCCTCATAGAAGAAGGGGGAGGGTGAATATGATAGGGCCTTTATGGACAGGAAATCGGGAAAGGAGATAACATTTGAAATGTAAATAACAAAATATCCAATTAAAAAAAAGATGTAGAAACTGGGAGAACCAGGAACCACCTGAAGAAAAAGGAGACACTGGAAAGGGGAGGGGAGGGATGGAGGGAGAGGGAGAGGACTATTGGAGGAGCATATGTTTTAAAGTCTTTGCTGGGTCATGTACTGTTGAGGAATGGCTGCTGGGTTTGGTACATGGAGACTGTTTGTCTAGATCAGCCATATTTGTGATGCAGTGGATTGGAGATGGGCATGGCATGGGTTGGTTGGGGCAGGGTGGGGTGGGAAGAAGAGTCAGTGTGGCTTTTGAGAAGTTTTTCATGGAAGTGAGAGAGACAGTGAGGAAGAGTTGATGCCTTTGCACCTAATTTCTGTGAATTAACTCAGTTTTGTGAACTTAGTTTCTAGCTGTAGGTTTCGTAGATTTTAAGGTGTAATATTTTAAAAAGACATAGGTTTTTAGGAATTATCTCTTAGTGATTGTATTTCATCATTTTTTTCATCATTGCCTTTTTTATGTGACTTATGTGGTAAAAAGGAGAAAGATAACTATTTAACTTATATTTTATTTATTTATTTATTTATTTATTTTTTATTTTTATTTTTTATATTTATTTATTATATATAAGTACACTGTAGCTGTCTTCAGACACACCAGAAGAGGGCATCGGATCTCTTTACAGATGGTTGTGAGCCACCATGTGGTTGCTGGGATTTGAACTCAGGACCTCTGGAAGAGCAGTCGGGTGCTCTTAACCGCTGAGCCATCTCTCCAGCCCCTTAACTTATATTTTAATATGAAAATGGTAGTAAACATTTGTCCCTGCTCTCTCAGGGTGGGCTTACTTAGCTTTTCTTCTATCTCTTATTGTATGTAAATACTTCATACTTTTGTTCTGAGACAGAAAGCAGAAGGTACCTAGTCAGCACGGGTTTTTATTGTAGGTGGATGCAGAAACAGTACTATTGGGACGACGCCGTTAGCTTGTTGGTCTACTCTGTACTTGGTTCGTGCCACAGGGACACTAAGTTATTCGTGACCGAGAAGACATTTATATTTAGAAAACAGACACCATGCATCTAGACCGTAGTCTAGATTTCATAAACATCAATTTCAGACAGTTAGCCCTGGATATGATGGGGGGAACTGTTATTCTTAGCCTATTAAGAGAAGTTGGGAGCATTGTTTGATCTCAACATTTTTGATGTTTCAGACTTTTCTCTCTTCATTCTTCACAGCATATTGCCTAAATGGTTTCCATCTCCTTTTCTGTAGTAACAGATTCTGCAGTCGAGTGTGCATAGTTACCCTTGCTTCCTCTCACCACGTGCATGATGTAATTTAAGCCTTCAGTTAATTTTTGTTGGCTCGTAGGTCAGTGAGCACTTAGGCAGGGTAGTGCAGCCCGTGCCCATTGTCTTGAGTGTGTTTTAGTCTCCAGTCTCTAACAAACATATTTAGAGAAATAAGTTCTGCTTTTGTGCTTTCATACCATGTCGTGTGTTCAAAACCACTCAAAAGAGATGCTCCGACTTTTAATTTTGGTTCTTTAGCCACCACACAGGGACATTAAATTGGCCACATGTTTCAGAAAGGAAATGTTGGGACTTGCTTTGTGTGCTTCATATAAATATATTCTATTCTTTTGAAGTATATTGTGGGTAATGTTTTCCCCTTTTCCCCTCCATCTTGAAGTTATTATGCAAGCGCTTAACTGCATCATTCTAAATCACTGTGTTTTTTTGGGTGAGAGGTAGGTTAAGATCAAAGAAAATGAGTGCCCCCAAAACAACATATTTTCTTCACATTGTTCCGTTTGTACACGCCTGTGCATTTTGTGTGCAAGGAGGAGTATCATTGCCATTCTCTTGAATGTTGCTTTGCTTGATCTGTTGCTCTGTGACTTTCAAGAAGAGAGTAAGTAGAAGTGTGGACTTCTCTCACTTTCGTAAAGAGATGTTCATTACATATTATGCTCTATAAAATGGGAAATTCTTCCCTTTAAGTGATTAGCTTCCCTTTGAGATCATTGCCTTTAATGATGGGTAATACATTAAAAATCAGAAATCACCTCTAAGAATGTTTATCACCACCTGAGCCTGTAGTATAGGTTTTCTGTGTTACTTGGTGCTAGGTAAGTCAGTCTTTAGACTTGTTGCTACCTTGTGTGTTTGTTTAGATGGGGTTTGGATGTTCAGCGTGTTTTCTTAGGATGTCTTCATTTTCAGGTATTCGTTTGTGTAGGGTGTGTGGGCATGTGCACGCTATGGAATGCTTGTGGAGATCAGAGGGCAACATGCAGTATTCAGTTCTCTGTCCACCGGGTGTGGCCTAGGGTTACCCTCAGGTAGATGTGCCTGTCTGTGCCCCTGAGCACCGGGACTGAAGTGCACCCCAGGCCCCTCCTCACTTGCTGCCTTTTAGTTTGGCTTGTTCTTGTCTTTCTAACACTGTATGTCATTAGCTTGTTTATTTGAAAACTTGATTTTTTTTTGGTAAGGCCATCATTAGACAGAATTTCTTCTTAGAACTGTCTTCCCTGTATCCTAAAAGTTGAGGTAAGTTTTCCTTTTCATTGTTTCTAAGAATTTTTCATTTCCTCAGTGGTTTTGTTAGATACTGAGGTCATTTAAGTGTGTATATTTTAATCTTTCAGTACTTGTGTTCTGTTTTTCATGTACTATTGATTTCTAGTTTTACTCTACTATGATGTGAAAAGATGTAAGAGTTTGTTTCGATTCCTTTATGTTTGCTAAGACTTGTTTGGTGACCTACAATGTGTTCTATTTCAGAGGAGATTCAATTGGATATTGTGAAGAATTCCATTTATTAGATCATTGGTTATCAACCTTCCTAATGTTGCAACCCTTTAATATAATATAGTTCTTCATGTTGTGGTGACCTCCAACCATAAAATTATTTTCATTGCCACTTCATAATTCTAGTTTTGCTACTGTTAAGAATTGTAATGAAGGGCTGGAGAGATGGCTCAGTGGCTACAAGCACTGACTGCTTTCCCAGAGATCCTGAGTTCAAATCCCAGCAACACATGATGGCTCACAACCATCTGTAATGAGATCTGATGCCCTCTTCTGATGTGTCTGAAGACAGCTACAGTGTGCTCATATATATAAAATAAGTAAATCATTAAAAAAAAAAGAATTGTAATGAAAGTATCTGTGTTTTTGATGATCTTAGGTGACCCCTGTTGAGAACTACTGTGTTAGATGGAATATTCTGGAGATATCTGTTATGTCTATTCTTTTTGTTTTGCTGCTGTTAATTTTATTCTAGGACAGTGAAACCTCCTAGTATTGTTGCTCTGTCATTGTATGAGGGCTTATTTGACTTTGTTTGGTTTTGAAATTGCTGGTCCTAATATTCAATATTAACCTATTTACAGCTGTCATCTCTTGTTGATGAAATGTTTTGTTAAAATATACTGACCTTTAAAAAAGATTGATTTATTTTATGTGTGTGGGTATTGTGTCTGCGTGTATGTCTTTGCACCATTTGTAACCTTGGTGTTCGAGGAGGCCAAAAGAGCCTGTCCGGTCCCCTGCAACTGGAGTTACAGCTGGCTGTAAGCATGTATGTACATCCTAGGAAACTAAACTGTGCCCCGAGTAGCTCTTAACTTCTGAGCTTCCCGAAGAGCCCATATAATGGCCTCTCTAGTCCCTATAGTGGACTGATTGATGTTTGTTAGAGTTCGTCCCCCCCCCCCCGGGGGGGTGTGGGTGTGGGTGTGGGGGGGTGGGTGTGTGGGGGGGTGTGTGTGTGTGTGTAAAATACCAGAATAGCTGTACCATCTGTCCCATTCTCTTAGTATATCTTTTGCCTCTAAGCCTATGGGTAACTTTACCAGTGAGCTGTAGTTTTTATGACAACAGATAGCTGAGTCTGTGTTTTAATTCAATCAGCCAATCTTGCATCTCTCTATGTGTGATTGCAGGCCATGTAAGGGTATTGCTGAGAGGCGCTCACTAACACTTACACTTTAGTCCATTGTTTTCCTGTTGGTTAGATGCTGTTTATCTTTTGCTTTCTCCCCTGTCAGTGTTTGCTGATTTTCTCTGTTAAACAAGGTTTACTTCATGGCTTCCATTCACCCTCCTTTCATGAGTTTGTTTGTTCCTGCATGGTCAAGGCTGTCCTCCTCCTTGTCGTATTCCTTCAGGAATCTTCTGCAGTGTTGGATTGGTTTCTACAAATGCCTTAGTGTGCAGTCTTCTTGAAATGCTGTTACTTCATTAAGAAATAGTGAGTAAAAAGAAAGAAGTTTTGTTGAATATACCATCTTGCTTAGCAGAGTCTTACTTCAGGACTTGAAATGTTTTATCACATGGTCTTCTGGCTTTTATCTCTGAAGATGAGAGCTGTTGCTAATCTTGACATATTGATTTGTTTTCTTACATCTTTTTTAAAATGTCAGTTAAAAACATTTTATTACATTTATTTATTCATTCATTCATTCACTCATCCCCCCCCCCAATCTCGTGTGAATATAAGGGCTGTGCTGCATGCATGTGAGGTCAGAGGGTAACTTAAAGAAGTACGTTTTCTTCTACCACAGGGGTCTTGGGCTCCAACTCAGGTCTCTTGATTCGACAGCAGGTACCTGTAGTCTACTGAGCTATGGCACTGGCCCTTTCTTCTTATATATTTTGATATTGTTTGTTTTATGTTTCTGACTTCTTGACTAAATGTGTTGTAAGGATCTTCTGTGATCATAATTTTTGGGGATAATTCTAAATGCTGCTGGCATTTGAGTAATTTTTATTTTTTTATATTTGGGGAATTTATGCTACAATTTCATGGATATATTTCTTGTGTCTTTACTTTTTAATCTCAATTTTCTATTCCATGGAACCTTTCTTGATGGTATCTAGACTATCCTATATAATGATTGGTGCCCATTTATTTTTCCTTATTTTTAATTTTATTACCTTGACTATGTTGTTTATTCCTAATATCTTATTTCTGTTTGTTAGAGTCTTTGGTCATGTTTTCCAGTGTACTTTTAAAATTTTTCATCCATGAGTTTTTAATTTCTAGTATTTACATTTATTTCTTTTCTTCAAAAATCTAAATTTCTTTGGTTAACTTTTCTTCATGGTAGTAACTTTTTTATCCATGTTTCTGATTTTTTCATCTACTGGGTTGGTACAGAAACAATTGGAAGTTTTGCAATGTTGAAATTTGCCATGTGATATTGGAACACATTCTCAATAAACATGGTTATGTTATGCAATATTTTAATACACATTTCTCACTTTACTATCTTTTGTTAATGACTTATTTTCTGCTTATTTTATTCTATTGAAATTATTTTAAACCAAAACCAAATTGGAATGTTTTTCTTGTCTGAGTTGAAATAATTTGTAAAGCAGTTGAGACAACTTGGAATGTCAGCAGTGTGTGGGTCTCAGGAACTTGTAATGAATGTATAGGGCAGTAGTCCAGGGAGCCCACGCCCCAGAAGAGGTGAGGTGAACCTTGCACAATACTTATAGCCTCAGAACAACATTTTAAAGAGTAAAAAAGAGGAAGGGAGAGAAAATTTGCACATGACAGCAGAAAAGACTTCAAGAAAGTCTTATAGAGATGAAATATTGCATTAAAAATAGCGACCCCAAATTCCCCATCCTTTCTCAATTGCTTGCTTGGTAATCACAGAGTCTACATGAATTATACTGGTTTTTTTTTTTAATTTATCAATCAGATTTATATGTTAAATTCTCAGTCCACAATACATTCTCACAATGAACTCATAACCAATTGATAAGGATATAAACCACCCACCTAGATAGCTTTGCCTTCAGAAATGCATACCAACTACATTGGCAATTCAAGACCATCCATATCTGGGTCATTCTCTGTCTCCATCTTGATTCTCCTCTTCCTTTTCCTTCTCTTCCGCCTTACAAAAGCTTTTCCCACCTTATTTTTTTTATTATCCAATCATGGGCAGAAATTGCCTATTTCTTCTACAGACTAAATGCTGTCCAGAAAAGGACACACTGCAGAATAGTCGACTGATAATCTCTGCCCAGCCAGAATGATCAGCCCTTCATAATTCTGTGCTACAAAAGTCAGTCAGATGATCCTAGGCCAGAAGACTGAAGACTTCTCTCACATGTTACTAACAGGAGGCTGTGCAAGTAGACAATTGTCTCTTCAGCCTGTCTCAGTTCAGGAAGCTGTGTTAGGCTTCCTAAAGTTTCAGATAATATTGGTCATTCTCAGATTTCTGACGGGGTTGAAACTAGTTGTAGTCTCATAACCTATCCAGGCTGTTTAACTTTGAGAAGACATTTAATTGGAAAGTTATCAGATAGTATTCAAGCTAGCTAGGACATAACATAGATTTTAAGCCTTTCTTAAGTTGGAATAGATAACTAAATGTTCTGTTTAACTGATAAAATGTTTGACTGGGTGTTAGGTATATTTTATACCTTATAAATTACAAAATGATAATAGTTGTGCTCAGCTTACATTTGATGAAAAGTTTTTTTTTCTTTCAATTAGACAGAAAGGATGAAGTGTAGGTTGATGTCTATATGCAGGTGAGAGCTGGCACAAGTTAGGTCAAGGCCATGATTGGACAGTAAAAAATGAATTATACTCTTACAGAACCCAAAGCAAGGGCCACAGGATAATATGCTGAAAGCTGGCCAGCAGACTACCTCTATGCTGCAAGGAAAAAACCTGAAAACTGAACTGTGCAGTAGTTATAGAAAAGAAAACTTTGTTGGAGCCAGGATATCAAAAGCGCTGTAGGTACTGGTATTCAACAGTTAATCACTGAGTAGTGGAAGCATCGCTTACAACCACACTAACTGCTGTGGTTAGATTTAACCGTCAGTGTGGCATAATCTAGAAATATCTGGGGTAAAAAATCTTACCTGAGGATTTGTCTATATTAGATTGGCCTGTTGGCATCTAAACCCCCCTGTGGGGGTTATTTTGATTATTAATTAGTGTAGGAGGTTTTATCCCACTATGGGTGGCACCAACTGGATATATCAAAGTTAGTTGAACACAACCCTAGCAGCCGGCATGCAGCATCCTCCATTTTTGTGCAGTGCTTATTTGATTGTGAGATGTTTTTGGTCAAGTTCCTCAAGTCCTGGAAGGAGAGAACAGAAACCTACAAGTTCATTGCCTCTGTCATGTGTGACCCCAGCATGTGTGATACCGCCACCCATAAATAAATGTCATTTTAATAAGTAAACAATCAAGAATGACCCTATAAATTATTTTTTTGATCCTATAAATTATTAAGACAGAGCTCTAGACTTAGAGTACTATGAAAAGACCAGAAAAATCTGTGAATCATGATGTAGCAGAATTCCATGCTCAAGACATAGAAAATAGACTCAATAAAATTACAGCAGAAACTTTCCGAAGTGTAGGAAAAGAAATATTTATGTAGGTGTAGGAGGCATTTAAACACCTAAACAACAAGGTCAGAAGTAAATTCCTGTATTGAAGTTAAACACTAAGTGAGCCCGAGAGAAGCTCCACCTCACACGTGGAGGCGTGCTTTGAGGATGACAGCACACGTCTCAGCGGAACTTTAAACGTGGAGAGGCTTAGAAGGTGTCGTTTTCTATTTAGCTTTTTTACTTATGAATTTGTTAGTCTCAATTCTGTTTTTGTTCATGCTTCAGTATTTATGGAGTAATAATTGGTAACAACGTAACAGCTATTTCTCTGCCTCCGAAGGCTTTAATTCTGGTCCTACTTTAAGGACTAGCTCCAATTCCACTGAGATCAAAATACATTTCCCCTCTACTTAGTAGGTGAATCAAGCGTGAAGTACTTTTCATGCTATATTGTTTACGCTTTACCTTTGCCACTTTCAGATTGCTGTGTATGCTTGTTATTTGTGTTAGCTCATGAATGGACAGATGTTTAGTCTTATCCTTTCTTTTTTTTTTTTTTTTTTTTTTTTTTTTTTCGGGGCTGGGGACCGAACCCAGGGCCTTGCGCTTGCTAGGCAAGCGCTCTACCCCTGAGCTAAATCCCCAACCCTAGTCTTATCCTTTCTATAGTTCATAAAGAGTGTCGTTTATTTAAGTTAGTACTAATCTAAAACTGATTCTGATATTATTTTCAAAGAAAAAACGTTATTTTATTCATCTCGTAGACTCAACAAAGTTTGGTTTTGTGAGATGGTTTAAATATATGCTGGGTCAAAATCCATGCTTAAGTTTTTGATAATAAACTTGTATGTAGGAATTTACAACAAAAAGTAGAAGTTAGGTTAGTTGAAATATTAAATAATATTGTTATTCTTCAGTATTGTAGCTATTAAGATACATAAGCAGGAAAGGGAAACAAGGACCAGGAAATACTGAGACTCCTGAAAAGGTAAGTACGGAAGTGTCCACAAGGGGGCGTGCCCACCCAGAGAAACATGAGCAAGTACCTCTCCTGTCACACAGGGTGAAAACGCCTGCTTTACAAATGTTCTTCCAGGCCTTGTCCCCATCCTAGGACAGGACTAACCTCAACACATGAAGAATGCCCATTCATTTCTTGGCACATGTTTATTTTGATGTGTGACTTTGCAAGTGTGGGCAAAGGCTTTATAGAATAAAAATGTGGATTACCTTGTAACCATAGGTGTTTATAATTGACTGAGCATTATTGCAAATTACAAGTTTGTAAATGTTCTTTTCTTTGGAGTATAGTGATAGCATTTTAGTTTTGTAAGCACCGTCACCTTTTCTGTGAAGAAGTGTGGAGGTCCATGGAATCCTTAGCCCCTTACAGCACAATAGTGCTGCTTCATTTGTTTGCTGTTAGTCTGTCTCTGTGAGAGTTTCACCAGGAGGTTATACTGACAAATGCACAGGCCTTGAGCATTTGGTGTTATGTGATCTTTAGGTTTCCTTTTATTTTCACTCTTATTGCTGAATATTCTTGTAGAGTTTTAAAAACAGGTTGTAGTTAGTGAAGAATGCATTTGGTGCTTAGGATCTGCCTTTATATACGTGGCTCTGTGGCATTAAGCAGTAAAGGGAAAGCCTATCACTTGCTGTGTGCCAAGACCAGTGAGAGCTATGGGGCTGGATGGAGAAGTCTCCTGAGCGCTGCTGACTTCCTCGGCAGGCTTATGTAGAGGGATTAGGGCCAGCAGCCTACAAATAGGTGAGCTTGGCTGAAGCATAGGATCTGCACACGTAAGAAGTAAAGGGCTGATCGGCAGTGCTGCTCCATTTTATTGTAACAAAATGCTGTGTCAGCCCAACTGCTGTTTACAGTTTGTCTCCAGTAGGGAATGTGAGTTGACCTACCTAATTAAATTGTCTGCAGGATTTAACAAAAATTAAAGGCCCTAGAGAAATTAAGTGCACATCCAGAGGTGTTTTCCCTACCCCAAACTCTACTTTTATTTGTTCTAACTGTACCTGGGACCAAACGAGTTGAATGATTGGAAGTGTGTGTGAATGGGGATCATCCTAGGAACTATTTGTGTCAAATGTAGACTTTTGAGTGTCGTAAGCCTCTGAAAACATCATTGAGGTTAATTGAATGGTATTTGATACTCTAGGGCATATTATTAATGTCCTAAAATATACAATGCTCCTTGCCCATTTCTTTAGCTCTTTGACTTATCTGTTTTCTAATAAGATTTCAACCTACTAGAGAACAAAGGAGAACGAGCATATGAACCTTTCACGTTCTTGATCATTTCTAACATTTAGTTACATTTTTGAGTTTGAATAACTTTTGTTTTTGTGGCTATACTCATAATTAACTGGTCAAACAGATAGTGCTCTGCTTATAAAATCTCATGGCATATAAAGCAACTTAATAGTGTTTTATTAAGTCAGTATTAATTATTCTTCTTCAATATGGAGAGGGTCCCATTTAAATCCCGGTTAAGTGGCCCATCCTAATTGTTAGAGTGTTTCTCTGGCAGGAATAAGATCCAGATTGTCTGTGTTACATTCTAGTCCTTTATCTGGTATTCCCCACTGCTTTAAGACTCAGTTCAAAGGCCAGTGGAGTTCTGGCATTTAAAAGTGTAATTTTATCCAGAGAAAGTGAGGGTAAGCCCAAAATGAAAGAAAGCCTATGTCCCAGGCTTTGGCCAGGTGTTCCTGGAAAGAGCTAAATTGGACAACTAAATTGAAAAATGTTGCCTGCTCTTATAAAGAGTTTGTTGCCATCTATTTAATTAACAATGTTTTAGCTTGCTTATTTATGTGTCTTTTAATCGTCCCAGGTACTGAATTCATATCCCATTAACATGTGGTACTGTCGCTGTCATGAAGTAGTGCCCCTATGAAATGCCTCCTTGTGGGCGGTTTTCAGACGTTGGTTTGATTATAGCGCTTTTGTCACTTTGTCCAGGGGAGAAAACAGTTGAAGCAAAACTTTGGGATAAGTATCACTTATTAAAGCTTTTAGGAAATAGGAAACTTTGGAGTGAAGAGAACTAAGTCAAAAGTAAGAAGAGTATGATACAGTGTCAGATGACTTCAGGGGCAGTAAATCTGGCAAATAAGGCATTGAATGTAAGACTGTATGGTCAAAATCAAGACGTGTTTCTTTGTAGATAGAGTGAGAGGTGCAGTGTATGATGGGTAAATCTTTAGAGGTTTATTTTGAACAGTAGACTAATGGGCATGTAAACCTCCCTGAAGTAGTCACCCTGTGTGAGAAACGGTCTGGACTGGAGTGTGGAGGCAGCCGTGGACCCATAGCAGTGACCTGTATGGGCAGGCCTCATGGAGATGGTGTGCAAAAGCATCGCTCTAGAGAAGATCTAAAGATCGCAATCAGGAATGGAACTAGATCCCCAGCAGGAGAGCAGCTTCCGCCATGATGAGCTGACGTCTTGTGTGCACCTTGAGCAAGATTCTCTTTCAGAGAGTCCAAAGTAGGCGTTACTGGTTCATGGTATTTGTTCTCTACAGAGGAGCCTCAAGCCGCCTAGAACAAACCAGTGCATAGTGTTTTTACAGTGGAAAGAGCATTGTGTTCAGGGAATTCAAAGGCAGAGAAGTCTCTGGGAAATGACTCAGGAAACCTTTTTCTGGAGTATTTTGAGGCTGCAGGATTTTAAGATGGGGGTGGGGGTGGAGAAACCCACAGGGGGATGGTCTTTTGCTGAGATATCAGTGGTTGTATATCAGATTGAATTCATTCAGTTTGCTTAACAATTTTCCCCACTCAGAACCAATTTTTCATCTTACCTGCAGTGTTTTTCTAGATACTGTGATTAACCTGCTCTCTTTCTGACTTCTTTAATTGGACAATGGTTTTCCAAAATCAGCTTTTTTTATATGTAAATTTCCTTCCAAGCACTGTTTCTCTTATACCCCACATTTGTGAAAGTGTTGTGTTATTACTCGTGGGGCTTTGTTTCCATTTAGTTTTATTTGAGCCACAAATTCTCCAGAAGTGTTTTATTTTTAATTTTCAAATTTTATTGATTCCTGTGTTTTATAGTCAGCGTGTATTCTTTTTGATGTTGTTTCTTGAAATTTGTTGTGATTTATAGCCTAATGTATGATAACTTATAAACATTCCTGTGTGCTTTTACGTAGTGTTTGCTGCTTAGTTGCTGAGAACAGCATATGCACACCTGTCACTCCAGCTGTAATGTATTGTCCATGGCTGGTTTTTTAACCGATTTTTTTTCTTACTTTATCTACTTATGATGGGAAGAAATGTTTTGAAATAGCTCATTACAGTTTGCTGATTATTTTCTTTGTGATTTTTACTTTACATTCGTTTAAAGCAACCTCACATACGTCTTTTAAGTAATATGAATTTAGACTTTTCTCAATGAAGCAGAATGTTGAACATTTATCATTCTTTTTGTTTCTGTTAATGCTTTTTGTATGAAATGCATGATATTAACATACCTTCATTGTTTAGGTTGCTATTTGCATAATGGATCTAAATCTCCTATCTGGTCTTTTATTTTTAACTTGTCTGTAACTTTTGTGCTTTAAATATGTTACTTAGAACTAACATAGAGCCAGGGCTGGGGGCCGAGTATAGCGGTGGAACACATGCATAGCATGTGGAGGCCTTGGTTCAGAAATTATCACTGCAAACAAAATTAAAGTTAAAAACTCAAAAAGGAAGATTTTAAAAACAAAAGCAGTTAAACATTATTAATAAAATATTTTTTAAAGACAATATTGTTTTTATTGCAGATGTAGATTTGCCCTTTGACTTACTTCCATGTTTCTATATTCATAACAGCCTTTGGATTTTTCTTTTGTTTTTTTTGTTTTTCTTTTTTTCTCTAGTGGGTGCTATACTGGGGATTAAGACCTAAGACTTCATTCATGCTAGGCATATGCTCTACCATTGGGCCATATTATGCCCAGCTCTTTTGAAGTGTATGATTCATTCATTCATTCATTCATTCATTCATTCATTCATTTGTACCTTAGAGATAGATATCAGCTTGTATTTTGAGTGTTGACATACGATAATGAAATACGCAAAAGTCCCTGTCCCCTTAAGGCTTATAGTGCTGTGGTAGAGATAGACAGTTTTCAGGCTGCAGAGATGGCTCAGCAGACTTTAAGAACATTGGTGGCCCCCAGATGACATGAATTGATTCTAAGCACACACATGGCAGCTTGCAAGCATCTTGTGACTTCAGCCCTTGGGGAGCTGACTTTCTCATCTGGCCTTTACAGGCACCAGGTGTGCCCATGGCACACAGGCATTCTCGCAGGCAACACACACACACACACACACACACACACACACACACACACACACACACACAAATATAAATTGAAAGAAATAGTTTAAATTAAAAATAGTTTAAATAATTTGAAAACAATAACAGTTTAAATAAAGTTAGTATTTTAGATGATGATATTATTTCATAGAAAAAAATTAAGTAGAACAAAGACAGTCTAATGATACATGTGTGAGTGTATGGTAGGCAGGACGCATGAACAGTCAAGACAGACTGCAGTTTTATAGGGAATGACTACTCAGGGTTTCTTTAAAGGAAGGTCTCCTGTTTATGTATTTACAAGCACATTTATTTAACTTTGTTTTTAACATATAATTTAATTGATTATCTATTTAGACTTGTATCTTTTGGGGGGAAGATACCATGCCAACCATGATCTTCTGTCAAATTAGCTTTTGGGAATTTATCATTTCATTATAAGCGGTTTCCCTCCCCCTATCCCCATTCCTGTCCCCTTTTGACAAGTTCTCCAGCTTTTGGATTCTTTGTTCCATCGTTAGTTCTGGACCATTTAATTCATTTTCTAATTAATTTTCTGCTTTATTATATATTATACTATATATATATATCTCCCCATTATTCTGAGTTTGACGGAGATTAGATGGTGTTTTATCTGTATCTCCTTTATTTCTAAAAATTTCCATGGTACCTTTCCTATTTTGCTTACAATTGCTAAAAAATGTGTTACTGTGTTTAAACACATGAAAATAGAAAAAATCGAAAAATTTTATTTATTTTTAAGATCATACATCTAAGGTATAAAATTCGATGAATTTTGACATGTGTATAATCTTGTAACCCATAAATAATATTTCCATTACTTATTAACATTTCCTCATCTTCTTAGACACTGACCCTTTGACTTAAGGCACTTCTCAATTGCTTTCCTTATATTTTCACTTGTTTCAAAACTTGATACAAGTGGAAACATCGTCACTGTGTTGTATCTTTCTCCTCATACTGTCTTTGCCTGAAACACATTGTTGTGTGCTATATTCCATTTAATTGCCAAGCAGTCCTCTGCTATTGATGACATCATAATTTGTCTGCATGTTATTCTGTTGATTGACATTTGAGTCCTTTCCAGCTTTTAGTTCTTATAAATATGAACAGTCTGAATTTCCTTGGCAAGTTTTTGTGATACTGCTTTGATTTCTCTGTGATAAATCCTTAAGCGTTTAGCTGAGTCATGCTAGTGTTATACCTCTTATAGGATTTTAGAATTTGATTTAGAATTAGAAGTGTGGTTAGCATTTATTCTACACAAGAAAGAAGTCAAATTGGATGTGTTTATTATTAAATGTTTAAACTCATTTCTTTGGTTCTGTAGGACAGAGTCTTTCTGTGCCACCAGGCCGTGTTCAAACTGCGGTCTTCCTTCCGCAGCCTACTGAGTGCTGCAATTATGGTGCCGCCATATTCAGCACCGTGCTTACAGTCCTTTGGTTGTGTTTCTAAGTGTAATTTATGATCTAATTTCTATTATCCTCCAGAGCTTGAAAAAATTATCACAGAGATAATGTTTCAGCTCTCAACATCTTAGGTCTAATGCTTCCCAATGGCTTGCTGTGCACAGATGTTAAGTATTGTTCAATAACATATGCATAAGACTAAAGTGATTTAAAGTTGCATTAATTAACTTTTGGGGAGAGAAAAAGCTGCGCATAGAGAGGAGCTTGTGTCCAGGCCTGACTCCTTGAGTTTAATTCTGAATTCTACAAGCTGGCAGGGGAGAAACCATCCTAAGCATTTTCCTTTGACTTCCACACTGGCTCTTAAATTGCTTTATTTTACAGAGGAAAAAAAAAAACCCCACAGGATTCATTATTTGAAGGATTTGTTTGCTTGTTTTCCAGACAGAGTTTCTCTGTCTAACTTTGGCTGTTGTGAAACTTGCTGTCTTGATCAGCCTTACCTTGAAGTCACATAGATCTGCCTGCCTCTGCCTCCGAGTGCTGGGAGTAAAGGCATGTGTTACCATCATCTGGCTTGGAAGATTTTTTTGTTTTCTAAACACCATTTAAGACCATTGCCCTTTCTACTTTTCAACTTTTAGACATTTTATTTCTATTACTTTGAAAATTTCAGGCAATATTTTTTTTATCATATCCACCACTTTCCCTACTTCTTCCCTATCCACTCTCCCCTTTCCTCTCATACCAACATTGTGGGTTGTTTGTTTTGTTTTGGCCTATCAGTCTCAATTTATGCCACCCATTTAGTCTTGGTTATGTGGCTGTCCACTGGGATGTGGTTCACTTATTAGGGGCCATACCCTTAAAGAAAACCAACATTCTCCCAGCAGCTATGGCTTGCGAGTAGCCCGTCAGTGAGGAGTGGGGAATTCCTGACCACCTTCCTTCTCTATGGGATTCTGCCTGGTCTGAGCTTGTTCAGGTCATGTGCATGCTATTCCAGTGGCTGCAGTCCATTTGTGCACTCTTATTTCCTTGTAGTACTCCACTATCTCTGGCTCTTACAGTCCTTCCACCCCCTCTTGGGAAGTGACTCCTGAGTTCTGGTTGGAGGATTGTTATCTAGGTCTCATTTAGTTCTGAGCATTTCATAGTCTCTCATTTTCTGTATCTTGACCAGTTAGTGGTGTCTATGTTGACCATCTACTGCAGACAGAAGTTTCTAATATTTACTAATATATGGATATAAAGATAAGCAATTAGGAGTCAGTTAATTAACATTGTATTTATTTAGCAAAATAACAATGGTAGGTTCTTCTCTACAGCCTATGACCAGTCTAAACTCTGTAACCTCAGCTTTGATAATGGTACCCCAGGCGTGGGTTTCAACTTGTGGAGCAGACCTTAAATTCAATGAGAAGGTGGTTGGTTACTGTCATGGTATCCGTGCCACTATTTTCAGGCCAGTCATTATTGTAGCTTGCAGGGTTCACAGCTTGGTAAGATTGATACTTACCTTTCTTCTCTGATAGTGTCGGAAGCACTGTGCAGCACTATGAAAGCTAGTTGATAGTGATGAGTTTCCAGGTCAGGAAAGGCTGATTTCTCCATATTCTATGACTCAGATATGTAGTGTGTTCAGCAATAGGGTCTGCAAATAACCAACACATTGGCCATAGCCTGCAGTGTTTAAACGATGGGACAGTTTCAAAATAGTTTCAACAGCTTCAAAAATGGTAACCATTCCTGGTTGTAGGCTTTTTATTTGTTCACCTGTAGTGCCTAGTAGGGAGATCATTTTGCCCCACCCACTTGTTCATGTTCATTACTGTTCTATTCACAATAATGGAGGAAGAGAAGCAATATAGATGTCTATCAGCTGATGAATGGAGAGTGTAAATGTCGAACACTGACACAGTGGGTATATTATTCAGCTGTTTAGAAAAGTGAAACTATGAAAGTCCCAGGTAAATAGATGAATATCAAAATGACCATTTTCAGTGAGATAGCCCAGACCCAGAAAGACAGATCTTGCATCTTTTTCTCATTTGTGGATGGTGGCTTTGAATCTTCAGATATATATATATTCTGTTTGGAACTCCCACAGAGGTCAGGAAGGTTAGTAAGGGCCATGGGACTGTGGGCTTTCAAGAAAGGACAGCTAGAATGTAACAGTATAAAGGATTATAGTGAGAATACTGGAACATGAAGGGTTAAATGGATATCTTATGGAAAGGGAAGGATTAGGAGGGAATCCATAGTGATAACTAGCACATGAAACCTTTCAAACATGTCACAAGGAAATCTACAGCTGTCTACACTTCCTGAAATATTTATGTACATATGTAAAATTTTTAAAGGAGTTTCTTTTTACTTTTTAAAATATATTATTTTTGATAACTTCATACATACATACAACATATTTTTATCATATTTACTCCAGCCCCTAGTCCTGCATATAACTCTGGATCTGTCTCCTCAACCTAAGGTCTCTGTGTGTCTGTATGTCCATGTGTCTGTTTATAACCCACTGAGTCCAGTTTGTGCTTCCCATTTGTGTGTGTGTGTGTGTGTGTGTGTGTGTGTGTGTGTGTGTGTGTGTGACCATCCATTGAAGCATGAGGGACCTCCCAGAGACCACATCTCTACAACTGTCATCAGTTACTTAGTAGCTTCTTACCTAGTTCTTAGTTTCCAATTCCAGAATGTGTAGAGAGAGAGCCTACCTTTTGGGAACCATTGTCCTTTGCACTTTGGCGAATTGTAATTCTCAGGACACTCTTGTGGGGCTTCTCTGTGTCATGGATTTATAGTTGCCACTGTAATCCATGTAATATGACATCTCCTTAAAGCACACATAATCTAATACATTTTCAGTTGAAAAATTCCAACATTTGTTTAATAATTTAGGAAATAAATAGCTTTTATATATTGTAAGGCTTTGATTTGGGTCCTAAATGTTTATATGAATTTAGACGGTCCTGTAGGAAAATGTAATACATCTCAGTTAAAGGGAAGAGTGGATTACTTAGCACCAGAGACCTTGTCTATAATTTATTTAGTTTTGGCAGCAGAAGATGGTTTCTTTTCTTCCCTCTCCCTCCTCTCCCTCTCCCTCTCCTCTCCCTCCCTCTCCCTCTCCCCTCTCCCTCTCCCTCCCCTCCCCCCCCTTCCCTCCCCTTCCCCCTTCCTTTTCATGTTTTGGAATCAAACCTAATGTCTTGAGCATGCTGATTATATACTGTTGCACTGGGCTATACCCAGCCCTGAGGAAGGTTCTGCAGAGAGAAGGGGAAAATGATTGAACATTCCTGTGTCTGCATTTTCTTTGGTTCTGTCCAGTCTCTGTATGTGAAGGTGGGTAATTAAGACTCTGCTCACATGAACTTACAGCGGTCACTGCTAGAGGTGTTTGCTGGAGACAAACACTGAATGAGACTTAGGTCTCCCTGTGACCAGAGCCATCTTTCTCTTTTCCTCCAAATACTCAGAAGAAGGTGCAGCTAATGGTGGTGAGGGCTCAGCAGGTGAGGGCAGTTTCTTTTTTCTTTTGCCTTTTTAGAGGACCCAAGTTTAGTTTCCAGTACTCTCATGGTAACTTAAACCATTGGTAACTCCAATTCCAAGGTATCCAGTGACTTCTGAACTCTGAGAACTAAGCACACATGGTACACATACGTGTGTGCAGGCAAAATGCTCATCCATATAAGTAAACCTAATAAAATAAGGAAGCCTGATGATGGTGTTGCTGAATTGTCCTGTGGGGCACAGAGACTTTTCCTTTTGGAAGAGGAATCTTTACCAGCTATGATGCTGCTCGAGGTCTAAACAGACATTGAGAGAGTTTAGTGTATTCTAATTGTTGCCTTGATTGACTATAACCTTGATCTTTACTAATAGGATAATTCCATGGCATACTGACTCCCAGATACATTCACATGCTTAGGATTTATTTTTTTAGGTAATTAATTACATTGGAAATGCTGTCTCTCCCCCCAGACCCTCTCTTAAAGTTCTTCCTCCCATCTCCCCTGCTGTTCGACTCTGAGAGAGCTGCCGCCCTCCCTCGTGTATCCCCCACCCTGATGTATCAAGTCTCTGCAGGATTAGGTGCATCCTCTCCCACTGAGGGGACAAGGCAGCCCTCTGCTGCATATGTACCCGGGTCCTCAGATGAGCCTGTGTATGCTTTGTGGTTCATGGCCCAGTCTCTGGGAGCTTCCAGGGGTCCCGGTTAGTTGACACTGTTGGTCTTCCTGTGGGGTTGCCATCTGCTTGAGGGCCTTCAGTCCTTTCCTTAACTCTTCCATATGGGTCACTGGCCTCCATCCAATGTTTAGCTTTCAGTGTCTGCATCTGTCTCAGTTAGCTGCTGGGTAGAGCCTCTCAGAGGGCAGCTATGCTAGGCTGCTGTCTGCAAATACAACATAGATCACTAATACTGTGTGGGATTGGTACCTGCCCATGGGATGGGTCTCAAAATGGGACAGTCACTGATGAGCCGTTCCTTCAGTCTCTGCTTCATCTTTGTCCTTATGTTTCTTTTAGACAGGTCCAATTTTGGGTCAAGTTTGGTAGGTAGGTTGGTATCCCCATCCCCCATTGGGGGTCCTGTCTGGCTACTAGAGGTGGTCTCTTCCGGTTCCAAATCCCCACTGTTGGGCATTTCAGCTAAGTCACATACATTGACTCCTGGGGGCCTCCTTCATCCTGTGTCTCTGGCAGTGTCTAGAGAATCCCCCCACCTTAGCAGCTGCATATTTCCACTCATTCTCCTGGCCGTCTGGAACTTTCTCCTGTCTCTCCTCATGCTTGATCCTGCCCTCCTATTTCCCTTGTCTGCCCTTCTCCCACCCAGGTTCCTCCCTCCCTCTGTCTTCCATGATTATTTTGTTTCCATTTCTTAGTGGGATTGAAGTATCCTCACTTGAGCCTTCTTCTTTAACTTCTTTGGGTTAAAGACTTATTGTGAGAGCTAGCTGGTTGATCTTTAAGTTACTTTGTATAAATGAAAGACGGTTTTAATGGTAATGAGACAAGTGATAGATTAGCAACATCTTTTAGATGTTTCAGAATTAAAGAACCTAGAGGTAGAATTTTCTGGTGAAAAATCTTTTTGTTTTGAACCCTTAAGAGATTTATGACCTTTAGAGCAGTTCACAGATGTCACTTCCATTCATTCTTGTAATAACTGTATAAAATCTGTCTCCATCTTAGAGCACAGAAAAAAATCACTATTAGAAAGTTGACTTCAATCTTTTCCATAATACTGGTGTGCTGTCTGACAAATTCATATGTATGTTTTTATTCTTAAAAAAAAAAAAGCAACCAAAAACCTATAGTATACATAGTTGTTTTCTAGTTACAATTTTATCAGAAAAGTAACATAAATAACCTACTTCAGTCAAGGACAATAGGTGCATGTGTATCTGTGGTCCATGTATTTTTAAGTATTTATGGGGTGTAAGAGTGTAATGGTAAGTCTGTATAGTAACCGTGATTGTGTGCTTTAACCCAAGATTTCATTCCCATACAAATGAGCTCTGTGAGATTATTATGCCAAAAATACCAATATTTGTCTTTAATTCAATTTATCTACACTTCATAAAAGTCTTTAAATATTACTTCATTATCTTAAAATTTGCCTTGTAGTATATGAAGTCTGTGGAATGGTTTTGAAGTATTTATGAAGTAGTTCTGATTTTTGCAGGTGTTGTAGACTCTTAGGAATATAGAGCTTAATTTAGAACAGAATCCTCTTTTCTGCATTTTTTATTTTTAAAACCACATTACAGTAAATCCATCTGCATAACCCTGCTCTACTGACACTGGCTTCTAGATCTTTCTATAATGTTTTGGTTAGGCAGAAAAGTTCTTTTAGTTTACAGTATCCCAGTTGAAATGCTAGGACACTTACTGCAGATAAACTGTGTGACATTCTGTTTTTGTCGCTTCCCCTGTAAAAATATATCATGTAGGATGCTGAGGCTGCATCAGCATTGCAGTTTATTTAAAATGAAGAAAAATAAGGAATTTTCACGTAAATAGATTCTCTCTGATTTGTTTGTGCATTAAAGCTTGGGAAGACAAAACTTGTAATTTGATACTTTTGTAACTGAGGTTACTAAGATTAAAAAATGGAACGTGATTTATAATACTCAACACATTCACCTTAAAAGCTCCCGTTGTTTTGTTTGGTGCCGATGATAGCCCCGTGCAATGTTATCAGACCTTGCTTTTCAAGTACATTTTGGTGCATTTCTATACTTTGATTCTCAGTCTTACCCATCAAAGAAGATGCATGCTGCTGAGGAGCAAGGCCATTCCTGCTAAATCTTTCCTTAGTGGCAGCCTTTGACATCACATGAAGCCAGTTCTGAAGAAAAGGAGGAAGACTTGCTCAGACACTAGGGTAGCACAAACTGTAATTAATCACTATCCGGCTTGTTGTGCACACAGGGAGTGCAGATATACTCAGAGCATAAGTAGATGCTAAGTGAAGTGACAACACAGGGACTTGAGCCTGACACTGTCCCTGGAAGTTATGTGAACAGAACTGTAGCCTTCTGGGATGATAGTCTGTGATTCCACTGGCTGCCTTTCCTTCCAGTGTGGCTCCATGTGAGATTAGGGACTGCAACACTTACTTCATCCCCACGAACCTTTTCTGCCAGAGTCAATACCTTTATACATTTCTTTACCTTTTAGGGTCCCTCAATACACGTACGTTTTGCTCAGTCCTCTGAATATCTAGCCACAGTGGTGCGGTAGCTACCTACCCTTGTGATGCTGGGGTTGTGCCTGGTTCTTTCATTCGTGCCCGGGGTTTGGCAGTTTGAAAACCTCGTCCTCAGCAGGACTGCTCTTGGCCTAACAAGCTACACCCTTTTCTTTCTAGTATATGGTGATGGATTCTCCCGGCCGCCTTTCACTCTGCTCTTACCCAGTAGTTTGTCTTTGTGGCACTGATGTCCAGAAAACCCTTGTGGTAGGAGACATTTGCTTATCACTTTAAATCCTTTAATATGTGGGACTGGGGAGAAGGCACAGACATAGATACCTTCTAGTTAGTGACAACAGTTTTCTGTCACCAGTTGCCATGCATATTAATAACAACAGAAAGGAGACTATGTCACAGAGTTAAACAAGGGATTGATGAGAAGGTGACAGTGTCTTGCACTCCAGGATGGCAAATGCCATTCTCTTCTCCTCTGAATGGGTCCCTCACTCTTGGAAGTCTGCATGGAATTGTGTTTAAAAACATGAATGGTAGCATTTCTTGGCTCACTTAGATCACAGATCTTTTCACATACAAATTTTTAGTCCTTTAATTATTGAGATTAAGAGAAAAATAACAAAATAATAAAAAATGAGGAGTTATAAATGTTGCACTTAAGGAGTAGTTCAGATATTTTTGAGTTATAATTATACCAGGCCTACTAAATCCTGTGCACTCTGTGTAATCATGTCCGATGTCTCACACCAAGTCTGGTGAACACTAACCATTGTACGGTCATGTCCGATGTCTCACATCAGATCTGTGCACTCTGTGAAGTAATGTCTGGTGTCTCACACCGGGTGAATACTAACCCCCGTGTGGTCACACCAGGCCTGGTAAACACTCATATCCCTTTGTTCCATAGGAAAATGACTCGGGCACTTTGGACACAGTGGGTGCTGTGGTCGTCGATCATGAAGGGAATGTTGCTGCTGCTGTCTCCAGTGGAGGCTTGGCCTTGAAACATCCAGGGAGAGTTGGGCAGGTAAGGATTTGTGGGTTTCTTAAACCCCTTTTAAAACAAAATCAGGTCTTTTCAAAGCACGACTTTTAAACTACAAGGCACATTTTTCCCTTGGAAAAAATCAAAATCCTTGTTCTTGAACATTTTTTTTTTTATAGATCAAGAACAAAATTCCTTTTCAATTTTATTTCTTTAAAGCACCATCTCACAGTGACAGGCTCTTGCTGATTTTTATAACCAGTAATCTGTGCCCTCACTCTTCAGCAGCCTAGGTGGCACCGGCCTGTGTTTGCAGTAGACATCCAATAAATATGTATGATTTCTATCTTTCTTAGTGAATACCACTCTGTAGGAGTAAGTGTTCCATGCCCATTGCCCGTTGCTTTTTAAGTGTTTACACTGTTTTAGAGTAACACTTTTTATTCCCTTCATTCGTGTCACAGTGACATTTTGGCATTCTATGTCTCTCCTCTGACTGTAGCCATTTCTCAGTGTAGTAAAGATTTCCAGTCATCCCTGTAGCTAGTGATGAAGAGGCTCTAAGTGATGTGATGCCTACTTATTTTTTGTTCTCTGGCAGAACTTTTTTCAATATGCCTTCACCACCTTCAATCTGCTGTATTCAAAATGAAACCTAATATTGACTTTGCTATACTAAGGGCAGTGGGTATTGTGACCTGATTTTGTACATTTCTTATGGCCTTAGTAAATATTTGTGAATCAGGACACTCTGCTGTAGTCTTTTAAAGAGGGGTGAAGATTTTATTTAAGACTCAGCATCTGGATCTTCTCTTACATTTGAAATAAAACTCACTAGTTGTATCTCTCTCACCTTTGAAGCACAGTCAGTGTCACTGTTGCTTTGTTCATGGTTGTTAGTGATTGCCTGGAGCAGACTGATTTGTGGGAGACATCTTTGCAAAGCTCCCAGTGATATTCTCCAGTCATCCCTTGATGTGGAGGTTTCTTACAGTCTTATACTAGGGGGTGTGGATGGTAACAGTAACTGATTTCCTGTTCCTTTTCACCTATCATATAGACAATTTATGGGGAGCGAGTATTTCCTATGTTAGTACTTTTCACTCACTATGAAAGCCTTTGTTCAGTCACATTTCCCCACGTTATGGAACTGTATATTTGTCAAGTTTAGAGTAAGAAGCCAAGCTGTCTTAGTCGGGTTTGGATGTCTTGGTAGAGATGATAGGAAGGCGCTAACAGTTGCCTCTATTACTTTGTAATCCCCCCACTTTCTCTGCTTTTTGTTTGACTGGGGTAGTCAGATAATAACAGCAGCAGAATTAAGGTTTGGCTGATGTTAGCAGGATGCTAACATCTATCCAGAACTCCTGAAGCCATGCTGCCACCACAAAGGGAACTTCTATGAAATTTATACATTGATCGGCATCACTTGGCTTGTTTAAAAATACACAATTGTGAAAGCTAAAAAGCCATACAAATATGCGGAGTAGAGGAGTCAAAGTCCTTGCAGAGGAAAACACAGTTGCTTAGTTGTATTAAATTGCTGGGTCAAAGAGACATCATGAATTTGGAGATCTGAAGCATCAAGTGGAGAGAAGGAAAACTGAAGCACAAAACCATGTCCTCCCAAAGGCTAAGTAAACATGCAGAAGTGAGACACAGTTCAGTGCTCGAATGCACTCTATGTGAAAATTACCTTACCTGCTCTAGATATTTAATAGAAAGCAGATTGTAAAATTTAATTTGAACTAGAATATACTTGCTTTAGTGTGTAAACATTATGGTTTATAGATGGTATATGAGAAAATAATTAATAGATTTTCCTAGTTCCCAAGTTCTGGAAGATGAAATGCTATAGTTCGTACCTTGCTGTGCTCACCATACTTCCCTGTAATAATAGCCACAGCTGCCATTGGCTATACACTGGCAGATAAAATGTCAAGGTTTTGTGCCATTCTATGATCTTTTATTTAATGTTCTTAGACCCCAATCACTCTAATCCTCTACCAAGTAGGAATGTCCGTGAAGCAACCATCTGTTTCTATTATGAGAACTCATGCCTTAAACAGGAACACCTTATACTGTCGAGCCTTTCTTATCACAGATCTGATGTGAGTCTTACAAAGTTCTGCATTTAATGGTGCAGATATCTATTTATTATAGCTTCATCTATAGTCCTGATTCTACTCTCTAGACAAACCTTAATTCCCTTCTAAAGTCTTAAATGGTTCACAGTAGCTATTCTGTTTCTCTTTTCACTTCAACACCAAAGCTTTCCTCCAACCACCTTTGAGTAGGAATCAGAGACTGTCAGAATGAAATCTCCCATATCCATGGGAACCACAGTCGACATCCCCACCTTTTACCTCACTGCAGCAGTCTCTGAGTGTGATACTGCACACTTGCCCCGGCAGATGCAGCACGATCAGCAGTTCAAGGTTCAAGTTCAGCTTCATTCTGAGTTTGAGGACAGGTTGGGTTATAGGAGATTCTGTCTGGGAAAAAAAATCCTAAAACAATAACTCTTTCCAAAGTAAAACCAACAACCAATATGGCCCAGAGTAGGAAATCTTTTCTTACTTTTGAAAATACTATGTTAAAAACATGCTTTGTTTTCCTCCTAGCACTTCTGGGTCAATCTCAGAACAGAAAGACTTTAGAATTGATTTAATACATGGAGTTCATAATAGAGCCAGCAGGAGCTTATGATAAGCCATTCAACCAGCCCTCCTGGGACAAAGCTGAGGAAACCAAAATACAAGCGAATGTGTGGAAGAAACCACCATCCTTCACCGAGAATTCCGGACACTTCCCCATGCCATGTCCTGCCCTGATCATCCAAAACCTTAGTGTTTTGTTTTCTGTTTTTGGTTTAAAGGTGACGGCACCTTTCAGAAAGTCAGAGAAGATGCTTTCTTAAGAAAGCATGCACAATACTACTTATCCTTGTTTTCTTCTCTTTAAGAAAACTCCTTTCATAATATTTACTCTTAATACCATGGCCTTAAACCATCTTCCTTCTTAACCATCTGAAATTATCTAGAATGGGACAGTAACAAACAATGCAGTAATAATATAGACTTTGTGTCTCCACTATTCAACTCATTGAGTAAAACACAGCCATTTCAAACAAGCCTTTAAAAAATGTTTAAAAGCTCCCTACCTTTTTTAGTAGTAAAACTGTATTAGAGGTGTTCTATAGTAAAAATATTTTATATATGTGATAGATATACACTGTCTCAGGACTATTGTTTTCTATAAAATGAGCATACTCGTGTAGTAACTGATGTCAGAGACCTGCACTCCCGGCTTCCTGCTTCTGGTTTGTCAGGCTAGCCAGCCTGTCCTTGGCATTCTGTTTCTGACCATCTAGTTCTGGGATTACAGGTGGCTGCCATGCCTTCCTGACTTTTATGTTGGTTTTGGGATCCAAATTCTGGTCCTTCTGCTTGCAGGGAAAGTGCTCTATCCACTGAGCTGTTTCCTCAGCCCCATTAATTTTTCGAATGACATATAATGCCTATATATATTTATGAGGCATAATATGGTTTGACTCAAGTATATATTGATTTATTAAATGTTGCTAGCTCTTAAATGTTGCTAGGGGAGAATAGAGTGAAGGGAACAGAGAGAGACTAGTACAAGATACAGTTAGGTAGGAAGAATAAGTTCTGGTATCTTTGACATGGCAGAGTGAGTGTATGGTTAACAGTAATGTATTATTATTGCATATTTAGAAAGAGATGATACATCCTTGAGAGTTTTGAATCTATTGCTTGCAAAGTTGTTATGCAACTTCTGCTATTATAAACTATTTTTTACTTTATGTTTTCTATTTCTCTCTGTGAAAGCTCTCTCTCTCTCTGTCTCTCTGTGTGTGTGTGTGTGTGTGTGTGTGTGTGCGCGCGCGCGCGCGCGCGCATGTGTACATGTGTGTGCACAAGAAACAACTCCTGTGTGGTTCTTCAGCCTTCCCTTTGTTTTTAGTCCACCTTGTTTTATTAAGACAGGGGCTCTTGTATTTTTATTTTAATTAGCATGTAGTTTGATAGGTTTCACTATGACACTTTCTATTTTGTTTTGTTGTCTATTTTGTGTTTTGTTAATAAACTGTGTTGTATTAGATAGGCTGTGACTTTTATCTTGTATTGAAAACTGGTAATTACATGTAATAGGAAGTATTATATACATCTATTTTCTGTTTTCATAGGCTGCTCTTTATGGATGTGGCTGCTGGGCTGAAAATACTGGAGCCCATAACCCCTACTCCACAGCTGTGAGTACCTCAGGTATTTGCAGCTTTCATGGCCATTTTTCATGAGTACAGCTCTGTTAGTCACATAATGATTAAAATCAGTATTTGGGGGAAACATTCATGAGTGCATTGATTCATGAAAAATATCATTGGAAGGTTTTAAAGATTGTTTGGTTTCGGGTTGGGGATTTAGCTCAGTGGTAGAGCACTTGCCTAGCAACCGCAAGGCCCTGGGTTCGGTCCCCAGCTCCAAAAAAAAGAAGAAAAAAAAAAAAAAGATTGTTTGGTTTCTTATTATAAATGTTTTACAAACTTTATTGTTACAACTCTGATATTAGCTACAACTGATTATATATTATCTAACGACCCACCATAATCATATTCACATCACAAGTGATGTCAGAGTAGTGAGGCATTTCAAAAATTATCATGTAGTATCTTGAGTAAAATATGGACATAAAACTCACATGGTGCTTCAGACTCTATATCTGATGACATTTCCGCTAACTATCCTTTTAATAAAGTGTAGAACCCCTTTTGTATGCATATTAAGAGAGTTTATCGTGTAGTAATGATTGAAATAGAATGAACATGTGCGAAGTGGTATATATGTCTGTGTGTATGAGCACATTGTGTGTGTGTGTGTGTGTGTGTGTGTGTGTGTGTGTGTGTGTGTCTGTGTGCTATAGGTATGAGAAATAGGAGTGGAACAATTTAATGTGGAGAGTAATAGTCTGTTTCCAGATTTTTATAATACAGGTACCACATTTACTCGAAGCTCTTTCTCTTTGTGTGGTGATGCTACCAGTAGACAAGGCCAATGCTGGTTCACTCTTCCCATGTATCCATCCAGGCTTACCCCATCCATGCAGCATAGATACATCTTGCTTTCTTTCCTTTGCCTCTTCAGTTTCTGACCACATTGGCTCTTGTTGTCTAGGACAGTAGCTTGCCTATGCTTCTCGCTTTCTCATCCTGTGACCTACTGTAATATACAATGTATTAGTAAATAGTCATAAGCTGTTTGAACTCACTGACATGCTGTTCCTGTAGTCCAGGCTGTGCCTTCCCCCACTTCAGACCCAAGTGTGTTTACCTTAGAGTGTCCTACAAGATCCCTTCACCTGGAATGGGATGGTCCTCTAGACCTGTGAGAAAATGAAAGGGAGAATGGTAGAACAGCCCAAAAGTAAGATATTATGTCCTTGAGGATGCAAAAGAGTAAATAGAGCAAAAATAAAAACCGTATATATTTGCACATGGCTGGGAGGTGAATAATTCCTAAGCACCTTCTCAAAACAAAAGATCCAATTACAGTTTATGCCACTGAATACCCAGGAGGAGCCCACCCAGGAGATTCTCTGCCTGAGACCTTCTCCACCCACACATGCTCCAACCAATACCCACCAGTCCAGCTGTTATGGTTTCCCCCATGTTCCCTAGTCACCTTCTACTGGATCCTCAAGGGCTTCATCAGGTGGTTCACTGTCTCCTACTGCTGCTGCTGCTCCTCCTCCCATTCTCCTTTCCTCCTCTTCCTTCCTCCTCGTCCTTCTCATTCTTGTTCTTGTTCTTCCTTCCTCTTCATTTTTCGTTTCTAGTTTTTATCTTTCTTTCATGCTTGCTGCAGTTAACAAGCCCAGTTCTTCAGAACAGAACGTGTGACTCTTATGGACATTTTCTGTCCAACACATGTAGAATACAGGCATTGCCCATTGTGGCATAGAGTGTGGTGCTCTCACCATTGTCTGACTTCTTTTCTTCTTTGACCTGCTTCGTCTCAGCCATCCTCATTGGATTTTCTTCCTCTTGAAAACAGCCCTGGGTTGGGTTCTCTTCATTTCTCTGTCTGCTTTCTCTTTCTGATTTGATGTCTCTGCCATCCTCATGACTTGAGCTTATTGTCTATGCCTGTTAACTTCTCCATCTGTATCTACTCTGAGTTTTCTCTGAAACTCTACATAGATCCTTTCTGCTTCATACTGAGTATTGCACTGTGCGTTTTATGTATGTAATTGTTGTGCCC
The DNA here is from genome assembly GCF_011064425.1 of Rattus rattus. NCBI lineage: Eukaryota > Metazoa > Chordata > Mammalia > Rodentia > Muridae > Rattus > Rattus rattus. The sequence continues at coordinate 119,263,618 of NC_046158.1, read as the reverse complement.
ACCGCATGACCACCTTTTGTCCAATGATTTCCTTCTTTAAAAATTTTATAGAATTACAGTAATTTTATTGTATGTATGGGGGTCACATGTGTGTGCCCCACTGCATGTGTAGAGGTCAGAGGACAACCACAGGAGTGACTTCTCTCATCCCACTATAGGGAACAGGGATCAGGCTTAGGTTGGCAGACTTAACCCGCTGAGTCATTTCCCTGATCCTCCTAGCTGTTTTCTTCCTTTCACTCGTCTCTTCTTTTATTCTTTTAGATATTAACTATTGGCACTCTTCTAATACTTGTTGCTTCTTACTATTTTTACTGAAATGTCTGTTATTTCAGACTTGTGTTTTCTGACCTGCTGTTTGTGGCTTCCATCTAACCTATCTCCTTCCTTTGTATCAGAAGGAAAAATAATCTTTGTAAGTTATTAGGCTATTAGGCAAAGCTGATATACAAATTAATAATAAAAACATCCCGATATAACTACAAAAATTCTTTTTGTCTTTTATTTTGAATGGAAAAACAAAATATAATAATGCATTAATTTTCAATTTGGTCTTTGTCGGACATAAAAGTCTTGCTGTACAGTATCAGAAATTAGCTAATGTATATATAGTCCCGTCTTTAGAAAATTACGTGAATGCGCTGGTCTGGAACACTGCTCCATTTTACTTTCCCACATTATTCTCAAGGTCGTGTATTATGTTAGCTTTGGCTTTAGCTAATGTCTCCTTCACTGAGTTAGTTCACTGTCTTGGTGTTATCTTCACACCTGGATACTTGGACCTGTCTTGAGAGTCTGCCTAACTGTCACTTTGTGGAGGAGATTGTCCTCTTTCAGTTAGCTGCTCACCAACCGAGCCCTGTCTGAAGCTCGTGACATGGAAGGCAGAATGCACACATGCTTCATGGCTTTGATCTTGCTAAGGAGAATGCAGTGGCAGCATTGCGCCCTTAAGGTCTCTAAAGCTCCCTTTGCTCTAGCCCTCCACTTTGTGTCTCCCGCAGCATTTGCTTCCCTTCATGGCATCCATAGTTGCAGCTGAATGTGGATATGCAGCAAGTTAAAAGATTAAATGCCAGAACTGGAGGATGACAGGACAGATTTCCTGCTCCTCCTTCCTGTAGGACTGTGTTTGCTTCATTCTTATTTTTCCTGGGGCTGTTGGGATGAGGCTGAGGATAGAAACACACGGCAGGGTTGGATGTCCAAGTCCTAGGAAAGGGTAACACAGAATTTCGCAATTGTTTGTCCAGGATAAAAGAGACTTGTGCCTTGGGCTATTGTAGAGAATCCAGAGACCTGGCCAGTGTTTTGGGTTTATATATCTTGGAAAGTGATAATTGAAAAGCAGAGAAAAGATAGTTAGTTATGGTCTGGATAGGGCTCTCCCAAGGCCAGACAGGCAATTTGGTCATTATCCCGAGGAATATACTCCAGCATCTTGTTCTCATCATTGGGTGGGGAGGAATGAGTAGGGGTGTGTATGTGACAGGAACTACTCTTGCAAACTCTACAAATGTTCTAGATTCGTGGGACTCTGCAACACAGGGCAAGGAGCAGAACAGTCACCTTGGTTCTTGTCCAGACTTGGAGTTGTATTTGTTAGTTGTTAATAACACCACAAGAATAACTGGACATTACTGTGAGTTGTAGAGTCATTCGACACAGAGGTCCCCAGTGTACATCTGAGTTTACTGTTTATGTTCTATCGACTGTCACCTCTTTTGTGAAATACACTGTCATTTAATACTATTACTGGAAACAAAAATAATACCAGTTGAAGAATGATAAAAGCATTTTCACTTCACGTAATATATGGCTGTTTCTTTATAGGAAAATAAGGAGGTGGGTATGTTCCTTCATTGATAATTGTTTGCTTTACTGGCAATAAATTTACTCCCCGGTCTGTGCCTTAGGTTTACAATCATTTTCAGCTTCAATCCTGTATGACAGCAGTCCTTTGAACAGAATGTAAATCGCAAACAAAATGAACATGTCCAGTTTTCACATAGTGCTTAATGGACGACAAATGAGAACATCTTGTACTAAGGAATAGCAACAGCTTGTAGTGACAGAGCTTATAGGAACCCGTGAGAGGATAGCATACCTGGTGATCTAGAACATTCCTTTCATTTTTCCCCACTCACCCTATTTTTGAGACTAAGTTTCAGGTAGCCAAAACTAGCTGGAACTTTGATTAGCCTGCTTCCACTCATCAGCGGTAAAGATTACAGATGTGAGTTCTCGTGTCTACTCAGGATTTTTAAAATATGGAAAAAGCATATTTCAGAACTGATAAATTATTTAAACGTTTTATTGTTGCTCTTTAAAAAGGAAAATAAGTAGCTTGTAACGTTTCAAAGTAGTAGGACATGCTTATGAGAAATAGGACTGTAGGTGTGTCAGCATCTCTTGAGCGCCTGTCATAGAGCTTTCCCCATGGAGAAGCAATGTGTAAGGAGATGTGCACGTGGCTCCACCTCCTGCTTCCTCTTTCTAGAAGGTTAGTCACCATAGAACTTTAAAGTAGGATTTAATTATCTGCTGAATTTGGATTTGAACATGCTTTTTTAGTAATAGATGAGATGTATAAGATACATGTATGTTGCTCTCAGGCTAAGGAAATGAAAAAGGTATGAAGAAGGTAGGAAGGAATACAAGATCAGAAGCTGTAGATTGAGGTTATGCTCTGGTTGACCTCAAGGTTGGTCTTCTGTTAGTTCTCTTGCTCCTCTCTTGTCTCCTTTCCCTCTTCCTCCTTCTGCTTTTTGCCCTTCTATTGAAAATAGATTTTTTTCCTTACACAATATAGCCTGATCATAGTTCTCCTTGCTCTACTACCAGTCCCTCCCTCCTGTCCAGTTTTACCTTCTTTTTATCTCTCATTAGAAAACAAACAGGCTTCTAAGGGATAATATCTGTCCGTCTGTCCGTCTGTCTGTCTGTCTGTCTATCTATCTATCTATCTATCTATCTATCTATCTATCTATCTATCTATCTATCTATCTGATAATAAAGCATATATATGCTTTCTTTTGATAGGTAAATTGCTACACACACACACACACACACACACACACACACACACACACACACACACACACACACACAAAGACCCAACATCAGAATATGATAAACCAAACAGAAGGAAAAGAGTCCAAGAAACATACAGCCACAGAGACCCACTTGTTTGCACATTCAGAAATCCATAAAAACACTCAACTTGAAGCCATAATATATGCAAAGAACCTGTAGGGTAAAAAGTGATAGAAAGAAAATGCAAATAAAAAGATTAAAAAAAGTAAAAAAGCGCTGACATGATATTATGACATTATGAAACAAGGAACCTCCAAAGTTCCCTTGAGCTTGAGTTTGGTGTGTGTGTGTGTGTGTGTGTGTGTGTGTGTGTGTGTGTGTGTGTGTGTATCTCAAAGCCCACCTCTATAGTGACACACTTCCTCTAAAAACACCACGCTTACTCCAAGTAGGCCATATCTCCTAGTAGTGCTAGTCCATATGGGCCAGGCCATTTAAACATATGAGTCTATAGGGGCCATAACTATTCACACCACCACATTTCACTCCCTGGCCTCCATAGGCTTATAGCAATAACATAATGCAGAAATGCATTTAGTCCAACTTCAAAAGTCCTCATATCATAGTCTCATCAATGTTTAGAAGTTCAAAGTCCCTTCTGAGATCATGCAGTTTCTTAACTGTAATCTCCTATAATATCAAAATAAGAAAGCAGGTCACATACCAAAGCAAGACTGAAAACCAGCTGGGCAAACTCCAAACTCTGCATCTCCATGTCTGATGGCAATGTTCTTCACATCTCCGCCTTCGGCTTTGTTGACAGCCACACTCTTTTCTCTTGGGCTGGTTCCATTTCCTCAGCAGGTATCCCACAGCTCTGGCGTCTCTGAACTCTTGGAGTTTCCAAGACTTCATCTGCATAGCTTGTGAACACAGCTTTTGCTGCTGCTGCTCTTGGTGGTCATCCTGTGGTACTGGCATCTGAAACGCTGAGGTCTTCTGCTGCATGTGGGCTGCACTTTCACCAATAGCCCTTCACAGGCTGTCTTTAGGGTGCCAAGTCTCAACTTCTCTGCATTACTCCTTCAATCCTGGGCCTTCAACTGCCATTGAGGCTGCACCTTCACTAATGGCTCCTATTGGCCTCTCATAGTGCCAAGCCTTAGCTGTTCTTCATGACCCCCTTATGCCTTCAAAACCAGTACCACCTGGGTGACTCTTACACATAACCCAGTCTGGCTGGCAGCAAAAGGCACAACCCTGGCTGCCTCATACAATGGTATTTCTAGGCCAACATGCAGGGACAGTCCTGACAAATGCATGGCGTCAGGCAGCTTTCTATGGTCCATCCATGATTCTAAAGCCATAACCATGTGGCTGAGGCTGACATGTTCTGCTGCTTGCTGGACCTGGAATGTAACCCTCTTGTTCAGTTACATCTTCACTGGCTTTCTGTTTCAGTAACTTGGCTGTTCTGGAACTTGCTATTTAGACCAGGCTGGCCCTGAACTCAGAGATCTGCATTCCTCTGTCTCCTGAGTGTTGGGATTAGAGGCATATACCATCATGCCTGGACCAAAGCTTTTCTTTAATTACTTTTTATTATAGATCTTTATATGAATGGCCACTATGCCTCAATATCTGGATTAAAGGCATGTGTTGATCTGGATCAAAATTGTGTGTTATCCCATCTCAAGATCTAGATCAAAAGCATTTGTCTTTTAGCCTCAAGATACAGATTGGGCATGCCCTCCCTTTCCTTATTGTTGTTTATTCCAGGTATAGTCATGTTGACAACCAAGAATGGCCACCACAGTCCACCCCTTGTCAATTTGACACACAATCATATCCCTTTATGTCCAAATGAGAACAGTAATCTGGTCATAATAATATCTAACATGATTTAACTATCTCTCATTATAACTGCAAATGCGTAAACAATAACTAGGTCATAATAATGCCTAATATGCGTAGTATAACTGCAAATGCATTGTAAATGATGTCTGGTTAGAACTCTCATGTCCTCCATTTTAGTGCAGTCATTTAGAGTGCCCTCATGTATGTATTTATTTTAGGAAACTGCTACTGTATTGTTTCCATATTATTCCTCAATGCCACTTAATTTTAACTATCCCCATATTCCCTTTTACCTCCCACTTCCCACTTGTTCCTCCCATTCCAGCCCCACCCCCTCTAATCCAACAATACCTATCTTTTCTATTTCTCTTTTCCTAGGGAAAACTGTCTATTCCCTAGCCCTGCCCTTTATTCTATACAGAACCTCTGGAATTCTATGGATTGTAGCTTGGTTATCATTGAATTAACAGCTAATATTCATATATAAGTGAATATATACCATATTTGTATTTGGGGATATGGGTTACCTCACCAGGAAGATTTTTCTAGTTCTATTTATGTGCAAATTTCATGTTTTTATTTCTAAACACTGAGTAGTATTCCAATGTAAAAATCTACCAGATTTTCTTTATCCTTCCATCTATTGGGGGGGGGGTCTAGGTTGTTTACAATTCTGGCTATTATGAATAAGGCAGAAATGAACATGGTTCACTAAGTGCTTCTGTGATTGGATGAAGCGTCCTTTGCGTCTATGCCCAAGAGTGGTGTAGCTGAATCTCAAGGTAGCTCGATCCCTGTTTTCCTGAAGAACTCTATTCCATAGTGCTTATACAAAATTGTACTCTACCAGCTGTGGATGAGTGTTGGCCTTATTCAATAGCCTTGCCAACACGAGTTGTCATTTGTTTTACTGGTCTTAGCCATTTTGCTGTGTGTAAGATGAAATTTCAAAAGAAGTTTTGACTAAGCATATCTTGGGACATTTCTCAACTGTTTTTCAGCTATTTCAGTTTCCTCTACTGAAAATTCTGTTTAAGTTTGTACCTCATTTTCGTGTGTGTGTGTGTGTGTGTGTGTGTGTGTGTGTGTTAGTATACATATTACATGTTGCATATTGGCTCTTATTAGATGTGTAGTTGGTAAAAAGCTTTTCCCATTCTGTAGGCTGATGCTTTGTCTGAATGATGGTGACCTTTGCTGTGCAGAAGCTTCTCAGTTTCATGAGGGCCCATTTAATTATTGTTCATAATGCTTGTACTAATGATGTTCTGTTCAGAAACTCTTTTCTGTGCCAATGAGTTCAAAGCTATTTGCCACTTTCTTTCTACCAGGTTCAGTTTAGGTCTTTAATCCATTTGAAGTTGAGTTTTATGCAGAGTGGTAAGTATAGATCTGTTTGCATTCTTTGATATGCAGCCATCCAGTTGACCAGCAGTATTTTGTGACGTTGCTGCCTCTTTTTCAGTTGTGTTTCTGGCTTCTTTATTAAAAAAAAAAAAATTCATGTGTTCAAAGGTGTGTGGATTTATGCTTGGGTCTCCAATTCAAACATCAAACATCTTTTGCACCAGTACCATGAGGTCAGCATAGACATTTCTCCATCAATTCTTTTACTATCTAGGATCGTTTTAGCTATTCTGTTTTTGTTGTTTTTTCTTTTCTCTTTTTATCAGTGTTTTCATCTGAAGCTGAAAATTGTCTTTTCCAAGATTGTTGCCCTAGCCCTAGGCTGCCTGAGAAGATCCTTGGAGGGCAAGGGGTTAAGGAGTTAGATGTGAAGCAGAAGCAGACTCAGGTATTTTACAGTGGAGAGTGCCTTTATACCCTCCACCCATGCACCCTGGGTTCTAAATGTTTGCCCCATGCAGCTGGCACCAGCTGATTGGCTGCCCCATCGTAAGCTTTGGGGTTAGTGAATGTGGAAGCTCCTGAGCATGCGTTGGCCGTTGGGGGCTTGGCTTCAATTCAATTGTAGGATGGCCATTTTTACTGTTTTTTCGCCCTTCTGATCCATGAGCATGGGTGATCTATTTTCAGATATCTTTCTCAATTTCTTTCTTAATGTTTTAATTTTTTTATCATACACATTTTTGACTTATTTGATTACCCCAAGATAGTTGTTTCCCTTATTTCTTTCAGCTTTCATTCATTTCTTCCACTATTTTTTGTGTTCATGTAGCTTTGTTTTTAAGGGATTTATTCATTTACTCTTAAAGGATTGCCCTAATTAGGATTTTAATTGCTGCAATGAAACACCATAACCAAAAAACAAGTTGGATAGGCAAAGGCTTATTTGCTTTACCTTTGTCATGAAGGTTAGCAAGGACAGGAACTCAAACAGGGCAGGATTCTTAAAGCAGGAGCCAATGCAGAGGCTGTGGATAGGTGCTGCCTCCTGGCCTGCTTATATGGCTCTGTCTGCTTGCTTCTTATAGACCCCAAGGACCATCAGCCTGGGGGTGGTACCACTCACAGTGGGCTGGATCCTCTCCCATCAATCACTAATTATGAAAATGTTCTACAGCCTGGCCCATAGCCTGACCTTATGGAGACATTTTCTCAATTGAATCTCTCCCTCTCACATGACTCCAGTTTGTGCCAAGTGACACAAATGTTAGTAGCACAAGGACCTCTATTGTATTCATAAAGGCTTTTTACAGTCTTTGTCTTGAGTTTTTTGTCATATTGCATTTCTCAGACCTTACTGTGCTGCGTTGCTGGGCTCTAGTAGATAGATATACATTGTCCTGGCTGTTCCTGATTGCGTTCTTATTGGGTGTACAGGCATCTGGGTTTGGGGTGATTGTAATTCAAGATGGCGAAATCTGCTCTTTTTTGGGTGGGTGTTTTGTTCCTTGGTTTCTGTTACCTTCTCTGGTTCCAGAGTGTGGTAGCTCTGTGTTGTCTGATAAGGAATGCTTCTGAGTTGTTGATAGGTATGACCACTGGTGTTCTGTGTACTAGGTATTAGGAGCTTACACTTGGGAATGAGATGGATTGGGAAGCAGGGTTGAAGAGGTCCACAGGACGAAGGGAAGCAGAGTGTTCTCCTAACATCAGCTTAGTTCCCTGAGAATGGGGGCAGAGGGCAAGGAGAGCCCACGACAGGTAGTCTGGTACAGAGTTGAGGATGAGACCTGGGGATTGAATTTGAGGTAAGAAGGAAACAGAGCTGGGAATGAGACCTGGGGATTGGAGTTGAAGAGAAGAGGGAGGGCGAAGATCTGAGGATAGCCTGCCTGCTTTGCTGGCCTGCCTGCTCTGCAGGCTTGGCTGGCAGATTTTCTGGGAATGCCTATTGGAGTTGGGGGTGGGATAATAGGATGAGGGAGGAGTATCTGTTTCTAAGGAGTTTGGGGGAAGAAGAAACTGCCACCTGTTTTGTGTTTTGGAGCCTAGTACTTTCTGATTATCTAGACTCTTTGCTTTCATGGCAGTCCTAGAAACCTGAGGTCTGCGATTGTTGTGGCTATGATTTGCCCTAGTAAGTACAGAGGTAGATGGGATTTTAAAACTGCATGCATTGAAAATATTGTATGCTTTAAATTGAACTACTGACTGGAATCTCTTCCTTAAGAGCTAGGAGTTTGCCACCTTCTTCTGGTTTCCCAACCATCCCTGCCCTACTCTGCCCACTTGAAGGACTGTGCTCAAATACTACTCATGGGATCATTGTTGGGAGTAGACAAGTTACCTGCAGCAGGATCCAGTGGTGGACAGGTGTTTCGGTGTCTGCCAGCACCACAACTGTTCTTTTAGGGAGTTAGAAAGGCTGTCAGGACAATATTGCAGATGCTGACAAGAAGTGCATGCTGACAGTAGCCTGATATAGCTGTTTCCTGAGAGGCTCTGCCAGAGGATGAAAAATACATAGGTGAATGCTAGCAGAAAACCACTGAACTGAGAACAGGGTCCCAAATGGAGGAGTTAGAGAAAGGACTGAAGGAGCTGAAGAGGTTTGCAACCCCATAAGAACAACAATATCAACCAACCAGACCCCTCAGAGCTCCCAGGGACTAAACCACCATCCCAAGAGTACACAGGGATGGACCAATGGCTCCAGCCCCATATGTAGCAGAGGGGACATCAATGGAGGAGAGGCCTTTGGTCCTGTCAAGGCTTGATGCCCCAGTGTAGAGGAATGTCAGGGCTGGGAGGGAGGGAGTAGGTGGGTGGGTGAGGAAGTGCCCTCATAGAAGCAGGGGGCCTGGGGATGGGATATAGGTTTTCTGGAGGGGAAACAGGGAAAGGGGATAACATTTAAAATGTAAATTTTTTAAAAATCCAATAAAGGGGAAAAAAAAAAGAAAGATAGTCAGGAAATCACGCTGCATCTTTCTTATTAGTGGTCATTGTTCTTTGTTCTTTATATTTTGTCTTCTGTGTGTCACAGGCACTTTTCAAAACAAAATACCAGTTATCCTCAAAATGTTTTGTGCGGGCCAGCAACTAGGGATTTAATATTTCTAGTTCTTTATACATCTCAGCAACCCTGCAATTCAAGGAATTGTTAGACTTGAGGTTCCTTATTTTAGTTGTTTTTATATGCTCTATTGTATTTTAATTTTGAGACAGGGGTTTTTGTTTGTTTGTTTATTTTTTGTTTTGTTTCGTTTTGTTATCTGCAGCCTTTGTTGTCCTGGAGCGCTCTATATGTAGACTGTCCTCAACTGAACAGAGATTCTCCTGCCTCTGTCTCACAAGTGCTGGGATTAAAGTGTGCTCTACTATGCCTGGCTTCACGTTGGATTCATTCATGTGGGAGTGTGCAATACTCGCAGGCCTCTGTAGTGAACCTGGAAACTTGGGTTGTAGCTGTTGCTGCTGATGCTCCCGTGCTTTGTCCTCCCCATCCCATCTGAGTCATTGCCTTTCACTTGGGCTGCACACTGCATTCACACTACTGCAGTGTAACCTTGAGCTCCCAAGAACTCAGGACCTCATGAGCAAATCTTTCTCTGAGACTGTAGACCTGGATGGATTACAGTGGCCCCAAGATGTTTGTAGTTTCTCGTTTTTTTCTTTCTAGCTAGATACTTACTTTGCATTGCTTTGCTGTTTTGCTTTACTGTTGTTTTGTGTAAGAACAGACTTCTAATTTTGAAGTAAAGGACTGGTAAGAACAGAGGAGTGAGATGAAGCGATGGGTTAAAGTGCCAAGGCTGTGATCCTGAGTGTACTTCTCCCTTTGATTGTCTTCACTTGAAAGCAGGCTTCTTCCTTCCTTATTGTCAAGTACTACCTGCTGTCAGTCGGAGAGGGCTCCGCGAGCCACTTGTCAAAGGCCTTCTGAGCTCTCTTCATATGGTTAGCAGAACCAGAGCTGGGGTTTCATTTCTTCTTTCATTCAACAGGACTCCCTTTCATGTTTGAAAATTGAAAACGCGTGTTTTTCAGTGTGGAGCGAGGATGTGTGTGCCCTCTGGCACACCTGTTTTTAATTTCCTGACTTGAAAGCATAACCCATCAAAAGGAGCAGAAAAACAATTTCTTTCTGACACGCTGCGTCGTGGCCCTTGCTGGACTGGTGGACGTGGTGGCTTAGCCTTCTTGGTTTGTCTGTAGAAGGTCCTTGTTAGAGACAGAATTTCCCTCAGTACAGCCAGTACCTTTTATAGCACAGGACCACTTTTGGTACTGTGCTGTGGTGGAAGATCTTTTTAATTCAGGAAATTTACTTAAAATAAATTGTACTTAAAAATACATAGAAAAATCATAAAAATTTTTAAATATTAAATTTACTTGAACACTATATGTTGGGCAGTTATATGTAAGCTAATAAGCGAATTGATTGTCCAGGAGTAGGGCCTGGTTACGCGTGTTTGAATTCCATACTGCTGTTTAACATAAATCAAGTATTTCCAGTATGTTACTTCAAATTTCTTTGTACTTTGTACTCTTGCCAGATTAAATGACTGTGGGCACTATATGTTGACTTTGGGTTTTATAAATTGATAATTTGTTGCTGTGAAAGTTCTGCAGTGTATATCTCATCCGTTTCTCAAGGTATCTAGTATGGTTGAGGTTGCAAGCCATTATGAGGAATTGATGTCTAGGGACACTTTAGGCTTTACTTTTCAAATGTTTAATATATGGACTTTCAGGTTTGGGATTTCTGTGTCTGGGCTCTTTGAGGTAGCCATCTTTTTGTTTTGATTTTCTTTTTCGAGACAGAGTCTACTATTTAGCGCATGTTGGCCTTGATCTTGTGATCCTCCTGCTTCACCTCTTAATGCTGGCATCTCAGGTGGTACAGCACTGGGTGGGGAATTAAAGTGTTGAAAATTTCTTGTCTTTACTCATCATTTTGAGGGGAGCACATGTTTGTGGAGGACAACTTGTGAGAACTGCTTCCCTCCTACTTTGTGGGTCCTGGGGAACAAATTCATCTCGTAAGTCTTGGTGGCAGGTGCCTCTACCCCTCTAAGCCATCTCTCTGGCCTTATTTTATTTATTATTGTCATGTGATACACATATATGATGGTATGTTCTGGAGTCAATTATTTCCTCACACCATGGGCTGTGAGGATCCAACCCCAGTTATCCGGCATGTGCTGTAAGCACTGTTAGCTGCCGAGCCCTCTCACTCGTCCAAGGTAGTAGTCTTAATTCTGTATGTTCCTAACAGTTTCTTGGTTATTGTTTTTAATTTTGTTATTATCACTCTCAAACTTAAATATGTATGAGTCACCTGGGGGTCTTATTTAAAATACAGAATATTATCTGGCAGGTCTGGGATGAGTCCTGGGCATTTTTCTATTTCCCAAACTCAGGAGATACCAGTGACATCAGTGGGCAGAGTGGGTCCTCCCATCTGTGCCTGATCCAGTCTCCGTCATCTGCCACTTACCGCTCTGATTCCTCATTGTGTTTGGTGGTGGTGAATAAAAGAATGTTACTGTTGGGTAGCCCTGGGAGCATTAAATGATTAATAAGTTACCATCTGAGCCAGAGGAGCATAAGACTACTGCAAAGGATCATTGTGCTGAAGTAGTGATATATTTATGTTTATAAAGTCTTGTAGAAGACTCATTAGCAAGGCTCTTATAAATGAAACAAACTGCTTGTTCTAAGAGTTGCTTAGAGATGAGTCAGAAAGACATAATCACAATTCAAATGTCTTTTATATAAACAAGCTCTGTGCATGATTGCTGTTAATTGAATGAAATTAATTTCCCCAGTGAATTGGAGAAAAACTGTAGACACGTAAGTGAGAACGTCGGGACTCTGCTTGCATCCTTACTGCCTTTTCAGTGAATGTGTGTCATGGTTCTTGTTAGTAGTTACAGTGTGAGTCAGCCATGACCAAAAGATTTCTTTCAGAATTTGTTCATCTCTTCGAGAGTACATTCATTGGTGTAGGTACTGGTCTCTATTGATTAAAATATCTGAAGTAAGTGCTGGCTACTGGAAATCACACCTAGTTACAAAACACAAGCTGGCTATTGTGGCGTTGGAGACTTTAATTAGAATCCCTAGTGGTTTTCACTTAGCCTCCTTTGAATGGAAGAATGTGCACATTCAGGAGGCACATTATGTTGGAGCAAAGTTAGATGCGCAGTGAGACTTGGGTTTAAATCCCGATGTAAGGAGCGGATTGGAAAAACGCATTCACTGGTGCCCGGACTTCTTCCCTCACGGAGAAGAGAGAAATTCGTGTCAGTAATGCAGAAGTGCATCAGCCACAAGCAGCTGAGTCTGAGTCTCCCTGGGGAGTGCAGGTGCCCACCTTTCCTTCTTGTACTGGTTCTCTTGTCCTACTCTTTGCCTTCTGTCTTTGGATTATATCAGAGTTCTGCAATACCAGAGGAAAATAATTTTGTAGCTCTTTTCTCTTTTTCCTGGGTGGCTCTGGCTGACCTCCAATTCTCAACCTCCTCAGCCTCCTGAAAGTTGGAACCACATTTATGTGCTACCTTGTTCACCTATGGTTTTTTTTTTGGTTTTTTTTTTTTTTTTCCGGAGCTGGGGATCGAACCCAGGGCCTTGCGCTTGCTAGGCAAGCGCTCTGCCACTGAGCTAAATCCCCAACCCCGAGAGAGTCTTTTTTTCTTTTTTTTTTTTTTTTTTTTTTTTTTTTTAACTTGAGTATTTTTTATATACTTTTTGAGTGTTATTCCCTTTCCGGTTTCCAGGCAAACATCCCCTCCCCCTCCCCTTCCATATGGGTGTTCCTCCCCACCCTCCCCCAACAGTCTAGTTCACTGGGGTTCAGTCTTAGCAGGACCCAGGGCTTCCCCTTCCACTGGTGCTCTTACTAGGATATTCATTGCTACCTATGAGGTCAGAGTCCAGGGTCAGTCCATGTATAGTCTTTGGGTAGTGGCTTGGTCCCTGGAAGCTCTGGTTGCTTGGCATTGTTGTACATATGGGGTCTCGAGCCCTTCAAGCTCTTCAGTTCTTTTCTCTGATTCCTTCAACGGGGTCCCATTCTCAGTTCAGTGGTTTGCTGCTGGCATTCCCTCTGTATTTGCTGTATTCTGGCTGTGTCTCTCAGGAGCGATCTACATCCGGCTCCTGTTGGCCTGCACTTCTTTGCTTCATCCATCTTGTCTAATTGGGTGGCTATATATGTATGGGCCACATGTGGGGCAGGCTCTGAATGGGTGTTCCTTCAGTGTCTGTTTTAATCTTTGCCTCTCTCTTCCCTGCCAAGGGTATTCTTGTTCCCCTTTTAAAGAAGGAGTGAAGCATTCACATTTTGATCATCCATCTTGAGTTTCATTTGTTCTAGGCATCTAGGGTAATTCAAGCATTTGGGCTAATAGCCACTTATCAATGAGTGCATACCATGTGTGTCTTTCTGTGATTGGGTTAGCTCACTCAGGATGATATTTTCCAGTTCCAACCATTTGCCTACGAATTTCATAAAGTCATTGTTTTTGATAGCTGAGTAATATTCCATTGTGTAGATGTACCACGTTTTCTGTATCCATTCCTCTGTTGAAGGGCATCTGGGTTCTTTCCAGCTTCTGGCTATTATAAATAAGGCTGCGATGAATATAGTGGAGCACGTGTCTTTTTTATATGTTGGGGCATCTTTTGGGTATATGCCCAAGAGAGGTATAGCTGGATCCTCAGGCAGTTCAATGTCCAATTTTCTGAGGAACCTCCAGACTGATTTCCGAATGGTTGTATCAGTCTGCAACCCCACCAACAATGGAGGAGTGTTCCTCTTTCTCCACATCCTCTCCAGCATCTGCTGTCATCTGAGTTTTTGATCTTAGCCATTCTCACTAGTGTGAGGATGAAATCTCAGGGTTGTTTTGATTTGCATTTCCCTTATGACTAAAGATGTTGAACATTTCTTTAGGTGTTTCTCAGCCATTCGGCATTCCTCAGCTGTGAATTCTTTGTTTAGCTCTGAACCCCATTTTTTAATAGGGTTATTTGTCTCCCTGCTGTCTAACTTCTTGAGTTGTTTGTATATTTTGGATATAAGGCCTCTATCTGTTGTAGGATTGGTAAAGATCTTTTCCCAATCTGTTGGTTGCCGTTTTGTCCTAACCACAGTGTCCTTTCCCTTACAGAAGCTTTGCAGTTTTATGAGATCCCATTTGTCGATTCTTGATCTTAGAGCATAAGCCATTGGTGTTTTGTTCAGGAAATTTTTCCAGTGCCCATGTGTTCCAGATGCTTCCCTAGTTTTTCTTCTATTAGTTTGAGTGTATCTGGTTTGATGTGGAGGTCCTTGATCCACTTGGACTTAAGCTTTGTACAGGGTGATAAGCATGGATCGATCTGCATTCTTCTACATGTTGACCTCCAGTTGAACCAGCACCATTTGCTGAAAATGCTATCTTTTTTCCATTTGATGGTTTTGGCTCCTTTGTCAAAAATCAAGTGCCCATAACTGTGTGGGTTCATTTCTGGGTCTTCAATTCTGTTCCATTGGTCTATCTGTCTGTCTCTGTACCAATACCATGCAGTTTTTATCACTATTGCTCTGTAATACTGCTTGAGTTCAGGGACAGTGATTCCCCTGAAGTCCTTTTATTTTTGAGGATAGTTTTAGCTATCCTGGGTTTTTTGTTATTCCAGATGAATTTGCAAATTGTTCTGTCTAACTCTTTGAAGAATTTGATTGGTATTTTGATGGGGATTGCATTGAATCTGTAGATCGCTTTTGGTAAAATGGCCATTTTTACAGTATTAATCCTGCCAATCCATGAGCATGGGAGATCTTTCCATCTTCTGAGGTCTTCTTCAATTTCTTTCTTCAGAGGCTTGAAGTTCTTATTGTACAAATCTTTTACTTGCTTGGTTAAAGTCACACCGAGGTACTTTATATTATTTGGGTCTATTATGAAGGGTGTCGTTTCCCTAATTTCTTTCTCGGCTTGTTTCTCTTTTGTGTAGAGGAAGGCTACTGATTTATTTTATACCCAGTTAATTTTATACTGAGTTAATTTTATACCCAGCCACTTTGCTGAAGTTGTTTATCAGCTTTAGTAGTTCTCTGGTGGAACTTTTGGGATCACTTAAATATACTATCATATCATCTGCAAATAGTGATATTTTGACTTCTTCTTTTCCGATCTGTATCCCCTTCACCTCCTTTTTGTTGTCTGATTGCTCTGGCTAGAACTTCAAGAACTATATTGAATAAGTAGGGAGAGAGTGGGCAGCCTTGTCTAGTCCCTGATTTTAGTGGGATTGCTTCAAGTTTCTCTCCATTTAGTTTAATGTTAGCCACTGGTTTGCTGTATATGGCTTTTACTATGTTTAGGTATGGGCCTTGGATTCCTATTCTTTCCAGGACTTTTATCATGAAGGGGTGTTGAATTTTGTCAAATGCTTTCTCAGCATCTAATGAAATGATCATGTGGTTTTGTTCTTTCAGTTTGTTTATATAATGGATCACGTTGATGGTTTTCCGTATATTAAACCATCCCTGCATGCCTGGGATGAAGCCTACTTGATCATTCACCAATGGTTTTAATTTTTAGAGAAATGGTGAATGTTTTTGCTCAAGATCACCAACAGACTTTTCATATTTTTTGTTGATTGTTTAATGCTCTGTTTGTTCATGAACTAATCACTGACCAAGAGGTATAGTAGTGCCAAGAGTTAATGTTGGGCAGAGGTCATGTTTGCAGCTTGTGTACACTGTTGTGGGTGAGGGGAATAGAAAGAAAAAGAAAACCAGGATTTTATTAGGAAAGAACAGGGTGCAGGTTAAACACACATAACCCCATACGATTGAGAGTTGTTGTAATTTTTGTGATCATTAGTAAAGATTCTGATAATAATCATCAGTTTTCAGGGACTGTGATCTTTTAATCTTTCTCATTTTCAGGTGATAAATCTGATGTTTGGATAGGTAAAATATTCCCTAAGTATCCAGAGAATAAAGACTCTTTACTTGAAGGTGGGGAGGAATGTGAGAAGAAAAAAAAAAAAGCTACATGATTAGATTAACTCTTCTTTAAAAATTAAATTATAGGCTATATATTTAGACAGTATAAAATGTACTTTTCATATAGATTTGTTCTTAACAAGGCTATGCATTTTGCCATTATTTTGTGCTAACAGAGAACTGACTGTGGAAAGTGGATGTTTTTGTTTTGAAAAATCAAATACAGTAGATGAAAACCCTGTCACCACAATGCTTGCTTACATCTCCATTCACTTAAGTGGAGCAGATGAGCCGGGGTCTGGCCTTTCTCACTATTTATGTTCTGCTTTGCTTCTGGGTTCCGGGGCAGGGTTCCCAGGTCTGTGAGGCCTTATTTCCCACTCAGCTATCATTTGCACGATTATGTTGAAAATCAATACAAATATTCCTATTCTGTAACACTGTAATTGTGCTAATAAGATGATGTAATGCAGTGTTGTTCTGTCAACATTGTAAATACCTGTCAAATGTGTTTCCTTAACTCCGATCTCCTTTTATATAGAATAGACAGGAAGTAACTACTAATATTTGAATGATGAGTCATTTGGGTGACTGACTCTTATTTCATTTCTTTTAATGAAAGGACAAACATCTTTCTAATAGGAACAGCATGTGTAAATAAAACACATGAAATTAAAATGACTGAATTTGATTTTGTTTGGTTTGGTTTTTGAGAACGGATTTCAGTATGTTGCCCAGACAGGTCAAAGAGTAGTGATCATCTTACCTCAGCTTCTTGAGTGCTGTCTATGGCGTGCACAGTTGCCATTTTCTTCTTTCTCATGGTGTTTTTTTATGGGAGCTGCTGAGGAGATTGAAGTTCAATGGCACCCTAACTCCGTGTGTATGATAATTTACTCTTATTACTGGCACCTTTGTAGAAGAACTAGAAGTCTGAATTAACTGATATGAGAAGATACTTCATCGTTGTTTTCTACGAAGCCTCCAGGATTCTTCATGTCTCATGTGCATCTCTAGCAAGTATGCAGGAGTTCTAACGTGGTGATCTTCAGAACTACAGATGTGAAGGCCACTAAGCCTCTTAGGAGTTTAAGTTCTGAGGCTGACATTGCTTTTATCAAGAGTAAACCAGAGTATCACACCAGACTATAAACAATGGCAGCTTGATTCACTGAGGGTCACCTGTGGGGACTGGCTAACTAGTCCTGTCTTCTTTCCTCTCTCCTCCCCCTCCCCACTCCTCCCCCTCCCCCTTTTCCTAAGTAACCAGTGTCTCTCTGAGAATCTAAAAGTTTTGCTTTTTTCCCCTAGCAATGTGAATGCAAGCACAATTACTTCAATACATGTACAGGTAACCCCAAGTCTGGTACTATCTTAGAGATGATCTGCTTGAGGTGTCCTGGTTAAACTCATACATTGAGTAAATCCCAAGTTAATTCCTAGTCTCATTTCCTGTTTCTATGATAAAATGTCCTGATTAGAGCACCTTAGGAGAGAAACATTTTATCTGGCTGACAATTTTAGGTAAGACAGTTTCATCATTGTAGATAAATTTAAGGCAGGAACTTGAAGCAACTAATCCTATCCACACTTAAGTGAAGAGAAGAAAGAAATCCAAACATGCTTCTAGTATTTAGTTCTCTTTCTTCACTCTTGTACTGACCAGGATCCCCAGCATAGAGAGTGGTGCTTCCCTCATCAATTAATATCATCAAGATAATCCTTGACAGACATGTCCACAGGCCAATTGCTATAAATTCATGTAGAGGCTCTCTTCTCAGTCAAGTTGGCGATTAAAATGAATTTCATAGCGAGGTATAGTAATGCATGCCTTTAATGCTAGTACTTGGGAGGCAGAGCCTAGTCTGCAAAGTGGGTTTCAGAATAGCCAAGGCATTGTAAAGAGACCTTGTCTCAACAACGGCAACAACAACATGGAATGAAACTGGAATAATATGGAATAACTACCATAGTTTTCAATTTAAGTAATGATGCAGTTCAATTCTACTATTTGCCCTAACTCCTTAAAA
Source organism: Rattus rattus (assembly GCF_011064425.1). Lineage (NCBI taxonomy): Eukaryota > Metazoa > Chordata > Mammalia > Rodentia > Muridae > Rattus > Rattus rattus. The sequence goes on along the minus strand of NC_046158.1, from coordinate 119,245,336 downwards.
TAATTTAACATAATTTTTCATTTTGTTGTTGTTTTTAATAATTTGTTCTAATAGCACAATAAGTTTTATATGTCTTTTTCCCCTTTTTGATTGTATGTACCTATATCTGTACTAGTTCATGTGTGTGTGTGTGTGTGTGTGTGTGTGTGTGTGTGTGTGTGTGTGTAGATGCATGTGTCTGTATAGAGGCTAGAGATCGATATTGAGTGTCTTCACACTTTACCTCATGTTAAAATTATATTTCTTTATTTTTACAATTGTATACATATACTCATTGAAATGTGGTCACATCTGCTGCCTTCCCTTTCTTCTTCCAGCAGCCATCACATTCTTCCACAAAGTCTTCTACTCTCCTCCTTCCCAACTTCATGTCCTCTGTTTTTGTTTTGCTTGAGGCAGGCTCTTACTATGTAGCCTCAGCTGGCCTTGGATTCACTGATGTCTCTGCCTCCTGAGTGCTGGGATTAAAGGGATTTGCCACCAGGCCCAGATTTTTCTTGAAACAAGTTTTTATTATGAAATCCTGACTGGCCTGGGACTTGCTTCATAGACCTGGCTGACCTCTATCTCTGAGACATATTCCTGTTTCTGGCTTTCAAGTACTGGGAGTGAAGGCCTCTAGCTCTGCCCCCACCCCCTTATATAGAGTGTATATACAAACATACATACATACATACATACATACATACATACATACATACATACATATCATATCATATTTATTGTGTAGTGGATATTATATATGTGTGTGTATATATACATAATATGTTTTATATATATAATATATACATATATTCCACTCAGTCCAGTTAGTGCTTTTTAAGATGTAAATGAATATGGGGCCATCAACTTAGTTTTCTTCTTCTTCTTGTTTTGTTTTGTTTTGTTTTGTTTTGTTTTGTTTTGCTTGGTTTTGAGGCAGGGTCTCTCACTTGACCAGGACCTCACTGATTTGAGTAGACTGGATGGCAGGTGAGCCCTAAAGATCTTCCTGTCTTTGTTTTCCTAGTGCTGGGATTGTAGAAGTATTTTTGAGCAAGGGATCAGAACGCATATCCTCATACTTGTATAACAGGAACACTTGTACGTACACACACACACACACACACACACACACACGCCTACACACACACCTACCTCTTTGTTTAAAACAATGAAATATGCCTCTTAGGTACGAATGCATGGATGTTTTTTAGAATTTGGGGTTTGGGTAGCTGTCAATTAATGTCTTCATGTTTTCTACTAGAAGTTTTACCTTTTTTGAGAGGAAATTGACCCCCTTTTTCTTCTTGAGTATTAACATTATTGTATTATATAATGTTTTTGCCAGTGATAGCTGCGAATGTTGTGGTTGTCCTGAGGCTATATTGCTTGGACAGGTTCTGGACATGTAGTTCGATATGACTGTGTTCTATGATGCTTGCAGAAAAGCACAGTAGGCCAAGGAAACATTTTAACTAGTTAAAAAAATACACTGGCGTATTCATGTAAAAATATCTAAATTATATATAAGTGTAAAAAGATCAAATTTCTTCCAAGTACCATCAACTTAACCTGGACATTTTAATACCATTTTTCCACCTTTGAGTTAGTAAAACTTGTCTATACTTTGATATACATATACACTGAGATGATTAGATTAGCATATGAGGGTAATTATTATATGCATTAATTAGTATAGTTTCTTTTTGTTGTGAGAATAATATTAAGAACCAACACTTTAGCAAATATCAGATTTATAATACATTATTAGTAACTACCATTAATCATTATGGTGTATGGTGGGCCTCCAGAAATTATTTTTATTTTATTTTATTTTTTTTGGCAGTGCTAGGGATTGACCTCTTACCATTGACCTATGTCCCCAGCCCTTTATTCATCTTTTCTCACAAATGTATAGCATTTGACAAAAAAGTTCCCAGGTCTTTGTTTTAGCCTTGCTAAGCGCTGTTCTGTCTCTGAACCTGGTTTGCTTGGGGTTACACAGGTAAGTGAGCTCTTCCATTATTTCTTCTCTGTGTCTGCTAATCCTACTTAGTGCTGTGTCCTTCCTAGTCATCCCATAGATAGTTGGGTTTCCTTATTTTTAAAGTTTTAATAATATTCCACTATGTATATATAATTATATTTTTAATTGTTCTTTCACTTATTGATACCTAGGGTAGTTCTATATTATGGCTATTTTTGAGTAATGCTACAATGGACATGAATGTGTAGATATATCTGTTTATATAACAAAAGTATTATCACTGTATCCTGTTGTAGCTGGGTTTTTTAATTTCCCGGGGAATCACTGCAACATTTTGCATGATGGCTGAATCACTTTCAGTTCCCACCAGATATGTAAAAGAGCTACCCTTTCCCACATTATCACCCACACTTGTTTTCGATCTTTTAATACTAGCCACCTGGAGGTACTAGTTGATACCTCATTATGCTTTTGATTTGCTTTTCTCTGATAATTAGTGATGCTGAGTATGTCTTCATATGTCTCATGGCCGTCCTATTTGAGACAATACCTATTTGGGTTCTTTGCTCATTTTTAAATTTGGAGGTTTTTTTTTTTTTTGCTATGGAGTTGTGAGTTTTCTGTGTGTGTATTTTGGGTAGTAACCCTTATCAGATAATTTGTTCTCCCCTTATTGTGTGACAGTATCTTAATGGAATATGGCCCGACTTGTTTAGATTTGCTGTTGGTGTTTGTGGTTTTCATGTCATATATAAACTGTTCTAAGACCAGTGACTTAGAACTTTACCTCTGTATTTTCCTTTAAGAGTTCTGCAACTTAAGTCTCTGAAGTGAATTTGGGGAACAATGAAAGGATCAAATTTTATTTGAAAAGTGTCTGTGTATCTAGTTTTCCCAGCCTTTGTTACTCTCATGGCAATTTAGTGCTCAAGGGTTTTGATGGTGCCTACGTGTAGTCCCTGCTGTTGGAGAGACTGAGACAGGAGAGTCCTTGAGCCCAAATAGAGACCATCCTGAAAACGTGAGACTGTTTCAGAAGCACACACGAGTGGCCGTTTGTATAGGTGCTATGCTTTATTGCTCAGTGTATCTGTTAAGCATGGTAGTACTGTGATTGTTATATTTTATAATATTTGAATTAGGAAATAGTTTTGTTCCTGCACAAGATTGTTCAGCTAATTAGGACCACTTTGATTTATTTATTTACTTTTTGTATCTGTGAAAAGTGTTATTGAAGTCTTGATGGGAATATGTTCTATCTGTAGATTGCTGTGGGTAGTATGGATGTTGTCAAGCATTTTTTTCCAGTTTATGAATATTGATATTTTTACCTGTGCCTTTTTCAATATTTCCTTTATTAATGTTTACTAGTTTTTAGTGTTGGGTCACAATGGTTAAATGTATTCGTCTGGGGGTTTGTTTTGGGGATTTCTGTTTCAAGCTTTTTATCAGTAGTATATGGAGCGTTTAATTTTGTACTCCCCAGTGTTTTTGAGTTTATTAGCTCTAACGGTTTCTTGGTAGAGTTTTTGGGGCTTTCTCTCTGAAAGATATTTTGACCTGCAAACAGAAAAGTCACTTCTGGGACTTGGAGTGCTGTGTTGAATAGGAAGTTGGAGAAGTCATCCTTGTTTTGGTCCTGCCTTGTCTTCTTTCCCATCTTCTAGTCAAAGTGTCAGCTTTCCTGGTGACTACAGAGCAGAAGTGAGTTTATCCTCAGTTTCCTGTTGTGTTGCTTCTCCTCCTCCCCCACTTTGAGGTCACATCTTAGGTAGCTCTGCTTCTCACTCTCTCATTAGCACCGTGGGAGCCATGGGGTGTGAGGATCTCTCTTGGTCAGAACTTGAAGGAGTTGTGATAAGGACAACATGAACTGTTTTCTTACTCTCTTGAAGGCACTTGTTGGATTTTGTGCTTCAAGCTCTGTGACAGCAGAAACCTCCATGCACCATTGTGCACACCGTGCTGATGACCAACACTGTGTCGTCCTTTTAAAAAAATGCCTGCCTACCTTTCTTTTTAAAAAAGTTTAGTTACATATGTATCCCCAAACAGTATGCTGCATCTTTTTATTTTCTTCTTTTGCTCTCCATTGAGCATGGTATCACATGGCATGTATTGCTTGTGTCTTGCTTTAAACAAAAAGAAAAGAAATATTAAACTCCCATAGAATTTGCCTTTATGCTTTCCTGTCACTATTTTACTCTATTGTATGACTAATTTTCTTAGTTCTGTGTTTTCTCCTTCATTTGTTATCTACTGATTTTTCTAAAAAGAAAAATTTTCAGTATGTATTTGGGATTCTGTAACATACAGTTTTTACAGGAAACATAGGAAACCTGTTTAGACATTTAAATTTTTTATCAGTTTCAAAATAATGAGATGATATACAGGAAATTCCCTAAGATGTTCATTTATGTTTTGTTTTAGATATTTAAAATTTTTGAGAATGAAACCGCTTTATTATATTAATGAACACTCAAATCAAAACATGACATAGATAAAGGTAGCCAATCAAACACTCGCTTATTCTGAAACACAAGAACTTTTTGATAGCATGATCCATTATTTCCTTTTCCTTTAAGCCCTGAACATGTGTGAACATAATGAGTATAAACATTGTTTATATTATGTTATAAACTCCACGATGCATCATTCTTTTTCTGTTAGTTGTTTTTTAAAAGGTTCAGACAGACAGATAGACAGACAGACAGACACACCACACATCCCCCACACCCCCACACCCATATCTAGATACTCTCCTCTCTTCTAAAACTAAAATCAAAGTTCAGGCAGTTTAAAGAATCTTCTTTGTGTTTTTATTGCCCAAGTCTGCTGCTGTGGAATCTTCTAAACTTCATCCACCTGAAGTCTCTTTTAACCCTTTACTGTTAAGGGGTGTTCCCTTCCTCTTTTTTTTAACCCTTTACTGTTAAGGGGCATCCCCTTCCTCTTTTGGTTCTCTGCTCCTAGTCCTCTGACTTCTTTTCTGTTATCTTTTCATGTTCATTGTTTCCATTAGGGATTCGGAGTTTTTCTTTTATAAGTAATGTTGTAATGTGGGATTTTTGTTTTTGTTTTGTATTTTTTTTTCAATTTTTAACATTTTGCTTCTGACTTTTACAGTTAGATTCATATGTATCCTCAAGCTTTGCTGAGCTTGCTAGTCAATTTTGGAAAACTCCCGTGTTATCTTCAGCTGTCTAGGCATAGTTCTCTGCACTTCTGAGACTTCTGTTCTGGTGTGGGAGATAGTTCTACAGAGACAAGTGCTATTTTTCACTCATTTCTGTGTATTAGATTGTATCAGAATCTCGGATCTTGACTCTTGTTTCTTCTTACGTCTGTTGGCCTTGCTTTATTTTGTGTTCTCACTCATCTGATTTGATTTATAGTTTTTTTTTTAATTTTGAAATTTTAATCTCTTCATGAATAATAGTTTATGAATAATTAATGAATAGTTAATTTATATATATTATTAATTTGCTTTAAAAATCTTATAATACCAACTTTTGGGCTGGTAGTTTACTTTTATTGACTCTTCTATGATTTTCTGGTCATAGATTTCTCTTTCATAAGACTTTCAATTATATTTAAAAATATTTGAAGAAATTAAAAAATATTTGCAACAAGGATACACTGGTCTTTGCATGTGTGTATAATGAAACATTGGATTAACCTCATCTGTAGTTGAGTTGCTTCTCTGTTCTTTCAGATGTAAATGCAGGTATTTTGATGGGAGTGTCCAGACATAACTGTCTGGGGATGGTGAGATGCCTGAGCAGGTAAAGGCTGCCCAGCCTGATGACCTGACCACCTCCCTGCATGCACACTCATCCTCTCTGTATCTGTCTGTTTCTCCTCCCAGCTAACAACAGATGAGTCCAAACAGAATTTTCAATCTGACCTCAAGCAAAACATTACAAATCTTTTAATTGAGATTTGAGCTATCAGCTGTTTGAACAGGGGTGGGGGGAGGATGACAGACTTCTCTTTTCTGTTTGTTATCTTCTCTGACTTTTACGGCTTGGTTTGGTTTCTTTGGGGAGATTTTAAATATATGCAATCATCCTGGGTCTTGTTTTTTTTTTTTTTTTTTTTTTTGTTTGTTTGTTTTGTTTTGTTTTTGTTTTGCCTTTGTAGGCACCCAGGGTATGATACTGTTAAGAGTGTAAAACCCAGTCTTACAGTTTGGATGAGAAATATTTCTCCCAAGTGATATATTTGAATAGTGGTCCTAACAAGTAATAGAGTTTAGAGAAGTTGTAAAATGTTCAAGAAGTTGGGCCTAACTGGAGAAAGTAACTGGGGGAGCCTTGATGTTTATAGCCTAGCCCTTTTCCAGTTCTTTTTCTGCTTTCTGCTCCACTGAGATCTAAGAAAGTGGGGAGTGTTAGCCACGTGCAGCTACAGTGCCTTCAAGCCATGCACCAAAGTTAATCCTTCTGTAAACTGCTTTTGTCAAGTATTTGATCACAGTCATAACAGAAAGCTAGCTCACATGCCCTCTGTTCTTTGATGATTTTCTCTCAGCCTTTCTCTTCCTGTTTGCTGCCTGGTACTAGGTGAAGACTACATTAGCATTAACTGAAGAGACCATTTCAGCTGCTGCTGTGCTGCCCCGCTGGTCACTGCTTTTCACCTGTGCTCCATGTCATCAGAGAACTCTTTGAAAATATGGAGGAAAGATTGTGGATGGGTTCAGATGTGTGTGTGTGTGTGTGTGTGTGTATGGGGTACTTTTCTTGATTATAATTCATGTTAGTCCAATGTGGTCTGCCACTCAAAGTTATTAATGTTCAGTCTATTCTTGTTTTCTTCAAAGGCATTTCTCTTTCCATACTGTGTCCTCAGGAATAAAAAGGGTCATGGGCCACCTTTTTGTTGGCAATGTCTTTTCTCTTTCGGAATTATATTCACTGAGATGAGTTTGCATCTTCATTTCATTTATAACCTTTGAACTGGTTTTGTGCCTTGTCTTGCCTGCGCTGTTAGGATGGGAGTAACAAGCTTTTGCAAATGCCTCCGTTAGAGCAAGAAGCAGAGACCTGAGTCGTGGAGGACTGCACTACATTCTGGGGTTGGAACGTCTCTTTTGTCTGTGACATCTGTGTTCTTTGATATTCCTACCTTTGTTTCCCTGTCTGTAAGAAGAACAAGACTGTTTCAGATTCCTCTTAGGTGAGTTCTTCAGCCTTCCAGAACACAGCCTTTCCCAGGAGATGTTTCTTAACAGGAAATCTGATGTGACTTGGTGAACCCTAACTGCAGAATTGTTTTACTCTATATGTGATAACGAAGGCACTCTTGCTTTTGGCACACAGAGTTCATGGTCCCACCAATATGTTGTACTTCAAATGAAAATGAGCATTTCAGCCTATAGGTTTTAAACCATATGGTTGTGCGTTTTTAAATAAGATCATAGCCCTATGCATTGGAGGTCTTGAGCACTGTGGAGCTGCTATGGGTTTTCGTGGAGGACTCTGTGCCCTTCCTGAGACATCATGGAATCTTTTGGTGAAGATACAGTATTACAACTCTGGAGAGATTAGGAAACTCAGGGATTTTTTGTCTGTTTTTTTTTTTTTTTTTTTTTTTTTTTTGTTTTTAGTTAATTAATTACGTCCCAAACACTGCCCTTTCTCCTGCTATCCCCCAGAGTCCCTACTTGATCTCCCCTCTAAGACGGGCAGTACCTACCCCCACTTTAGTATCTCCTTGCCCTGGTGCATCAAGTTTCTGCAAGATTAGGTGCATCCTCTCCCAGTGAGGCCAGACAAGGCAATCTTCTGTGTTAAGGCAGTCATATGTGTGGAGCCTCGGACCAGCCCTTGTATGCTCTTTGGTATGTGTCTCAATGTCTAGGGACTCCCAGAGGTCCAGGTTAGTTGACACTGTTGGTCTTGTGGGGTTGCCATCTCCTTGAGGGCCTTTAGTCCTTCCCATAATTCTTCCATAGGGGTCAGTAGTCTCCATCCAGTGTGTAGTTATGAGTATCTGCATCTGTCTTAGTCACCTGCTGGGTGGTGCCTCTCAGAGGGCAGCTATGCTAGGCTCCTGTCTGCAAGCACAACATAGCATCATTAATATTGTGTGGGATTGGTGCCTACCCATGGGATGGGTCTCAAGTTGGGCCCTTTTCTGATTGGCCATTCAGGAAGCACACAATTTTGAATAAAATTGTAAATATTATAATTCCTTGATTGTAAGATGTAACCACTCACATGTAATTCATTTTTATACTAGTGTTAGTTCATCACGATAGTGTAAGACAAAACCTGGAAGAATTTCTTCCCTTTGTTTGCTACAAAACTCATTTCAAATAGGTCACCTGAAATTTGCATTACATATTTACATATTTGTTTTACTTGCTGTGATAAGATAACTTTTGGGTAATTTCTATATTGGTAATTCCTCAAATTTTAGTCTGATCCAGATAATTTACTATGACGCCATTTCTCCCGCTCATCAGAACATTTGTGTGCTTCAGTGCATTCAGATCATCCCAGCTAGGGTGTTGAATAGGGAAAAGGAGAAGCAGCGACTAATCAATAGAATTAAGGCTACACACTGAGTGTTGTTTCAGTCTTTGAGTGCAATTTAAAAACGGATGAATGATTTATATTATCTTTCTATTGTAAGAGAATTATTGGGAAATAACATCAGCTCAAACTTCTCTTTTTAGTTTTTAAGAGGCCTGGAAATTGAAATCAACCTCATAAATCACATCTGAATTTCAAACTCATTAAGAAAGTTATTAATGATACTATTTAATATGTGGTTGTCTTGGTAGTTATGTTAAATTTATGCTGTAGCATAACGATCTTGCTTACAGTCTTTTGTTTGTGGACCTTATTCATACCTTTAACACACACACACACACACACACACACACACACGCACACGCACACACACACACATATTTTACATTACATTTACACATTAGATGTTAATAAACACCTCTTGACTTTCTTGGCTAATGAAATAGTGTTATGGCTACAAGGCAAAATAAAATCTCATTTTTCACTTGGTATATGCCTTGGGAACTTACTGTTTCCAGGGCATTGTGAATAAAATTGGAGCCTTCTACTGGCTAAGGCTTAGTACTAGACTTGTGCTTCTTGTTTTCATGCACTCAGATTTTTGATTTTGACCATGGACTCAGAGACTACGTTTTTAAATAATTTATTTTATTTTTATATGTATGCATGTTTGTTTCTTTGGGACGAACCCCACATGTATGCAGTTGCGGAAGAGGCCAGAAGAGGGTATCTGGTCTTTTGGAGTTAGAGTTACAGGTGGTTGTGAGCTACCTGATGGGATTCTAGAAGCCGCGCTTGGGTCCTCTCCAAGAGCAGTGAGTGCTCTTACCCGCTCAGTCATCTCTCCAGCCCAGACACATGGCTCAGATTCATCAAGGCTTTGAGCTTTGATTTTTGTTTTGTTTTTGTTTTTTGTTTTTTGTTTTCTTTGTTTTGTTTTTTGCTTGCTGTTCCTTATTCATGTTTTGAAAGAGTAACTGTAAGATTTTTTTAGTGGCAACAGTCATTCTATTATTTGTCAGTTAGGGATGGCATGCCATCAAGACAGCTGTAAACACTAAGCAAAACATTTTTGAAAGTTCTAGGTAGATATAATAATTGGTCATTTAGTGATGAATTTGTAAGTTGGTGACCTTTTCTCTTCCATTGTAAAGATTTTATACAATTGATATTAATCTAAAAGTGCTTTTTATTAATAATCTGTGAGAAGCATTTTCTCTCTATCCACTGTATGCTCTTAAACTGAAGTATTAATAATAATAACAACAGCAATGACAATAACAACCATTACTGTAACTACCGTTGAGACAGGATTTGCTTTGTACTCCTGTCTGGCCTGCCTTAAACCTCGGTAAACCTCCTTCTTTAGCTTTCCTACTGCTGGAAATACAGGCATGAGCCACGACAGCGTGTTTGAAACTAAATTTTAAGCATTGATTTCCTGAAGCTTTAAAAGTACTGACAGGCATATTTTGTCTGTGAGAACATTAATACCATTTACATGAAGCCATTTTTGAGTTTTCAAATCAGGAAGCCAAAGCATGGAAAGCCCAAGTGATTCACCTCAGGTTTGACATCTGGAGCCCTTGTCTGGAGTCTACTTTTTTTTTCTTGGATACTTTATTTATTTACATTTCAAACATTATTCCCTTTTCCGGTTTCCTCTCCCCAAACCCCCTATCCCACACCACCTCCTGCCTCTATGAGGGTGCTTCCCTACCCATCCTCCCATCTTTTGCCTCCCTGCCCTGGCGTTCCCCTACACTGGGACATCGAGCCTTCACAGGAGAGTAAGCATCAGGGAAGAAGTTGGCAAAGAACATCAACTGAGTATCACAGCATTACTTTTTAAATGGCCAAGCCTAGTGCTTTTCTCACTTGAGTGTGACAGTACTGATGTATGCCTAAGGCCAGTAACAAGCTGAAGCACACTTCTGCTGTAGGCTGTTGCTTCTCATTTGAAGAAAATAAACATCTCTTGTCCATTTGTCCATGTGCATTTCAGTGCTGAGTTAAGCTGAGTAACAACAGCAGAAAGATCCCGTTGCATCGTGACCCTCAGTGAACACTGAGTTAATTCTCACCTTGAGATGCCATTTGATAAAGAGAGGGCAGCAGATAGAGATTGGCGAGCAGGGAAGTTGTGTATGAGCTTTGAACATTCTGATGCCACACTACTTCTTCAGTGGAAAGTCTTTTACTAATGTTTCGGTTGCTTTAAGTGTGTTCTAATTTGTGGCAGTATCACAGTCACAAAACCAAAAAGTCTTCTGTTTATATAGCTAATTGTTTAGACAGTTAAACTTTTGTAGTTTGGTTATATCTTCTCAGTAAAACTGCCAATAACAATAAACATTAGATTGATATTGTATGTCTTAGATCAGATATTTGTCTGCCTTGAATTAAAACTCTTTGACCTATTGTTCTGTCATGACTACGTATGGACTTTAAAGTATACATTAGTCGTAGGGATCGCCCTAATCCTTACGAGACAGTTCCTCTCCATCATAATAAAATGCTTTTTCTTCATTTACCTACTATTTATCAAAGAGTAAATGAAAAGCCCCGAGTTGTTTTTAATACTATTGCTCTAAATACTCAGAAGTATGATGAGAACTAGTAATAGAACTAAGCCCACGTTGGAGAGGTACTCTGTGTGTTGGTGAGCTAGCCTTTGGACCTGACTGTATTAGACACCCTTACCACTTACTCCGTCTCTATGAAGCTCCTATGTTTTCCTCTTGTATATAATAGGTTCCAGGTTTGATAGCCAAGGGGACACTGTGTAGACTGAACTCATGTGTATTCTATCACTTTCAAGGCAGCCTTTTCTGTAATTTCACAAGACAGGCTTGAAAACCAGAAGTAACCCAACTCCAAAATTGGCAGTAAATCCTCTGACAGGGAAAAGGTGACGTACTGTGTAATAAATTCCTCTGTTGAAAAAGAGATGTTGCAACACTGGAAACTGAAGTACCAAATGTTTCCTTTTAAATTTGGAAAGGCCTTTACTCATTACTTATCTGTCCTGTGGACTTCTAACAGGACTGTGTTGAAAGATTTCTTTTCAAATGCCCAATACTTTCAGTGAGAGTGAATGGCAGCATTTATATGATGACATATGTATTTCAAAACCATCAGTGTTCCTTGGAGATGTGTGCTATGCCATTAGTACATACTGAACGTGGGCTTTTGTTGTTGCTGGTCCTGTGTTCCTGTGTGCTGACTGCCTAGGAATATAGGGTACTTCTTTCCTATGTATACAACTTTAGTTTTTCTTCTTTGGAGGATTCTTGATATCAGAATTGAGGTTAGAACATGTATAAAAGAAAAACAGTCTGCCAAAGCACAAGTTTGTGAAGTAATGAGTTACATTTAAAAATGCTAATGTCATTTTGAGCTCTGTAGAAAGCTTACATTATATAATGGCCATACCCAGAAAGGAAAAAAAAATGGCTTACTTATCCAGGAGCCCTCAATTGCTGATAGCTGCTGAGGAAGGGGTAGAGCTTACGAGTCCTGCCCCACCCTTACTGGAGTGCTGATTGGCTTGGTCTTGTGCAGGAATTTTTCAGGTAAGTATGACTGCTGTGAATTCATGAGTGCAACCGACCATCATGTCATGTCTAGAAAATGACAATTCACAGTGTATTCTCCTATTTCCTGCTCTTATCTTCTTCTTAATTCTGCATATTATTCCCTGAATTTAGAGGGGACTTGATGCAAATGTCCTATTTAGGGCTGAGCACAACTTTAAGCAGTTGTAAATCACTGGATTGACTGCTGCTCACTGCAAAAAGAAGTTTCTCTAAGCAATGTTGAGGTCGGCACTAATCTACGGATATAAGCACAAATGTTTAGAAGGCAGTTTGATCATATATCCATGTTGTAGAATGTATTTAATTCTGATCCAGGGTTTCTATCCCACTGTTGACCATATAGTTCCTGGATAAAAGACACACACACATACACACAATCTTTATATTTACAATAAGCTTTAAATAGCATAAGAGCTGGGCAGATATGCTATTAGACGCTACTTTCCTATCTATAACCTTGACTTATTACTTACTATGTTTCATCTGGGGTGGCTTAACTCCAATTGGACAGCCCTCAGGACAATGTTCTCTTGAACTCACCTAACCCATGGTGATTTCTTTCTCTTCTGTTTTCCTTCTTCTCTTCCTCGTAGTTGTCCTCTGACCCCCAAGTCCGGGAACCCTAAACCCTATGTTTCTTTTGCCCAGCTATTGGCTGTCAGTATCTTTATTTACCAATCAGAAATAATTTGGGGCAAGGTCACACCACATAACTTGGTTTTGTTTGCAAATTTGTTCCTCTCTGAGACAACCAGGTCTTGGGGGCCCAATATTAGCATCAGAATACAAGCAGCATCAGGCCAAACTACTAGATAAATCAGTAGATATCTGTTTTAGCAAAGCAACATTAATAGGTCCCCTTTCACACTCAGGACCTCCTGAACCATGAACTTTTGAGTTTGTGGTACCAGGTATGAATTTGTTCATGTGAAACAGGCTTCGGATCCAAGCAGACAGCATTGGTTACCTCCATAACCTTCATGTCTCTATCGCACTAGAGATACCTTGTCTGGGAGTTCGGTATTGTAGCATTCAAGGTCCAGCACTAGGTAAAACCAGTTTCTCCTCAGCAGCCTGTATAGTACCTTATGGCACTATGAAAACTAGATAGTTTCACCTTGTGTTCGCTGTGTTTCAGAATCAAAGTGTGCTGTGTCTTCTGTTGCACTGGGCAATCAAGAGCAATGGCAAGAACCTACCTTGTTTTGGTGACCTTGTGGTCCTTTCTGAATAACTAGGCATGGATATTTTCATTTAATAACTCATGTCTTCCGGGGGGAAAGCATTGTCCACTCATACAGTGTACAGCAAACTCTCTCATACAATCAAACTCTGTCTTTTATTGTTGTTTTAATTAGCTTACAAAGCAGGGGTATCCACAAGGCTTTCTCATAATCCTTAGGTTTGTTATCCTCCCACTCTCTGTCTTTTTCCGAGTCCCCCTCCTTGCTTATCCCTTTGACCCCTAATATCCCACCTTCTTTAGTATTGTTTATGTTATACTCTCCACTCACTGTTCCCTCCTTCCCTAATGTGCTGTTTCTAGCTTCCTGACCTCTAAGACCCCAGATTAAACATACAGATCTAAGCATTTGAACCTGAGGAGAGGAGGAGGGGGAGTGGGGAGGGGAAGGAAGGAGGGTGAGCAAGCAGCATTCATCCCTCTAGGTCTGCATTACTTTACTTAGTATATTTTCTAGTTCTCAATTTTCCTGAAAATTTCATAACTTCATTCCCCTTTTCAGGAGAAATAGATTTATCATATTTTCAGAATCCATTCATTAGTGGCACAGCTGGGCTGTCACCATTTCCTGGCCATTGTAAATAGAACAGCAGTGAGCATGGATTAGCTGATATCTTTGCAGTAGGATATAGAGTTCTTTAGGTATATACCCAGGGATGGAATACTAGTTCTTTTTTTTTTATTTATCTTTATTAAATTGAGTATTTCTTATTTACATTTTGATTGTTATTCCCTTTCCCGGTTTCCTGGCCAACATGCCCCTAACTGCTCCCCCTCCCCTTCTCTATAGGTGTTCCCCTACCCATCCTCCCCACATTACCTCCTGCCAACAATCACATTCACTGGGGGTTCAGTCCTGGCAGGACCAAGGGCTTCCCCTTCCACTGGTGCTCTTACTAGGATATTCATTGCTACCTATGAGGTTGGAGCCCAGGGTCAGTCTATGTATAGTCTTTGGGTAGTAGCTTAGTCCCTGGAAGCTCTGGTTGGTTGGCATTGTTGTTCATATGGGGTCTCGAGCCCCTTCAAGCTCTTTCAGTCCTTTCTCTGATTCCTTCAGTGAGGGTCCCGTTCTCACTTCAGTGGTTTGCTGCTGGCATTCGCCTATGTATTTGCCATATTCTGGCTGTGTCTCATAGGAGAGATCTACATCCGGGTCCTGTCAGCCTGCACTTCTTTGCTTCATCCATCTTATCTAGTTTGGTGGCTGTATATGTATGGGCCATATGTGGGACAGGCTCTGAATGGGTGTTCCTTCTGCCTCTGTTCTAAACTTTGATTCCTATTCCCTGCCAAGGGTATTCTTGTTCCCCTTTAAAGAAGTAAGGCATTCATTTTGGTCATCCTTCTTGAGTTTCATGTGTTCTGTGCATCTAGGGTAATTCAAGCATTTGGGCTAATATCCACTTATCAATGAGTGCATACCATGTGTGTTTTTCTGTGATTGGGTTACCTCACTCAGGATGATATTTTCCAGTTCCTCCATTTGCCTATGAATTTCATAAAGTCATTGTTTTTTGATAGCTGAGTAATATTCATTGTGTAGATGTACCACATTTTCTGTATCCATCCCTCTGTTGAAGGGCATCTGGGTTCTTTCCAGCTTCTGGCTATTATAAATAAGGCTGCTATGAACATACTGGAGCATGTGTCTTTGTTATATGTTGGAGCATCTTTTGGGTATATGCCCAAGAGAGGTATAGCTGGGTCCTCATGCAGTTCAATGTCCAATTTTCTGAGGAACCTCCAGACTGATTTCCAGAATAGTTGTACCAGTCTGCAATCCCACCAACAATGGAGGAGTGTTCCTCTTTCTCCACATCCTCACCAGCATCTGTTGTCACCTGAGTTTTTGATCTTAGCTATTCTCACTGGTGGGAGGTGAAATCTCAGGGTTGTTTTGATTTGCATTTCTCTTATGACTAAAGATGTTGAACATTTCTTTAGGTGTTTCTCAGCCACTCAGCATTCCTGAGCTGTGAATTCTTTGTTTAGCTCTGAACCCCATTTTTAATAGGGTTATTTGTCTCCCTGCAGTCTAACTTCATGACTTCTTTGTACATTTTGGATATAAGCCCTCTATCAGTTGTAGGATTGGTAAAGATCTTTTCCTAACAATAGCGTCCTTTGCCTTACAGAAGCTTTGCAGTTTTATGAGATTCCATTTGTCGATTCTTGCTCTTAGAGCATACGCCATTGGTGTTTTGTTCAGGAAATTTTCTCCAGTGCCCATGTGTTAGAGATGCTTCCCACTTTTTCTTCTATTAGTTTGAGTGTATCTGGTTTGATGTGGAGGTCCTTGATCCACTTGGACTTAAGCTTTGTACAGGGTGATAAGCATGGATCGATCTGCATTCTTCTACATGCTGACCTCCAGTTGAACCAGCACCATTTGCTGAAAATGCTATCTTTTTCCATTTGATGGTTTTGGCTCCTTTGTCAAAAATCAAGTGACCATAGGTTCATTTCTGGGTCTTCAATTCTATTCCACTGGTCTATCTGTCTGTCTCTGTACCAATACCATGAGTTTTTATCACTATTGCTCTGTAATACTGCTTGAGTTCAGGGATAGTGATTCCCCTGTAAGTCCTTTTATTTTTGAGGATAGTTTTAGCTATCCTGGGTTTTTTGTTATTCCAGATGAATTTGCAAATTGTTCTCTCTAACTCTCTGAAGAATTGGATTGGAATTTTAATGGGGATTGCATTGAATCTGTAGATCGCTTTTGGTAAAATGGCCATTTTTACTATATTAATCCTGCCAATCCATGAGCATGGGAGATCGTTCCATCTTCTGAGGTCTTCTTCAATTTCTTTCTTCAGAGGCTTGAAGTTCTTATCATATAGATCTTTCACTTGCTTGGTTAAGGTCACACCAAGGTATTTTATATTATTTGGGACTATTATGAAGGCTGTCATTTCCTTAATTTTTTCTCGGCTTGTTTCTCTTTTGTGTAGAGGAAGGCTTACTCATTTATTTGAGTTAATTTTATACCCAGCCACTTTGCTGAAGTTGTTTATCAGCTTTAGTAGTTCTCTGGTGGAACTTTTGGGATCACTTAAATATACTATCATATCATCTGCAAATAGTGATATTTTGACTTCTTCTTTTCCAATCTGTATCCCCTTCACCTCCTTTTGTTGTCTGATTGCTCTGGCTAGAACTTCAAGAACTATATTGAATAAGTAGGGAGAGAGTGGGCAGCCTTGTCTAGTCCCTGATTTTAGTGGGATTGCTTCAAGTTTCTCTCCATTTAGTTTAATGTTAGCTACTGGTTTTGCTGTATATGGCTTTTACTATGTTTAGGTATGGGCCTTGGATTCTATTCTTTCCAGGACTTTTATCATGAAGGGGTGTTGAATTTTGTCAAATGCTTTCTCAGCATCTAATGAAATGATCATGTGGTTTTGTTCTTTCAGTTTGTTTATATAATGGAACATGTTGATGGTTTTCCGTATATTAAACCCCATCCCTCCATGCCTGGGATGAAGCCTACTTGATCATGGTGGATGATTGTTTTGATGTGCTCTTGAATTCGGTTTGCCAGAATTTTATTGAGTATTCTTGCGTCGATATTCATAAGGGAAATTGGTCTGAAGTTCTCTTTCTTTGTTGGGTCTTTGTGTGGTTTAGGTAAAAGAGTAATTGTGGCTTCATAGAAGGAATTCGGTAGTGCTCCATCTGTTTCAATTTTGTGGAATAGTGTGGATAGTATTGGTATGAGGTCTTCTATGAAGGTCTGATAGAATTCTGCACTGAACCCATCTGGACCTGGGCTCTTTTTGGTTGGGAGACGGTTAATGACTTATTTTATTATTTTAGGAGTTATGGGGTTGTTTAAATGGTTTATCTGTTCCTGATTTAACTTTGGTACCTGGTATCTGTCTAGGAAATTGTCCATTTCCTGCAGATTTTCAAGTTTTGTTGAATATAAGCTTTTGTAGAAGAATCTGATGATTTTTTGAATTTCTTCTGATTCTGTTGTCATGTCTCCCTTTTCATTCCTGATTTTGTTAACTTGGACACACTCTCTGTGTCCTCTCGTTAGTCTGGCTAAGGGTTTATCTATCTTGTTGATTTTCTCAAAGAACCATCTTTTGGTTCTGTTGATTCTTTCTATGGTCCTTTTTGTTTCTACTTGCTTGATTTTGGCTCTGAGTTTGATTATTTCCTGTTTTCAACTCCTCCTGGGTATATTTGCTTCTTTTTGTTCTAGAGCTTTTAGGTGTGCTGTCAATTGCTGATATGGAAAACTATTTCTTATGGTAGATCTATTTCTAGTTTGTGGGGACTTGCCATGCTGATTTTCACAATGGCTGACTAGTTTGTTGTTCTATCAGCAATGAATAAATATTTCCCTTTCCCCACAGCTGCTCAAACATTTGTTGTTTCCTATTAATTTTAATTGGGGTAAGATTCAGTCTCTAAATAATTTTAATGTTTATTTCCTTGATAGCTAATGAGGTTCTTAATACTTATTAGACATTTGTAGTGTTTTTTTGTTTTGCGAACACTGTTCAGTTCCATAGAACATTCTTTGTTTGGTTTATTTGTTTGATATTTAGTTTCTTGAGTTTTTAAAAATATATTCCTCTACCAGATTTGTATCTGAGAAAGTTTTCCTCCCATTCTCTAGGTTTCCTCATCACTTGATTAACAGTGTCCTTTGTTTTTTAGAATATTTTAAATTTTCTGAGATTCCATTTGTTGATTATTCCTCTTATTTTATGATCAGTCAGAGTCTGGTTAAGGAAGTTATTGGAAGTTATGCCAATGACCTTAAATTCACCTCTTAGTTTTCCCTGTGGTATTTTCAAAATTCCATATCTTATGTTGAGGTTCTTGATATATTTGGAGTTGATTTTTGTTCAGGGAGAGAGAGATGGATTTGGTTTTATACTACTTGAGGGCATTCAATTTTCCCAGCACTATTTATTGAAGAGGTTATCTTCTCTAATGTTTATTTATTGTATTATTATAAAAAATAAAATAGTCTGGTGGCCATAGGTGGCCATAGTTGAATGCCCATGCACATGGCTTCTGTATTTGGTCTCTGTGTCTGTTTATATCAATCTAAGCTGATGTTTATTACTGTGGTTCTGTAGTATAACTTGGAACAGTTTCGGTGATAATACCTCCAGTATAGCAGAGGGCTTTTGGTATGTGTTCGTCTAGAGGGGGTATGTGTGTTTGTGAGCAAGTGCACTTGTTCATCTATTTTCATATGAATTTTAAGTTTTCTTTTCTATTTTTAATCAAGAACATTACTATAACTTGATAGTGATTATGTTGAATCTGTAGATTGGTTTTGATAAGATAGCCATTTTTTAAAAAAATGTATTATTTTGATTCTTGAGCACAGGAGGCAGTTTTTATCTTTTAGTGTTTTTTTTTTGTTTATTTATTTATTTATTTATTTATTTATTTATTTATTTATTTTTGCCTGTGTCCATTATACAAGTCTTTATATCCTTGGTCAATTTAATTCTGAGGTTTTCATGTTTGGTTGATTGAAGTTAATTGTAAATAGAGTTCTTTTCCTGATTTCTTTTTCAGGATATTTTCATTCGTGTATAGGAAGGCTACTGATATTTTTTTTGAATGTTAATTTTGATTCTTATCACTTTGAAGAAAATGTTTCACTCCTGATGAAATGAGGAGAGTGTAGGCATTTTTTTTTTAGGAGTAAGAATGGGTGTCAATTACAGAATCCTGGAATTTTAACTGGATAAAAGTAGAGAACAGGCTCTAAGGGGGATGGGTAATAGTTCAAAAGCATCAGAGGCTTTCAGTGACACCCCTGTTTCTCATTGCAATTCCTTTTTCCCTTGGGCAAATTCTTCCTTGAGAAATAGCAGAAACATAACAAAGGGGTGCAGCTGACCCTACAGTCTGATGCCATGCGTCTGTCCCAGTCATGTGACTTCCAGTAGAACCATATATTCTCCAGCAGTTTTCAAGGCACACCTGTTCTTATTCAGAGGATGTGAGCCGCTATCAAGACGTCATGCCACTCCACACTACATGAAAGAAGAAGGCCACTGTAGGATGTCCTCCCAGCATGTTTCTTTGTTGCAGTCACAATCTTTGTTTATTAATAAGTGTTATGATCATAAATGTGCCTTTACTTGTATGGCAACAAAAGAGAGCAAATGTAGGGGCTGGAGAGATGGCTCAGTGGTTAAGAGCACTGACTGCTCTTCCAGAGGTCCTGAGTTCAAATCCCAGCAACCACATGGTGGCTCACAACCATCTGTAATGGGATCCAATGCCCTTATCTGTGGTGTCTGAAGAGAGTGACAGTAGACTCACATAAAATAAATAAATCTTTAAAAAATTTAAAAAAAGAGAGCAGATGTAATGAAATGCATTTCTGAGGCCCGTGAGTAAAGAGTGGGACTCAAAGGCAGGTAACATTTGAGTCACACTTCAGTTTCACTGCAGTGTGCTCTAAGAAGCTTGGGTGTATAGGAGGTAAAAACTCCAACTTTCTTTCATTGGTATCTGTAGTAGAAAAAGCTTTGATGTGATAAAGCCGTATGCTAAAGGCATATGGCAGAATATAAATTAGAATTTTAACAGTTTCTTAGTAAAACTGAATCATTGGGGAAACCTTTATTATCTCCTATAATGAGAGGGAACTATCTTCCCTCTCTTGGTGGCTTAACTTAGCTATTCTATTCTGAGTTTCACTTTAATTGTTAAGACCTTCCTTTGTTCATCTGCTCTTCTCTGGTGCTGTGCCCGTGTGTGTGTGTGTGTGTGTGTGTGTGTGTGTGTGTGTGTCTGTCTGTCTGTCTGTCTGTCTGTCTGTCTGTCTGTCTGTCTGTGTCTGTGTTTCTGCGTTATGCATATTGTTCAAAGTTCACCTCAAATGTGAATTTTTGATGTTATAATTTCATATGGTTTTTAGCCATTTGACTTTTGAGGCATGTGTACATAACCTTCTGAATATTCATGTAGCTTATAATATGTGAATTTTCTATCACTGTTATCCTAATACATTTCATTGTTCAACATCAAATATAAGTACAAAAGGAATTAAAATTTATGGGATTTTGTCACCTTAACACAGTGCCCTTACATAGTAAGTGTCAAACATTTTTTAACTATTAATTTATTATATTTTTCTGCTTATAAAATGAATATTACAAAGCAAACAAAATAATGATTGATATAATCCTGCCCATAAAGTTCTATATTTAATTTCATGTGTAGCTTTAAATATAGATATTTACAGAGATATCTTGAAAGGTGACATTTTCACAAGCTGTATCAGGCCGTTTGAAAGTTATATTCACACTTGAATGAACTGTTGGTATCTTGTCAGTGAGTATACACAGTATATGTATATATAAAATGCACATATGTGCATGTATCCTTAAGGAAAGGGATAATTGCAGAGGAGTGAACAGAGGAGGAGAGGTGTATATATGAAGAGGGTATTTGTTACATGAATGGCAGCACCGTGGCTTAGAGCTTCTTACGATAATGTTCCTAAAGATCTGTCAGTCAGCAGTGCTTGATTCTTGTCACAGTAATGCAACCCAGAAGAGACCTAAGTATTGTACCAGTTTTCATTTGTTTACAGATGTAGGGATTTGTGGGCTGGAAGTGTAGCTCTGTGGCTGGCTTCTTCCCTGGCCTGAGTGTCTTCCTTAGCAGTGCCCCATCCCCACAAGCTATTATTTAGCAGTGGTTTCTGGCTGGAGAAATAGCTCACTGGTTACGAGCACCTAACTGCCCTTCCAGAGCACCTGGTTTGGGCTCCCAGCACTCACGTGGCAGTTAAATGCTGTTTGTCTGCAACTCTAGTTCCAAGGGATCTCACAGCTTCTTCCGGCCTCTGAGCCTCAGGCATGTACATTATACATAGACATTGATGCACATATTTAAAAGAAAAATGAATAAACTTTTAAACAAACAAAAAGTGGTTGTTTAACTTAGCTATTCTAGTCTGAATCTCATTTTAATTGTTAAGACCCTCTGTTCACATGTGTGTGTTTCTGTGTTATGCATATTGTAGAAATATTAAGTTGTACCTAGTCCTACTCATGGATCCTAGACACTCTTAGGAAGCGCCTTCTGAAGGTAGCTGAGATACGCTTGTCTTTGAGGTTCACAGACACGTAGATCATGATACCAGATTTAAATATTTAAATTTTTTCTGGTAGAAAGGAAACTGCTTCTATCCAAGAAATTTTCTACTAGAACTCACCAATCCTTTAACTAAGTCTCCTTTGACTTTACTTTCTCAGTAGCTACTGCCATAAAGCTTGCATTTATTACCTAGTCATCACAGAAGTGCCCG